>NC_138305.1:97285000-97832500 GCF_965601325.2 Salmo salar | reverse complement strand
GGTAGACTGGTGAACACCTGTGTTTATACATGGTAAAGGGAGGAAGAACACAGTCAGGTAGACTGGTGAACACCTGTGTTTATACATGGTAAAGAGAGGAAGAACACAGTCAGGTAGACTGGTGAACACCTGTGTTTATACATGGTAAAGGGAGGAAGAACACAGTCAGGTAGACTGGTGAACACCTGTGTTTATACATGGTAAAGGGAGGAAGAACACAGTCAGGTAGACTGGTGAACACCTGTGTTTATACATGGTAAAGAGAGGAAGAACACAGTCAGGTAGACTGGTGAACACCTGTGTTTATACATGGTAAAGAGAGGAAGAACACAGTCAGGTAGACTGGTGAACACCTGTGTTTATACGTGGTAAAGAGAGGAAGAACACAGTCAGGTAGACTGGTGAACACCTGTGTTTATACGTGGTAAAGAGAGGAAGAACACAGTCAGGTAGACTGGTGAACACCTGTGTTTATACGTGGTAAAGAGAGGAAGAACACAGTCAGGTAGACTGGTGAACACCTGTGTTTATACGTGGTAAAGAGAGGAAGAACACAGTCAGGTAGACTGGTGAACACCTGTGTTTATACGTGGTAAAGAGAGGAAGAACACAGTCAGGTAGACTGGTGAACACCTGTGTTTATACGTGGTAAAGAGAGGAAGAACACAGTCAGGTAGACTGGTGAACACCTGTGTTTATACGTGGTAAAGAGAGGAAGAACACAGTCAGGTAGACTGGTGAACACCTGTGTTTATACGTGGTAAAGAGAGGAAGAACACAGTCAGGTAGACTGGTGAACACCTGTGTTTATACGTGGTAAAGAGAGGAAGAACACAGTCAGGTAGACTGGTGAACACCTGTGTTTATACGTGGTAAAGAGAGGAAGAACACAGTCAGGTAGACTGGTGAACACCTGTGTTTATACGTGGTAAAGAGAGGAAGAACACAGTCAGGTAGACTGGTGAACACCTGTGTTTATACGTGGTAAAGAGAGGAAGAACACAGTCAGGTAGACTGGTGAACACCTGTGTTTATACGTGGTAAAGGGAGGAAGAACACAGTCAGGTAGACTGGTGAACACCTGTGTTTATACGTGGTAAAGGGAGGAAGAACACAGTCAGGTAGACTGGTGAACACCTGTGTTTATACGTGGTAAAGGGAGGAAGAACACAGTCAGGTAGACTGGTGAACACCTGTGTTTATACGTGGTAAAGGGAGGAAGAACACAGTCAGGTAGACTGGTGAACACCTGTGTTTATACGTGGTAAAGGGAGGAAGAACACAGTCAGGTAGACTGGTGAACACCTGTGTTTATACGTGGTAAAGGGAGGAAGAACACAGTCAGGTAGACTGGTGAACACCTGTGTTTATACGTGGTAAAGGGAGGAAGAACACAGTCAGGTAGACTGGTGAACACCTGTGTTTATACGTGGTAAAGGGAGGAAGAACACAGTCAGGTAGACTGGTGAACACCTGTGTTTATACGTGGTAAAGGGAGGAAGAACACAGTCAGGTAGACTGGTGAACACCTGTGTTTATACGTGGTAAAGGGAGGAAGAACACAGTCAGGTAGACTGGTGAACACCTGTGTTTATACGTGGTAAAGGGAGGAAGAACACAGTCAGGTAGACTGGTGAACACCTGTGTTTATACGTGGTAAAGGGAGGAAGAACACAGTCAGGTAGACTGGTGAACACCTGTGTTTATACGTGGTAAAGAGAGGAAGAACACAGTCAGGTAGACTGGTGAACACCTGTGTTTATACATGGTAAAGAGAGGAAGAACACAGTCAGGTAGACTGGTGAACACCTGTGTTTATACATGGTAAAGGGAGGAAGAACACAGTCAGGTAGACTGGTGAACACCTGTGTTTATACATGGTAAAGGGAGGAAGAACACAGTCAGGTAGACTGGTGAACACCTGTGTTTATACATGGTAAAGGGAGGAAGAACACAGTCAGGTAGACTGGTGAACACCTGTGTTTATACATGGTAAAGGGAGGAAGAACACAGTCAGGTAGACTGGTGAACACCTGTGTTTATACATGGTAAAGGGAGGAAGAACACAGTCAGGTAGACTGGTGAACACCTGTGTTTATACATGGTAAAGAGAGGAAGAACACAGTCAGGTAGACTGGTGAACACCTGTGTTTATACATGGTAAAGAGAGGAAGAACACAGTCAGGTAGACTGGTGAACACCTGTGTTTATACATGGTAAAGAGAGGAAGAACACAGTCAGGTAGACTGGTGAACACCTGTGTTTATACATGGTAAAGAGAGGAAGAACACAGTCAGGTAGACTGGTGAACACCTGTGTTTATACATGGTAAAGAGAGGAAGAACACAGTCAGGTAGACTGGTGAACACCTGTGTTTATACATGGTAAAGAGAGGAAGAACACAGTCAGGTAGACTGGTGAACACCTGTGTTTATACATGGTAAAGAGAGGAAGAACACAGTCAGGTAGACTGGTGAACACCTGTGTTTATACATGGTAAAGAGAGGAAGAACACAGTCAGGTAGACTGGTGAACACCTGTGTTTATACATGGTAAAGGGAGGAAGAACACAGTCAGGTAGACTGGTGAACACCTGTGTTTATACATGGTAAAGAGAGGAAGAACACAGTCAGGTAGACTGGTGAACACCTGTGTTTATACATGGTAAAGGGAGGAAGAACACAGTCAGGTAGACTGGTGAACACCTGTGTTTATACATGGTAAAGAGAGGAAGAACACAGTCAGGTAGACTGGTGAACACCTGTGTTTATACATGGTAAAGAGAGGAAGAACACAGTCAGGTAGACTGGTGAACACCTGTGTTTATACATGGTAAAGAGAGGAAGAACACAGTCAGGTAGACTGGTGAACACCTGTGTTTATACATGGTAAAGGGAGGAAGAACACAGTCAGGTAGACTGGTGAACACCTGTGTTTATACATGGTAAAGGGAGGAAGAACACAGTCAGGTAGACTGGTGAACACCTGTGTTTATACATGGTAAAGGGAGGAAGAACACAGTCAGGTAGACTGGTGAACACCTGTGTTTATACATGGTAAAGGGAGGAAGAACACAGTCAGGTAGACTGGTGAACACCTGTGTTTATACATGGTAAAGAGAGGAAGAACACAGTCAGGTAGACTGGTGAACACCTGTGTTTATACATGGTAAAGAGAGGAAGAACACAGTCAGGTAGACTGGTGAACACCTGTGTTTATACATGGTAAAGAGAGGAAGAACACAGTCAGGTAGACTGGTGAACACCTGTGTTTATACATGGTAAAGAGAGGAAGAACACAGTCAGGTAGACTGGTGAACACCTGTGTTTATACATGGTAAAGAGAGGAAGAACACAGTCAGGTAGACTGGTGAACACCTGTGTTTATACATGGTAAAGAGAGGAAGAACACAGTCAGGTAGACTGGTGAACACCTGTGTTTATACATGGTAAAGAGAGGAAGAACACAGTCAGGTAGACTGGTGAACACCTGTGTTTATACATGGTAAAGAGAGGAAGAACACAGTCAGGTAGACTGGTGAACACCTGTGTTTATACATGGTAAAGAGAGGAAGAACACAGTCAGGTAGACTGGTGAACACCTGTGTTTATACGTGGTAAAGAGAGGAAGAACACAGTCAGGTAGACTGGTGAACACCTGTGTTTATACGTGGTAAAGAGAGGAAGAACACAGTCAGGTAGACTGGTGAACACCTGTGTTTATACGTGGTAAAGAGAGGAAGAACACAGTCAGGTAGACTGGTGAACACCTGTGTTTATACGTGGTAAAGAGAGGAAGAACACAGTCAGGTAGACTGGTGAACACCTGTGTTTATACGTGGTAAAGAGAGGAAGAACACAGTCAGGTAGACTGGTGAACACCTGTGTTTATACGTGGTAAAGAGAGGAAGAACACAGTCAGGTAGACTGGTGAACACCTGTGTTTATACGTGGTAAAGAGAGGAAGAACACAGTCAGGTAGACTGGTGAACACCTGTGTTTATACGTGGTAAAGGGAGGAAGAACACAGTCAGGTAGACTGGTGAACACCTGTGTTTATACGTGGTAAAGGGAGGAAGAACACAGTCAGGTAGACTGGTGAACACCTGTGTTTATACGTGGTAAAGGGAGGAAGAACACAGTCAGGTAGACTGGTGAACACCTGTGTTTATACGTGGTAAAGGGAGGAAGAACACAGTCAGGTAGACTGGTGAACACCTGTGTTTATACGTGGTAAAGGGAGGAAGAACACAGTCAGGTAGACTGGTGAACACCTGTGTTTATACGTGGTAAAGGGAGGAAGAACACAGTCAGGTAGACTGGTGAACACCTGTGTTTATACGTGGTAAAGGGAGGAAGAACACAGTCAGGTAGACTGGTGAACACCTGTGTTTATACGTGGTAAAGGGAGGAAGAACACAGTCAGGTAGACTGGTGAACACCTGTGTTTATACGTGGTAAAGAGAGGAAGAACACAGTCAGGTAGACTGGTGAACACCTGTGTTTATACGTGGTAAAGAGAGGAAGAACACAGTCAGGTAGACTGGTGAACACCTGTGTTTATACGTGGTAAAGAGAGGAAGAACACAGTCAGGTAGACTGGTGAACACCTGTGTTTATACGTGGTAAAGAGAGGAAGAACACAGTCAGGTAGACTGGTGAACACCTGTGTTTATACGTGGTAAAGAGAGGAAGAACACAGTCAGGTAGACTGGTGAACACCTGTGTTTATACGTGGTAAAGAGAGGAAGAACACAGTCAGAGGAAGAACACAGTCAGGTAGACTGGTGAACACCTGTGTTTATACATGGTAAAGGGAGGAAGAACACAGTCAGGTAGACTGGTGAACACCTGTGTTTATACATGGTAAAGGGAGGAAGAACACAGTCAGGTAGACTGGTGAACACCTGTGTTTATACGTGGTAAAGAGAGGAAGAACACAGTCAGGTAGACTGGTGAACACCTGTGTTTATACATGGTAAAGAGAGGAAGAACACAGTCAGGTAGACTGGTGAACACCTGTGTTTATACATGGTAAAGAGAGGAAGAACACAGTCAGGTAGACTGGTGAACACCTGTGTTTATACATGGTAAAGGGAGGAAGAACACAGTCAGGTAGACTGGTGAACACCTGTGTTTATACATGGTAAAGGGAGGAAGAACACAGTCAGGTAGACTGGTGAACACCTGTGTTTATACATGGTAAAGGGAGGAAGAACACAGTCAGGTAGACTGGTGAACACCTGTGTTTATACATGGTAAAGAGAGGAAGAACACAGTCAGGTAGACTGGTGAACACCTGTGTTTATACATGGTAAAGAGAGGAAGAACACAGTCAGGTAGACTGGTGAACACCTGTGTTTATACATGGTAAAGAGAGGAAGAACACAGTCAGGTAGACTGGTGAACACCTGTGTTTATACATGGTAAAGAGAGGAAGAACACAGTCAGGTAGACTGGTGAACACCTGTGTTTATACATGGTAAAGAGAGGAAGAACACAGTCAGGTAGACTGGTGAACACCTGTGTTTATACATGGTAAAGAGAGGAAGAACACAGTCAGGTAGACTGGTGAACACCTGTGTTTATACATGGTAAAGAGAGGAAGAACACAGTCAGGTAGACTGGTGAACACCTGTGTTTATACATGGTAAAGAGAGGAAGAACACAGTCAGGTAGACTGGTGAACACCTGTGTTTATACATGGTAAAGAGAGGAAGAACACAGTCAGGTAGACTGGTGAACACCTGTGTTTATACATGGTAAAGAGAGGAAGAACACAGTCAGGTAGACTGGTGAACACCTGTGTTTATACATGGTAAAGGGAGGAAGAACACAGTCAGGTAGACTGGTGAACACCTGTGTTTATACATGGTAAAGGGAGGAAGAACACAGTCAGGTAGACTGGTGAACACCTGTGTTTATACATGGTAAAGGGAGGAAGAACACAGTCAGGTAGACTGGTGAACACCTGTGTTTATACATGGTAAAGGGAGGAAGAACACAGTCAGGTAGACTGGTGAACACCTGTGTTTATACATGGTAAAGGGAGGAAGAACACAGTCAGGTAGACTGGTGAACACCTGTGTTTATACATGGTAAAGGGAGGAAGAACACAGTCAGGTAGACTGGTGAACACCTGTGTTTATACATGGTAAAGGGAGGAAGAACACAGTCAGGTAGACTGGTGAACACCTGTGTTTATACATGGTAAAGGGAGGAAGAACACAGTCAGGTAGACTGGTGAACACCTGTGTTTATACATGGTAAAGGGAGGAAGAACACAGTCAGGTAGACTGGTGAACACCTGTGTTTATACATGGTAAAGAGAGGAAGAACACAGTCAGGTAGACTGGTGAACACCTGTGTTTATACATGGTAAAGAGAGGAAGAACACAGTCAGGTAGACTGGTGAACACCTGTGTTTATACATGGTAAAGAGAGGAAGAACACAGTCAGGTAGACTGGTGAACACCTGTGTTTATACATGGTAAAGAGAGGAAGAACACAGTCAGGTAGACTGGTGAACACCTGTGTTTATACATGGTAAAGAGAGGAAGAACACAGTCAGGTAGACTGGTGAACACCTGTGTTTATACATGGTAAAGAGAGGAAGAACACAGTCAGGTAGACTGGTGAACACCTGTGTTTATACATGGTAAAGAGAGGAAGAACACAGTCAGGTAGACTGGTGAACACCTGTGTTTATACATGGTAAAGAGAGGAAGAACACAGTCAGGTAGACTGGTGAACACCTGTGTTTATACATGGTAAAGAGAGGAAGAACACAGTCAGGTAGACTGGTGAACACCTGTGTTTATACATGGTAAAGAGAGGAAGAACACAGTCAGGTAGACTGGTGAACACCTGTGTTTATACATGGTAAAGAGAGGAAGAACACAGTCAGGTAGACTGGTGAACACCTGTGTTTATACATGGTAAAGAGAGGAAGAACACAGTCAGGTAGACTGGTGAACACCTGTGTTTATACATGGTAAAGAGAGGAAGAACACAGTCAGGTAGACTGGTGAACACCTGTGTTTATACATGGTAAAGAGAGGAAGAACACAGTCAGGTAGACTGGTGAACACCTGTGTTTATACATGGTAAAGAGAGGAAGAACACAGTCAGGTAGACTGGTGAACACCTGTGTTTATACATGGTAAAGAGAGGAAGAACACAGTCAGGTAGACTGGTGAACACCTGTGTTTATACATGGTAAAGAGAGGAAGAACACAGTCAGGTAGACTGGTGAACACCTGTGTTTATACATGGTAAAGAGAGGAAGAACACAGTCAGGTAGACTGGTGAACACCTGTGTTTATACATGGTAAAGGGAGGAAGAACACAGTCAGGTAGACTGGTGAACACCTGTGTTTATACATGGTAAAGGGAGGAAGAACACAGTCAGGTAGACTGGTGAACACCTGTGTTTATACATGGTAAAGGGAGGAAGAACACAGTCAGGTAGACTGGTGAACACCTGTGTTTATACATGGTAAAGGGAGGAAGAACACAGTCAGGTAGACTGGTGAACACCTGTGTTTATACATGGTAAAGAGAGGAAGAACACAGTCAGGTAGACTGGTGAACACCTGTGTTTATACATGGTAAAGAGAGGAAGAACACAGTCAGGTAGACTGGTGAACACCTGTGTTTATACATGGTAAAGAGAGGAAGAACACAGTCAGGTAGACTGGTGAACACCTGTGTTTATACATGGTAAAGAGAGGAAGAACACAGTCAGGTAGACTGGTGAACACCTGTGTTTATACATGGTAAAGAGAGGAAGAACACAGTCAGGTAGACTGGTGAACACCTGTGTTTATACATGGTAAAGAGAGGAAGAACACAGTCAGGTAGACTGGTGAACACCTGTGTTTATACATGGTAAAGAGAGGAAGAACACAGTCAGGTAGACTGGTGAACACCTGTGTTTATACATGGTAAAGAGAGGAAGAACACAGTCAGGTAGACTGGTGAACACCTGTGTTTATACATGGTAAAGAGAGGAAGAACACAGTCAGGTAGACTGGTGAACACCTGTGTTTATACATGGTAAAGAGAGGAAGAACACAGTCAGGTAGACTGGTGAACACCTGTGTTTATACATGGTAAAGAGAGGAAGAACACAGTCAGGTAGACTGGTGAACACCTGTGTTTATACATGGTAAAGAGAGGAAGAACACAGTCAGGTAGACTGGTGAACACCTGTGTTTATACATGGTAAAGAGAGGAAGAACACAGTCAGGTAGACTGGTGAACACCTGTGTTTATACATGGTAAAGGGAGGAAGAACACAGTCAGGTAGACTGGTGAACACCTGTGTTTATACATGGTAAAGGGAGGAAGAACACAGTCAGGTAGACTGGTGAACACCTGTGTTTATACATGGTAAAGGGAGGAAGAACACAGTCAGGTAGACTGGTGAACACCTGTGTTTATACATGGTAAAGAGAGGAAGAACACAGTCAGGTAGACTGGTGAACACCTGTGTTTATACATGGTAAAGAGAGGAAGAACACAGTCAGGTAGACTGGTGAACACCTGTGTTTATACATGGTAAAGAGAGGAAGAACACAGTCAGGTAGACTGGTGAACACCTGTGTTTATACATGGTAAAGGGAGGAAGAACACAGTCAGGTAGACTGGTGAACACCTGTGTTTATACATGGTAAAGGGAGGAAGAACACAGTCAGGTAGACTGGTGAACACCTGTGTTTATACATGGTAAAGGGAGGAAGAACACAGTCAGGTAGACTGGTGAACACCTGTGTTTATACATGGTAAAGGGAGGAAGAACACAGTCAGGTAGACTGGTGAACACCTGTGTTTATACATGGTAAAGGGAGGAAGAACACAGTCAGGTAGACTGGTGAACACCTGTGTTTATACATGGTAAAGGGAGGAAGAACACAGTCAGGTAGACTGGTGAACACCTGTGTTTATACATGGTAAAGGGAGGAAGAACACAGTCAGGTAGACTGGTGAACACCTGTGTTTATACATGGTAAAGAGAGGAAGAACACAGTCAGGTAGACTGGTGAACACCTGTGTTTATACATGGTAAAGAGAGGAAGAACACAGTCAGGTAGACTGGTGAACACCTGTGTTTATACATGGTAAAGAGAGGAAGAACACAGTCAGGTAGACTGGTGAACACCTGTGTTTATACATGGTAAAGAGAGGAAGAACACAGTCAGGTAGACTGGTGAACACCTGTGTTTATACATGGTAAAGAGAGGAAGAACACAGTCAGGTAGACTGGTGAACACCTGTGTTTATACATGGTAAAGAGAGGAAGAACACAGTCAGGTAGACTGGTGAACACCTGTGTTTATACATGGTAAAGAGAGGAAGAACACAGTCAGGTAGACTGGTGAACACCTGTGTTTATACATGGTAAAGAGAGGAAGAACACAGTCAGGTAGACTGGTGAACACCTGTGTTTATACATGGTAAAGAGAGGAAGAACACAGTCAGGTAGACTGGTGAACACCTGTGTTTATACATGGTAAAGAGAGGAAGAACACAGTCAGGTAGACTGGTGAACACCTGTGTTTATACATGGTAAAGAGAGGAAGAACACAGTCAGGTAGACTGGTGAACACCTGTGTTTATACATGGTAAAGAGAGGAAGAACACAGTCAGGTAGACTGGTGAACACCTGTGTTTATACATGGTAAAGAGAGGAAGAACACAGTCAGGTAGACTGGTGAACACCTGTGTTTATACATGGTAAAGAGAGGAAGAACACAGTCAGGTAGACTGGTGAACACCTGTGTTTATACATGGTAAAGAGAGGAAGAACACAGTCAGGTAGACTGGTGAACACCTGTGTTTATACATGGTAAAGAGAGGAAGAACACAGTCAGGTAGACTGGTGAACACCTGTGTTTATACATGGTAAAGAGAGGAAGAACACAGTCAGGTAGACTGGTGAACACCTGTGTTTATACATGGTAAAGAGAGGAAGAACACAGTCAGGTAGACTGGTGAACACCTGTGTTTATACATGGTAAAGAGAGGAAGAACACAGTCAGGTAGACTGGTGAACACCTGTGTTTATACATGGTAAAGGGAGGAAGAACACAGTCAGGTAGACTGGTGAACACCTGTGTTTATACATGGTAAAGGGAGGAAGAACACAGTCAGGTAGACTGGTGAACACCTGTGTTTATACATGGTAAAGGGAGGAAGAACACAGTCAGGTAGACTGGTGAACACCTGTGTTTATACATGGTAAAGGGAGGAAGAACACAGTCAGGTAGACTGGTGAACACCTGTGTTTATACATGGTAAAGAGAGGAAGAACACAGTCAGGTAGACTGGTGAACACCTGTGTTTATACATGGTAAAGAGAGGAAGAACACAGTCAGGTAGACTGGTGAACACCTGTGTTTATACATGGTAAAGAGAGGAAGAACACAGTCAGGTAGACTGGTGAACACCTGTGTTTATACATGGTAAAGAGAGGAAGAACACAGTCAGGTAGACTGGTGAACACCTGTGTTTATACATGGTAAAGAGAGGAAGAACACAGTCAGGTAGACTGGTGAACACCTGTGTTTATACATGGTAAAGAGAGGAAGAACACAGTCAGGTAGACTGGTGAACACCTGTGTTTATACATGGTAAAGAGAGGAAGAACACAGTCAGGTAGACTGGTGAACACCTGTGTTTATACATGGTAAAGAGAGGAAGAACACAGTCAGGTAGACTGGTGAACACCTGTGTTTATACATGGTAAAGAGAGGAAGAACACAGTCAGGTAGACTGGTGAACACCTGTGTTTATACATGGTAAAGAGAGGAAGAACACAGTCAGGTAGACTGGTGAACACCTGTGTTTATACATGGTAAAGGGAGGAAGAACACAGTCAGGTAGACTGGTGAACACCTGTGTTTATACATGGTAAAGGGAGGAAGAACACAGTCAGGTAGACTGGTGAACACCTGTGTTTATACATGGTAAAGGGAGGAAGAACACAGTCAGGTAGACTGGTGAACACCTGTGTTTATACATGGTAAAGGGAGGAAGAACACAGTCAGGTAGACTGGTGAACACCTGTGTTTATACATGGTAAAGGGAGGAAGAACACAGTCAGGTAGACTGGTGAACACCTGTGTTTATACATGGTAAAGGGAGGAAGAACACAGTCAGGTAGACTGGTGAACACCTGTGTTTATACATGGTAAAGGGAGGAAGAACACAGTCAGGTAGACTGGTGAACACCTGTGTTTATACATGGTAAAGGGAGGAAGAACACAGTCAGGTAGACTGGTGAACACCTGTGTTTATACATGGTAAAGGGAGGAAGAACACAGTCAGGTAGACTGGTGAACACCTGTGTTTATACATGGTAAAGGGAGGAAGAACACAGTCAGGTAGACTGGTGAACACCTGTGTTTATACATGGTAAAGAGAGGAAGAACACAGTCAGGTAGACTGGTGAACACCTGTGTTTATACATGGTAAAGAGAGGAAGAACACAGTCAGGTAGACTGGTGAACACCTGTGTTTATACATGGTAAAGAGAGGAAGAACACAGTCAGGTAGACTGGTGAACACCTGTGTTTATACATGGTAAAGAGAGGAAGAACACAGTCAGGTAGACTGGTGAACACCTGTGTTTATACATGGTAAAGAGAGGAAGAACACAGTCAGGTAGACTGGTGAACACCTGTGTTTATACATGGTAAAGAGAGGAAGAACACAGTCAGGTAGACTGGTGAACACCTGTGTTTATACATGGTAAAGAGAGGAAGAACACAGTCAGGTAGACTGGTGAACACCTGTGTTTATACATGGTAAAGAGAGGAAGAACACAGTCAGGTAGACTGGTGAACACCTGTGTTTATACATGGTAAAGAGAGGAAGAACACAGTCAGGTAGACTGGTGAACACCTGTGTTTATACATGGTAAAGAGAGGAAGAACACAGTCAGGTAGACTGGTGAACACCTGTGTTTATACATGGTAAAGAGAGGAAGAACACAGTCAGGTAGACTGGTGAACACCTGTGTTTATACATGGTAAAGGGAGGAAGAACACAGTCAGGTAGACTGGTGAACACCTGTGTTTATACATGGTAAAGGGAGGAAGAACACAGTCAGGTAGACTGGTGAACACCTGTGTTTATACATGGTAAAGGGAGGAAGAACACAGTCAGGTAGACTGGTGAACACCTGTGTTTATACATGGTAAAGGGAGGAAGAACACAGTCAGGTAGACTGGTGAACACCTGTGTTTATACATGGTAAAGGGAGGAAGAACACAGTCAGGTAGACTGGTGAACACCTGTGTTTATACATGGTAAAGAGAGGAAGAACACAGTCAGGTAGACTGGTGAACACCTGTGTTTATACATGGTAAAGAGAGGAAGAACACAGTCAGGTAGACTGGTGAACACCTGTGTTTATACATGGTAAAGAGAGGAAGAACACAGTCAGGTAGACTGGTGAACACCTGTGTTTATACATGGTAAAGAGAGGAAGAACACAGTCAGGTAGACTGGTGAACACCTGTGTTTATACATGGTAAAGAGAGGAAGAACACAGTCAGGTAGACTGGTGAACACCTGTGTTTATACATGGTAAAGAGAGGAAGAACACAGTCAGGTAGACTGGTGAACACCTGTGTTTATACATGGTAAAGAGAGGAAGAACACAGTCAGGTAGACTGGTGAACACCTGTGTTTATACATGGTAAAGGGAGGAAGAACACAGTCAGGTAGACTGGTGAACACCTGTGTTTATACATGGTAAAGGGAGGAAGAACACAGTCAGGTAGACTGGTGAACACCTGTGTTTATACATGGTAAAGAGAGGAAGAACACAGTCAGGTAGACTGGTGAACACCTGTGTTTATACATGGTAAAGGGAGGAAGAACACAGTCAGGTAGACTGGTGAACACCTGTGTTTATACATGGTAAAGAGAGGAAGAACACAGTCAGGTAGACTGGTGAACACCTGTGTTTATACATGGTAAAGAGAGGAAGAACACAGTCAGGTAGACTGGTGAACACCTGTGTTTATACATGGTAAAGAGAGGAAGAACACAGTCAGGTAGACTGGTGAACACCTGTGTTTATACATGGTAAAGAGAGGAAGAACACAGTCAGGTAGACTGGTGAACACCTGTGTTTATACATGGTAAAGAGAGGAAGAACACAGTCAGGTAGACTGGTGAACACCTGTGTTTATACATGGTAAAGAGAGGAAGAACACAGTCAGGTAGACTGGTGAACACCTGTGTTTATACATGGTAAAGAGAGGAAGAACACAGTCAGGTAGACTGGTGAACACCTGTGTTTATACATGGTAAAGAGAGGAAGAACACAGTCAGGTAGACTGGTGAACACCTGTGTTTATACATGGTAAAGAGAGGAAGAACACAGTCAGGTAGACTGGTGAACACCTGTGTTTATACATGGTAAAGAGAGGAAGAACACAGTCAGGTAGACTGGTGAACACCTGTGTTTATACATGGTAAAGAGAGGAAGAACACAGTCAGGTAGACTGGTGAACACCTGTGTTTATACATGGTAAAGAGAGGAAGAACACAGTCAGGTAGACTGGTGAACACCTGTGTTTATACATGGTAAAGAGAGGAAGAACACAGTCAGGTAGACTGGTGAACACCTGTGTTTATACATGGTAAAGAGAGGAAGAACACAGTCAGGTAGACTGGTGAACACCTGTGTTTATACATGGTAAAGAGAGGAAGAACACAGTCAGGTAGACTGGTGAACACCTGTGTTTATACATGGTAAAGAGAGGAAGAACACAGTCAGGTAGACTGGTGAACACCTGTGTTTATACATGGTAAAGAGAGGAAGAACACAGTCAGGTAGACTGGTGAACACCTGTGTTTATACATGGTAAAGAGAGGAAGAACACAGTCAGGTAGACTGGTGAACACCTGTGTTTATACATGGTAAAGAGAGGAAGAACACAGTCAGGTAGACTGGTGAACACCTGTGTTTATACATGGTAAAGAGAGGAAGAACACAGTCAGGTAGACTGGTGAACACCTGTGTTTATACATGGTAAAGAGAGGAAGAACACAGTCAGGTAGACTGGTGAACACCTGTGTTTATACATGGTAAAGAGAGGAAGAACACAGTCAGGTAGACTGGTGAACACCTGTGTTTATACATGGTAAAGAGAGGAAGAACACAGTCAGGTAGACTGGTGAACACCTGTGTTTATACATGGTAAAGAGAGGAAGAACACAGTCAGGTAGACTGGTGAACACCTGTGTTTATACATGGTAAAGAGAGGAAGAACACAGTCAGGTAGACTGGTGAACACCTGTGTTTATACATGGTAAAGAGAGGAAGAACACAGTCAGGTAGACTGGTGAACACCTGTGTTTATACATGGTAAAGGGAGGAAGAACACAGTCAGGTAGACTGGTGAACACCTGTGTTTATACATGGTAAAGGGAGGAAGAACACAGTCAGGTAGACTGGTGAACACCTGTGTTTATACATGGTAAAGGGAGGAAGAACACAGTCAGGTAGACTGGTGAACACCTGTGTTTATACATGGTAAAGGGAGGAAGAACACAGTCAGGTAGACTGGTGAACACCTGTGTTTATACATGGTAAAGGGAGGAAGAACACAGTCAGGTAGACTGGTGAACACCTGTGTTTATACATGGTAAAGAGAGGAAGAACACAGTCAGGTAGACTGGTGAACACCTGTGTTTATACATGGTAAAGAGAGGAAGAACACAGTCAGGTAGACTGGTGAACACCTGTGTTTATACATGGTAAAGAGAGGAAGAACACAGTCAGGTAGACTGGTGAACACCTGTGTTTATACATGGTAAAGAGAGGAAGAACACAGTCAGGTAGACTGGTGAACACCTGTGTTTATACATGGTAAAGAGAGGAAGAACACAGTCAGGTAGACTGGTGAACACCTGTGTTTATACATGGTAAAGGGAGGAAGAACACAGTCAGGTAGACTGGTGAACACCTGTGTTTATACATGGTAAAGGAGGAAGAACACAGTCAGGTAGACTGGTGAACACCTGTGTTTATACATGGTAAAGAGAGGAAGAACACAGTCAGGTAGACTGGTGAACACCTGTGTTTATACATGGTAAAGAGAGGAAGAACACAGTCAGGTAGACTGGTGAACACCTGTGTTTATACATGGTAAAGAGAGGAAGAACACAGTCAGGTAGACTGGTGAACACCTGTGTTTATACATGGTAAAGAGAGGAAGAACACAGTCAGGTAGACTGGTGAACACCTGTGTTTATACATGGTAAAGAGAGGAAGAACACAGTCAGGTAGACTGGTGAACACCTGTGTTTATACATGGTAAAGAGAGGAAGAACACAGTCAGGTAGACTGGTGAACACCTGTGTTTATACATGGTAAAGAGAGGAAGAACACAGTCAGGTAGACTGGTGAACACCTGTGTTTATACATGGTAAAGAGAGGAAGAACACAGTCAGGTAGACTGGTGAACACCTGTGTTTATACATGGTAAAGAGAGGAAGAACACAGTCAGGTAGACTGGTGAACACCTGTGTTTATACATGGTAAAGAGAGGAAGAACACAGTCAGGTAGACTGGTGAACACCTGTGTTTATACATGGTAAAGAGAGGAAGAACACAGTCAGGTAGACTGGTGAACACCTGTGTTTATACATGGTAAAGGGAGGAAGAACACAGTCAGGTAGACTGGTGAACACCTGTGTTTATACATGGTAAAGAGAGGAAGAACACAGTCAGGTAGACTGGTGAACACCTGTGTTTATACATGGTAAAGAGAGGAAGAACACAGTCAGGTAGACTGGTGAACACCTGTGTTTATACATGGTAAAGAGAGGAAGAACACAGTCAGGTAGACTGGTGAACACCTGTGTTTATACATGGTAAAGAGAGGAAGAACACAGTCAGGTAGACTGGTGAACACCTGTGTTTATACATGGTAAAGAGAGGAAGAACACAGTCAGGTAGACTGGTGAACACCTGTGTTTATACATGGTAAAGAGAGGAAGAACACAGTCAGGTAGACTGGTGAACACCTGTGTTTATACATGGTAAAGAGAGGAAGAACACAGTCAGGTAGACTGGTGAACACCTGTGTTTATACATGGTAAAGAGAGGAAGAACACAGTCAGGTAGACTGGTGAACACCTGTGTTTATACATGGTAAAGAGAGGAAGAACACAGTCAGGTAGACTGGTGAACACCTGTGTTTATACATGGTAAAGAGAGGAAGAACACAGTCAGGTAGACTGGTGAACACCTGTGTTTATACATGGTAAAGGGAGGAAGAACACAGTCAGGTAGACTGGTGAACACCTGTGTTTATACATGGTAAAGGGAGGAAGAACACAGTCAGGTAGACTGGTGAACACCTGTGTTTATACATGGTAAAGAGAGGAAGAACACAGTCAGGTAGACTGGTGAACACCTGTGTTTATACATGGTAAAGAGAGGAAGAACACAGTCAGGTAGACTGGTGAACACCTGTGTTTATACATGGTAAAGAGAGGAAGAACACAGTCAGGTAGACTGGTGAACACCTGTGTTTATACATGGTAAAGGGAGGAAGAACACAGTCAGGTAGACTGGTGAACACCTGTGTTTATACATGGTAAAGAGAGGAAGAACACAGTCAGGTAGACTGGTGAACACCTGTGTTTATACATGGTAAAGGGAGGAAGAACACAGTCAGGTAGACTGGTGAACACCTGTGTTTATACATGGTAAAGGGAGGAAGAACACAGTCAGGTAGACTGGTGAACACCTGTGTTTATACATGGTAAAGAGAGGAAGAACACAGTCAGGTAGACTGGTGAACACCTGTGTTTATACATGGTAAAGAGAGGAAGAACACAGTCAGGTAGACTGGTGAACACCTGTGTTTATACATGGTAAAGAGAGGAAGAACACAGTCAGGTAGACTGGTGAACACCTGTGTTTATACATGGTAAAGAGAGGAAGAACACAGTCAGGTAGACTGGTGAACACCTGTGTTTATACATGGTAAAGAGAGGAAGAACACAGTCAGGTAGACTGGTGAACACCTGTGTTTATACATGGTAAAGAGAGGAAGAACACAGTCAGGTAGACTGGTGAACACCTGTGTTTATACATGGTAAAGAGAGGAAGAACACAGTCAGGTAGACTGGTGAACACCTGTGTTTATACATGGTAAAGAGAGGAAGAACACAGTCAGGTAGACTGGTGAACACCTGTGTTTATACATGGTAAAGAGAGGAAGAACACAGTCAGGTAGACTGGTGAACACCTGTGTTTATACATGGTAAAGAGAGGAAGAACACAGTCAGGTAGACTGGTGAACACCTGTGTTTATACATGGTAAAGAGAGGAAGAACACAGTCAGGTAGACTGGTGAACACCTGTGTTTATACATGGTAAAGAGAGGAAGAACACAGTCAGGTAGACTGGTGAACACCTGTGTTTATACATGGTAAAGAGAGGAAGAACACAGTCAGGTAGACTGGTGAACACCTGTGTTTATACATGGTAAAGAGAGGAAGAACACAGTCAGGTAGACTGGTGAACACCTGTGTTTATACATGGTAAAGAGAGGAAGAACACAGTCAGGTAGACTGGTGAACACCTGTGTTTATACATGGTAAAGAGAGGAAGAACACAGTCAGGTAGACTGGTGAACACCTGTGTTTATACATGGTAAAGAGAGGAAGAACACAGTCAGGTAGACTGGTGAACACCTGTGTTTATACATGGTAAAGAGAGGAAGAACACAGTCAGGTAGACTGGTGAACACCTGTGTTTATACATGGTAAAGAGAGGAAGAACACAGTCAGGTAGACTGGTGAACACCTGTGTTTATACATGGTAAAGAGAGGAAGAACACAGTCAGGTAGACTGGTGAACACCTGTGTTTATACATGGTAAAGAGAGGAAGAACACAGTCAGGTAGACTGGTGAACACCTGTGTTTATACATGGTAAAGGGAGGAAGAACACAGTCAGGTAGACTGGTGAACACCTGTGTTTATACATGGTAAAGGGAGGAAGAACACAGTCAGGTAGACTGGTGAACACCTGTGTTTATACATGGTAAAGGGAGGAAGAACACAGTCAGGTAGACTGGTGAACACCTGTGTTTATACATGGTAAAGGGAGGAAGAACACAGTCAGGTAGACTGGTGAACACCTGTGTTTATACATGGTAAAGAGAGGAAGAACACAGTCAGGTAGACTGGTGAACACCTGTGTTTATACATGGTAAAGAGAGGAAGAACACAGTCAGGTAGACTGGTGAACACCTGTGTTTATACATGGTAAAGAGAGGAAGAACACAGTCAGGTAGACTGGTGAACACCTGTGTTTATACATGGTAAAGAGAGGAAGAACACAGTCAGGTAGACTGGTGAACACCTGTGTTTATACATGGTAAAGAGAGGAAGAACACAGTCAGGTAGACTGGTGAACACCTGTGTTTATACATGGTAAAGAGAGGAAGAACACAGTCAGGTAGACTGGTGAACACCTGTGTTTATACATGGTAAAGAGAGGAAGAACACAGTCAGGTAGACTGGTGAACACCTGTGTTTATACATGGTAAAGGGAGGAAGAACACAGTCAGGTAGACTGGTGAACACCTGTGTTTATACATGGTAAAGAGAGGAAGAACACAGTCAGGTAGACTGGTGAACACCTGTGTTTATACATGGTAAAGAGAGGAAGAACACAGTCAGGTAGACTGGTGAACACCTGTGTTTATACATGGTAAAGAGAGGAAGAACACAGTCAGGTAGACTGGTGAACACCTGTGTTTATACATGGTAAAGAGAGGAAGAACACAGTCAGGTAGACTGGTGAACACCTGTGTTTATACATGGTAAAGAGAGGAAGAACACAGTCAGGTAGACTGGTGAACACCTGTGTTTATACATGGTAAAGAGAGGAAGAACACAGTCAGGTAGACTGGTGAACACCTGTGTTTATACATGGTAAAGAGAGGAAGAACACAGTCAGGTAGACTGGTGAACACCTGTGTTTATACATGGTAAAGAGAGGAAGAACACAGTCAGGTAGACTGGTGAACACCTGTGTTTATACATGGTAAAGAGAGGAAGAACACAGTCAGGTAGACTGGTGAACACCTGTGTTTATACATGGTAAAGAGAGGAAGAACACAGTCAGGTAGACTGGTGAACACCTGTGTTTATACATGGTAAAGAGAGGAAGAACACAGTCAGGTAGACTGGTGAACACCTGTGTTTATACATGGTAAAGAGAGGAAGAACACAGTCAGGTAGACTGGTGAACACCTGTGTTTATACATGGTAAAGAGAGGAAGAACACAGTCAGGTAGACTGGTGAACACCTGTGTTTATACATGGTAAAGAGAGGAAGAACACAGTCAGGTAGACTGGTGAACACCTGTGTTTATACATGGTAAAGAGAGGAAGAACACAGTCAGGTAGACTGGTGAACACCTGTGTTTATACATGGTAAAGAGAGGAAGAACACAGTCAGGTAGACTGGTGAACACCTGTGTTTATACATGGTAAAGAGAGGAAGAACACAGTCAGGTAGACTGGTGAACACCTGTGTTTATACATGGTAAAGAGAGGAAGAACACAGTCAGGTAGACTGGTGAACACCTGTGTTTATACATGGTAAAGAGAGGAAGAACACAGTCAGGTAGACTGGTGAACACCTGTGTTTATACATGGTAAAGAGAGGAAGAACACAGTCAGGTAGACTGGTGAACACCTGTGTTTATACATGGTAAAGAGAGGAAGAACACAGTCAGGTAGACTGGTGAACACCTGTGTTTATACATGGTAAAGAGAGGAAGAACACAGTCAGGTAGACTGGTGAACACCTGTGTTTATACATGGTAAAGAGAGGAAGAACACAGTCAGGTAGACTGGTGAACACCTGTGTTTATACATGGTAAAGAGAGGAAGAACACAGTCAGGTAGACTGGTGAACACCTGTGTTTATACATGGTAAAGAGAGGAAGAACACAGTCAGGTAGACTGGTGAACACCTGCGTTTATACATGGTAAAGAGAGGAAGAACACAGTCAGGTAGACTGGTGAACACCTGCGTTTATACATGGTAAAGAGAGGAAGAACACAGTCAGGTAGACTGGTGAACACCTGCGTTTATACATGGTAAAGAGAGGAAGAACACAGTCAGGTAGACTGGTGAACACCTGCGTTTATACATGGTAAAGAGAGGAAGAACACAGTCAGGTAGACTGGTGAACACCTGCGTTTATACATGGTAAAGAGAGGAAGAACACAGTCAGGTAGACTGGTGAACACCTGCGTTTATACATGGTAAAGAGAGGAAGAACACAGTCAGGTAGACTGGTGAACACCTGCGTTTATACATGGTAAAGAGAGGAAGAACACAGTCAGGTAGACTGGTGAACACCTGCGTTTATACATGGTAAAGAGAGGAAGAACACAGTCAGGTAGACTGGTGAACACCTGCGTTTATACATGGTAAAGGGAGGAAGAACACAGTCAGGTAGACTGGTGAACACCTGCGTTTATACATGGTAAAGGGAGGAAGAACACAGTCAGGTAGACTGGTGAACACCTGCGTTTATACATGGTAAAGGGAGGAAGAACACAGTCAGGTAGACTGGTGAACACCTGCGTTTATACATGGTAAAGGGAGGAAGAACACAGTCAGGTAGACTGGTGAACACCTGCGTTTATACATGGTAAAGAGAGGAAGAACACAGTCAGGTAGACTGGTGAACACCTGCGTTTATACATGGTAAAGGGAGGAAGAACACAGTCAGGTAGACTGGTGAACACCTGCGTTTATACATGGTAAAGAGAGGAAGAACACAGTCAGGTAGACTGGTGAACACCTGCGTTTATACATGGTAAAGAGAGGAAGAACACAGTCAGGTAGACTGGTGAACACCTGCGTTTATACATGGTAAAGAGAGGAAGAACACAGTCAGGTAGACTGGTGAACACCTGCGTTTATACATGGTAAAGAGAGGAAGAACACAGTCAGGTAGACTGGTGAACACCTGCGTTTATACATGGTAAAGAGAGGAAGAACACAGTCAGGTAGACTGGTGAACACCTGCGTTTATACATGGTAAAGAGAGGAAGAACACAGTCAGGTAGACTGGTGAACACCTGCGTTTATACATGGTAAAGAGAGGAAGAACACAGTCAGGTAGACTGGTGAACACCTGCGTTTATACATGGTAAAGAGAGGAAGAACACAGTCAGGTAGACTGGTGAACACCTGCGTTTATACATGGTAAAGGGAGGAAGAACACAGTCAGGTAGACTGGTGAACACCTGCGTTTATACATGGTAAAGGGAGGAAGAACACAGTCAGGTAGACTGGTGAACACCTGCGTTTATACATGGTAAAGGGAGGAAGAACACAGTCAGGTAGACTGGTGAACACCTGCGTTTATACATGGTAAAGAGAGGAAGAACACAGTCAGGTAGACTGGTGAACACCTGCGTTTATACATGGTAAAGAGAGGAAGAACACAGTCAGGTAGACTGGTGAACACCTGCGTTTATACATGGTAAAGAGAGGAAGAACACAGTCAGGTAGACTGGTGAACACCTGCGTTTATACATGGTAAAGGGAGGAAGAACACAGTCAGGTAGACTGGTGAACACCTGCGTTTATACATGGTAAAGGGAGGAAGAACACAGTCAGGTAGACTGGTGAACACCTGCGTTTATACATGGTAAAGGGAGGAAGAACACAGTCAGGTAGACTGGTGAACACCTGCGTTTATACATGGTAAAGAGAGGAAGAACACAGTCAGGTAGACTGGTGAACACCTGCGTTTATACATGGTAAAGAGAGGAAGAACACAGTCAGGTAGACTGGTGAACACCTGCGTTTATACATGGTAAAGAGAGGAAGAACACAGTCAGGTAGACTGGTGAACACCTGCGTTTATACATGGTAAAGAGAGGAAGAACACAGTCAGGTAGACTGGTGAACACCTGCGTTTATACATGGTAAAGAGAGGAAGAACACAGTCAGGTAGACTGGTGAACACCTGCGTTTATACATGGTAAAGAGAGGAAGAACACAGTCAGGTAGACTGGTGAACACCTGCGTTTATACATGGTAAAGAGAGGAAGAACACAGTCAGGTAGACTGGTGAACACCTGCGTTTATACATGGTAAAGAGAGGAAGAACACAGTCAGGTAGACTGGTGAACACCTGCGTTTATACATGGTAAAGAGAGGAAGAACACAGTCAGGTAGACTGGTGAACACCTGCGTTTATACATGGTAAAGAGAGGAAGAACACAGTCAGGTAGACTGGTGAACACCTGCGTTTATACATGGTAAAGAGAGGAAGAACACAGTCAGGTAGACTGGTGAACACCTGCGTTTATACATGGTAAAGAGAGGAAGAACACAGTCAGGTAGACTGGTGAACACCTGCGTTTATACATGGTAAAGAGAGGAAGAACACAGTCAGGTAGACTGGTGAACACCTGCGTTTATACATGGTAAAGAGAGGAAGAACACAGTCAGGTAGACTGGTGAACACCTGCGTTTATACATGGTAAAGGGAGGAAGAACACAGTCAGGTAGACTGGTGAACACCTGCGTTTATACATGGTAAAGAGAGGAAGAACACAGTCAGGTAGACTGGTGAACACCTGCGTTTATACATGGTAAAGAGAGGAAGAACACAGTCAGGTAGACTGGTGAACACCTGCGTTTATACATGGTAAAGAGAGGAAGAACACAGTCAGGTAGACTGGTGAACACCTGCGTTTATACATGGTAAAGAGAGGAAGAACACAGTCAGGTAGACTGGTGAACACCTGCGTTTATACATGGTAAAGAGAGGAAGAACACAGTCAGGTAGACTGGTGAACACCTGCGTTTATACATGGTAAAGAGAGGAAGAACACAGTCAGGTAGACTGGTGAACACCTGCGTTTATACATGGTAAAGAGAGGAAGAACACAGTCAGGTAGACTGGTGAACACCTGCGTTTATACATGGTAAAGAGAGGAAGAACACAGTCAGGTAGACTGGTGAACACCTGCGTTTATACATGGTAAAGAGAGGAAGAACACAGTCAGGTAGACTGGTGAACACCTGCGTTTATACATGGTAAAGAGAGGAAGAACACAGTCAGGTAGACTGGTGAACACCTGCGTTTATACATGGTAAAGAGAGGAAGAACACAGTCAGGTAGACTGGTGAACACCTGCGTTTATACATGGTAAAGAGAGGAAGAACACAGTCAGGTAGACTGGTGAACACCTGCGTTTATACATGGTAAAGAGAGGAAGAACACAGTCAGGTAGACTGGTGAACACCTGCGTTTATACATGGTAAAGGGAGGAAGAACACAGTCAGGTAGACTGGTGAACACCTGCGTTTATACATGGTAAAGAGAGGAAGAACACAGTCAGGTAGACTGGTGAACACCTGCGTTTATACATGGTAAAGAGAGGAAGAACACAGTCAGGTAGACTGGTGAACACCTGCGTTTATACATGGTAAAGAGAGGAAGAACACAGTCAGGTAGACTGGTGAACACCTGCGTTTATACATGGTAAAGAGAGGAAGAACACAGTCAGGTAGACTGGTGAACACCTGCGTTTATACATGGTAAAGAGAGGAAGAACACAGTCAGGTAGACTGGTGAACACCTGCGTTTATACATGGTAAAGAGAGGAAGAACACAGTCAGGTAGACTGGTGAACACCTGCGTTTATACATGGTAAAGGGAGGAAGAACACAGTCAGGTAGACTGGTGAACACCTGCGTTTATACATGGTAAAGGGAGGAAGAACACAGTCAGGTAGACTGGTGAACACCTGCGTTTATACATGGTAAAGGGAGGAAGAACACAGTCAGGTAGACTGGTGAACACCTGCGTTTATACATGGTAAAGGGAGGAAGAACACAGTCAGGTAGACTGGTGAACACCTGCGTTTATACATGGTAAAGGGAGGAAGAACACAGTCAGGTAGACTGGTGAACACCTGCGTTTATACATGGTAAAGAGAGGAAGAACACAGTCAGGTAGACTGGTGAACACCTGCGTTTATACATGGTAAAGAGAGGAAGAACACAGTCAGGTAGACTGGTGAACACCTGCGTTTATACATGGTAAAGAGAGGAAGAACACAGTCAGGTAGACTGGTGAACACCTGCGTTTATACATGGTAAAGAGAGGAAGAACACAGTCAGGTAGACTGGTGAACACCTGCGTTTATACATGGTAAAGAGAGGAAGAACACAGTCAGGTAGACTGGTGAACACCTGCGTTTATACATGGTAAAGAGAGGAAGAACACAGTCAGGTAGACTGGTGAACACCTGCGTTTATACATGGTAAAGAGAGGAAGAACACAGTCAGGTAGACTGGTGAACACCTGCGTTTATACATGGTAAAGAGAGGAAGAACACAGTCAGGTAGACTGGTGAACACCTGCGTTTATACATGGTAAAGAGAGGAAGAACACAGTCAGGTAGACTGGTGAACACCTGCGTTTATACATGGTAAAGAGAGGAAGAACACAGTCAGGTAGACTGGTGAACACCTGTGTTTATACATGGTAAAGGGAGGAAGAACACAGTCAGGTAGACTGGTGAACACCTGTGTTTATACATGGTAAAGGGAGGAAGAACACAGTCAGGTAGACTGGTGAACACCTGTGTTTATACATGGTAAAGAGAGGAAGAACACAGTCAGGTAGACTGGTGAACACCTGTGTTTATACATGGTAAAGAGAGGAAGAACACAGTCAGGTAGACTGGTGAACACCTGTGTTTATACATGGTAAAGGGAGGAAGAACACAGTCAGGTAGACTGGTGAACACCTGTGTTTATACATGGTAAAGAGAGGAAGAACACAGTCAGGTAGACTGGTGAACACCTGTGTTTATACATGGTAAAGAGAGGAAGAACACAGTCAGGTAGACTGGTGAACACCTGTGTTTATACATGGTAAAGAGAGGAAGAACACAGTCAGGTAGACTGGTGAACACCTGTGTTTATACATGGTAAAGAGAGGAAGAACACAGTCAGGCATCCCTTTTATTTCACAATAGCTATAACCACAAATAAATGAGTCAAACACTTTAACGTACTTGAGCTGCACTTGATTGAAATGTTTGATAAGACAGAACCAATACAGTAGTCACAAAAGTGCAAACTTCAAGCTAAATTAAGCACACCTCAAATAATTTAAAATATGACATACAGTATATATTTGTCTGGACCTCAAGGACCTGTTCAGAGGAGCACATTGAGAAGAAGGTAAGAGGTGACTGTTGTGAAACAAACGGCTGAGAGACAGAGAGGTGTACTCTGGGAGTGTTTGTTCAGTGTAAGTGGATCTCTTCAATGAGCATATGGAGGTCATTTAGAGGCATGGGGGAAGACACCCCCAGCCCCCTGACACCCCCAAAACCCTGACACCCCCAGCATCCTGACACCCCCAGTACCCTGACACCCCCAGCCCCTCACACCCCCAGCATCCTGACACCCCCAGCACCCTGACACCCCCAGCCCCCTGACACCCCCAGAACCCTGACACCCCCAGCCCCCCTGACACCCCCAGCCCCCTGACACCCCCAGCCCCTGACACCCCAAGTCCCCAACCGCCCAAGCGTCCTGACACTCCCAGATCCTGACACTCCCAGAACCCTGACACCCCCAGAACCCTGACACCCCCAGAATCCTGACACCCCCAGAAGCCTGACACCCCCATCCCTGACACCCTCAGCCCCCTGACACCCCCATCCCTGACACCCTCAGCCCTGACACCCCCAGACCCCTGACACCCCCGGACCCCTGACACCCCGATCCCTGACACCCCCAGAAGCCTGACACCCCCATCCCTGACACCCCCAGACCCCTGACACCCCCAGAACCCTGACACCCCCATCCCTGACACCCCCAGACCCCTGACACCCTCAGCCCTGACACCCCCATCCCCCTGACACCCCCATCCCTGACACCCCCAGACCCCTGACACCCCCAGACCCCTGACACCCTCAGCCCTGACACCCCCATCCCCCTGACACCCCCAGACCCCTGACACCCCCAGACCCCTGACACCCCCAGCCCCCTGACACCCTCAGTCCTGACACCCCCAGACCCCTGGGCTACTAACACCTCGATGGCAGTGAGGCCCATAACTACCATGATTCATTACCTCTACTACATGACAACACACACACAAAGACACTCTGCCAAATGCCAACACTGTCACAGACTATTTATTTCAGCCATTGCCCAACGTGTTATTGTTATTGTTCACCACTCTAGTCATGTGTCGACATGCATATAGGCCTACAGTTGACTTCATGCTTAAAAAGTCAACAGCTACGTGGGACTTCAATTGCACTCTAAGCATGCTGACTGCAAAGCTGAAAGCTCAACTACCCTAATCATTTCACACAGTTAGGCATAATCTAGTATTGAGGCCGAGACACAGTAGCCAACAGGAGAGGTGCGATACCGTTCACTATTGTACTGGCATAAATCAAATCAAATGTTATTTGTCACATGCGCCGAATACAACAGGTGTAGGTAGACCGTACAGTAAAATGCTTACTTACAAGCCCTTAACCAACAATGCAGTTTTAAGAAAAACAAGTGTTAAGAAGGTATTTACTCAAATAAAATGAAGTAAAAAATATAAATACATTTAAGATTAAAAAAAATAAATAATAATAATAATAATTAAAGAGAAACAATAAAATAACAGTAACAAGGCTATATACAGGGTGTTACGGTACAGAGTCAATGTGGAAGCTATATACAGGGTGTTACGGTACAGAGTCAATGTGGAGGATATATACAGGGTGTTACGGTACAGAGTCAATGTGGAGGCTATATACAGGGTGTTACGGTACAGAGTCAATGTGGAGGATATATACAGGGTGTTACGGTACAGAGTCAATGTGGAGGCTATATACAGGGGGTACCGGTACAGAGTCAATGTGGAGGCTATGTACAGGGTGTTACGGTACAGAGTCAATGTGGAAGCTATATACAGGGTGTTACGGTACAGAGTCAATGTGGAGGCTATATACAGGGGGTACCAGTACAGAGTCAATGTGGAGGCTATATACAGGGTGTTACGGTACAGAGTCAATGTGGAGGCTATATACAGGGTGTTACGGTACAGAGTCAATGTGGAGGATATATACAGGGTGTTACAGTACAGAGTCAATGTGGAGGCTATATACAGGGTGTTACGGTACAGAGTCAATGTGGAGGATATATACAGGGTGTTACGGTACAGAGTCAATGTGGAGGCTATATACAGGGTGTTACGGTACAGAGTCAATGTGGAGGATATATACAGGGGGTACCGGTACAGAGTCAATGTGTGGGGTACAGGTTAGTCAAGGTAATTGAGGTAATATGTACATGTAGGTAGAGGTAAAGTGACTATCTTTAGGATTACATGACTCATTCTAAATCCCAGTAATACAATGTAACCTCAAATGAACAAAATAGGGTTGTGGGTTCGATTCCCACAGGGGGCCAGTACAAAAAATATATAAATATTTAGGAAATGTATGCATTCACTACTGTAAGTCGCTCTGGATAAGAGCGTCTGCTAAATGACTAAAATGTTAAAAAAAAATGTTTAAAAAATGTGTATTGTTAGGTATTGTTGTGTATTGTTGTGTATTGTTGTGTATTGTTAGGTATTGTTGTGTATTGTTTTGTATTGTTAGGTATTGTTGTGTATTGTTGGGTATTGTTAGGTATTGTTGTATATTGTTATATATTGTTGTGTATTGTTTTGTATTGTTGTATATTGTTAGGTATTGTTGTGTATTGTTAGGTATTGTTGTGTATTGTTGTATATTGTTAGGTATTGTTGTGTATTGTTTTGTATTGTTAGGTATTGTTGTGTATTGTTAGGTATTGTTGTGTATTGTTAGGTATTGTTGTGTATTGTTAGGTATTGTTGTGTATTGTTGTGTATTGTTAGGTATTGTTGTGTATTGTTTTGTATTGTTAGGTATTGTTGTGTATTGTTAGGTATTGTTGTGTATTGTTTTGTATTGTTAGGTATTGTTGTGTATTGTTAGGTATTGTTAGGTATTGTTGTGTATTGTTAGGTATTGTTGTGTATTGTTTTGTATTGTTAGGTATTGTTGTGTATTGTTAGGTATTGTTAGGTATTGTTGTGTATTGTTAGGTATTGTTGTGTATTGTTAGGTATTGTTGTGTATTGTTGTGTATTGTTAGGTATTGTTGTGTATTGTTTTGTATTGTTAGGTATTGCTGCAATGTTGGAGCTAGGAACATAAGCATTTCGCTACACCTGCAACATCTGCAATATATATGTACACTACGAATAACATTTGATTTGAATGTGTATTAGGTAATACCACGTTTATAGGACATGTATAACCCATTAATAAGCACAACAAAAACAACCTGCATTATTCTGCTTGACAAGAGCATTTGTGTTATGTTTATTTTGTTAGAAATTAACAAAAGTCCACAAATAATACAATCTGTGATTAAAAACCTACTTATTTTACTTTATAAGATAAAACAAAAAATACCTCTAAACTGTGTGAGTGTTGAAATAACACCGCAGGAGATGAGTGTTCAAGACAAGGCCCAGTAGCCTAGCAGCAGTACCCTCCAGTGTACGCACTAGACCAGTGGTTCCCAAATAGGGGTACTAGGATCCCTGGGGGTACTTGGCCTAACCACAGGGGGTACTTGAGAAGACTCGTGAGATCATTGGCCTACTGGTAAAAATGCACATGAGGGACATGAGGGGGTACTTCAGGGCTACTGCGGGTAAAGCAGAATTCCGTTGGTGCTACAGTAAACGAAAAAGGTTGAGAGCCATTGCACTAGACTAGTTAGTACAAAATAAACGCTCTCTTTATGCGCAAAAGTCCTAATAATCAGGACCATAGGACCCGTTAACCGATCTCACCGTAATCTGAAATAGAAAAGAAAACTTGTGCACCAACAACAAATACTTGTGCGTTAGCATCACTAAATAAGACAATAAGCTAGTTTTCCTTTGTCTGCAGAGGGAGAACTCTACGCAGATACAGATCGACAGAGTTTCTTCTACTGAGACGTACCTTATTCTGGCCTTTTTGGTCTCCAATTGAGCCGTCACTATTAGATTAAAGTGAGGCAAAGTGTCAGAAAACGGTGTCAGAAAACAACGATTTTAACGATGCATAACGACGTCTCTTTGGCTCAACTGTTCCACTAACCTAGAACAGTAACATAAACACATGCATCACAGAGTGGTGGTGTGTTTGCTGTATTATGGGAACTGCTGTTCTTTATGACTGGCTGAAGCACAGATCTGAAGCTAGAGATTATAGAATAAAACTACAACCCCCAAACACAGATGAGACGCTTGAAGGTGCATAACGTTCTACTGTAAGTTGATGCTTGTAGCGTCCATGGCTGCTGGTTCATTATGTTTTACTCGCGGATTGCAATACACGGTCACCCTCATTGGTCATGCCATGGCCTTATAATAAACGGTCATACTCCAGCGGCAAGTCATTGATGTGCAGAGAAAAACAACTCATCGGGTTTAATATGAATTGCGAAATAATGGATGAAGGGGAGATTTTGATGAAAGCAACCATATCCACTGCATTTGCAACAACAAAATGTGTAATTACTATAATTGCCTACTGTCCATCATAGCTGCCTGCTCCCAATATGGTCTTATTTAGTCCGGTAAAATGATAGGCTATGAATTACATGACAATCTTCAGGAAAAGCAGAGGTCTTAATTTACTCCGGAATGACACTTGAGCACGGCAGCATTGACAGGTGAAGAGACATGACAGGAGAGATGTTGGCGAGGTAATATTACCTGACAACACTCCATGTGGGAAGAGGTACTAGAATAATAAGTATCTGCCTCCCTCACTCTCTATCCCTGGTGTGCAGTGTGTTGACAGCATATCATGCTTATCCAGGGGCACAACTTTGGCTTTAGAAGTGGGGGGGACATACTGTAAATAGGAGTAAGTGTGACCAGTAGCAGGATAAATGGATACAAATGGTAATGGAGAATCAATAATCAATGAGCAGCAGTATAATGGTAGTAATACATCTAATCAATAACCATTATAGCAGCAATGTAGATGTGAGGTGGTTTGTACATGTGGGTGTAAATGTTGACCCAGAGTAGCCAAGGGAGATGTATTAGGCAGACTTGTTGTTCCTGACATCACACTGCTTGCTTAGCGAGTACCACTTCCACCTGATTCAGCTCACACTGAGGCTCCAATCAAGGTTTTATATTTCTGTGATGTTTTTATAAAATATATAACCAGTGCATAGAGAACAGAATTTGACTCAATCACATGAAGAACAAAACACTCACTGTACAGAAAATGATTAAACTATATATGTACTGTACATCAGTTCATATTAGTTACTGTGTAAACAATGTGAAAATGATTAGACTACATGTACATTAGATCACATAAGTTACTGGGTAAACACTATGCCAAGCAATCAAATGCACTTGTTATTGAGCCCGCGACTGGTGTCTGGAGTACTTGAGGGTCAGTTTTCTGGAAATAGATGAAGTCTCTAAAATTACCAGTGTAGAAATCTCCCACAATAACCAATTTGTAGCCTACAATATGTATTCAATTTTATTCACACTTAATAGACAATCAACAAATTCTAATTTGTTTGGTGACAACAACATTACAGATAAGACAAACTGTAGGCTGTAACATGGACACAACATTACAGTAACATCTAGATAAATACATTAGCTATATTGTTGCAAGTAGGATGTTTCACTTATTTATGTTATAAATGTGGATCACATGTGGGTGTACAGTATGTAATTAGATTGTAAGGATGTAAGGATAAAGATATATTTAAGCTCTAAATCGTAATCTACTCAAAACAGTTAATAATAACCAATGATGGGTACCGACATCAACAATTTATGAGCATGTAGTGCCTTTTGCTTCCAAAAAAACAGAAGAAGGTTGTCTCCCACAATGCTTTAGTTCTGACCTCAAGTTGCAGTTGGTGAGGGGAAACTGCAGAAATGTCCAGTTGAACGCTGTCGAAAGTTCATGACCTTTGATCATACAGTATGGTTGTTGTAAAGGTCATGCAGTCGACAGCAAGTCAGACAATTTTTATACCCATAATGCAACCCTCTTTGAAAGGCGGTGACCAACGTTGGTCAACGTCTTGACAAAAGTGATCCTCTCGAACGGGTCCAACGTGTGCACTCATGAATTTAAAAGCATTGGATTGGTGTAATCATTGGCTAGAAGGAGTGTCCACCATTGGGAAATCCACGATGGGAAGTGTGCAACAAGTGCATACTTTAAGAGAAGGGTGGAGAAATGATATGCCGTGTAGTCCCCTCATGGTGCCGGTAGAATCTGCCTCAGTGGACACCAGATGGCAGTGTACTTTTACTAAACCTGCATGAAGCCTCCAGAACCTCCACTCTCAGATGATATTCTGTAGATATAAACAGATGCCTTCACCATGTCAGGTTCACAGTCTATCCCTGTAAGTCAGAACTGGAAATTGTCTTCCACCAGCTGGAAATATGGGATATGTTTCTAGATTATGATGATGTGTATAAAGCAAATGATCCCTTCCTCTTTGTTAGATCATTTATTTCATGTTACTAGGCTTCACCATCGAAATACAGTAGACACATTCAAATGATGTCAATACATGGCCCCCTGATTTGATTGTCTTCTGACTGTTGATGTCAGTCCTACACAACGCTATAGTTCAGCTATAGTTCCTCGAGCAGCCAGTGCAGACAGTAGTGTGAAGGTAAGACAATACTCACCTGACTTTCCATGTTACAGAAAATGAAGGTTTCGTGTCGTTTTTTTCTTGACGTTTTTTCCTCATATTGCTTCTAATGTGACCACGAATCACACCAGCCCACTTGTCAGAGACGTGATACCTGGACATGAACACATTGTAGGAGTAGGGATCCTTATCCTAATACAGTGGCTATCAGACATAGTTCATTGTTTGCAGACAGACAGTGTACTGTATAAGAGTAGCCAATAAAGAGTGTTAAGATGGTTTTAACAGAGTGGAGTTGGCTGGCACACACACACACACACACACACACACACACAGGTGATTAATGGTTGTAGGACAGCGTGTTACCAACCTGGCTGATCACAGTCTTCTGTTCTGACTGCAGGTCCAGCTAGCCATCTCCTGTCAAATCTCTCTCTCTCTCTGCCACACCTTCCTCTCCTCCGCCTTCTTCTTTCATTACTCTCTCCAATTGTTTTATTTATTCATTTAAAAAAAAGAAAATCGGTGTTAATAAATGGTGTGGAAGCCCGGTAGAGAATGATGGCCTGGTGTTGACTTTTCTTTAAGAGCAGTATAAATCTGTTCAGAGGTCTGATGGGCTTAATGAAGCAACACAACATATCACAACATGACCACTAGCTGTACTATACATCTTGGCCTCTGTGTTTAGTAGCAGCCTACACTGTCTGTCAGTTGCTGGTCAGACTGGTAAGAGATGGGCTTTGGATGTGTCTCAAGACAGTAGAAAATACCTGCAGGATGTAGTTCTGGTTCAGTCTTGGTCTGTGTTAGTTTACTGCACTACAGACACTACATGTCTCATTCAAAGACAATGGCAGGTATGCAGTAGTTATAAACTGTACCTTGACCCTAGCACCCATCCGTTACCAAGGGGGGATTGTTGAGGAGTATTTCTATCTGTTATAAAGCCCTATTGTGGGGAAAAACTCATTCTGATTGGCTGGGCCTGGCTCTCCAGTGTGTGGGCCTGGCTGTCAAGTCGGTGGGCCTATGCCCTCCAAGACCCACCCATGGCTGCACCCCTGTCCAGTCATGTGAAATCCATAGATTAGGGCCTAATTTATTTATTTAAACTGACTGATATCCTTATATGAACTGGAACTACACTGCGTGCACAATTATTAGGCGAATTGTATTCCTCGGGATTCATTTTATTGTTGAACAAACACAATGCTCTCAGTCAATCCGAAATGTTATTGAACCTCAAACCTGAATGTTTAACAAAGGAAAAGTACGTTTTGTCTTTCTCATGGAAATATATAAGTGTGCACAATTATTAGGCAACTAAATTACAAAAATAATTTCTCTCAACTCATTTGTTTATTCTCAATTTTTAGAGTAAGTGTAACAGATAAGTAACACAAAATGACAATTATATAACATTTTTGGCCTTTCAAAAATATTCAGTGACCAATATAGCCACCCTTATTTTCAATAACTGCCATGAGCCTTCCATCCATGGAGTCTGTCAGTTTCTTGATCTGTTCACGATCAATTTTCGCTGAAGCAGCAACCACAGCCTCCCAAATGCTGTTCAAAAAGGTGTATTGTCTTCCATCACTGTAAATCTCACGTTTGAGAAGGGCCCACAAGTTCTCAATAGGATTTAAGTCAGGTGAGGAAGGGGGCCAGGTCATTATTCAGGCATCTTTGAGGCCCTTGCTGGCTAGCCAAGCAGTGGAGTACTTGGATGCATGTGATGGAGCATTGTCCTGCATAAAGATCATGGCCTTCTAGAATGCTGAGGACTTCTTCCTGTACCACTGTTTGACGAAAGAATCTTCCAGAAACTGGCAGTAGGTTTGGGAGTTGAGTTTCAGTCCATCTTCAACCCGAAAAGGTCCAACTACCTCATCCTCGATGATAGCAGCCCATACTAGTACCCCTCCTTCACCTTGCTGGCACCTGACTCAAAGTGGTGCCCTGTGTCCATTACTGATCCAGCCACGGGCCCCATCTATTTGGTCCATCAAGAGCCACTTTCATTTCATCTGTCCATTAAACCTTTGAAAAATCTGTCTTCAGGTATTTCTTTGCCCAATCTTGATGCTTCAACTTGTGAATCTTATTCAGTGGTGGTCTTGTTTCAGTCTTCTTGACCTTGGCCATGTCTCTGAGCACTTGACACCTTGTACTTCTGAACACTCCAGGTAGGTTACAGTTCTGGAATACGGTGGCACTGGAGGATAATGGGTTCCTGGTAGTTTGACGTTTAATTCTTCTCGTCTTTTGCAGTTAATTTGTGCCTTTTCTTCCCCATGCGTTTTTTGCGCCCCAGTTGACTATTTGCAACAAAACATTTGAATGTCCGGTGGTCACACCTCAATAGTTTAGCTATTTAAAGAGTGTCACATCCATCTGAAAGGCATTTTACATTTTTGGCTTTTCAGTGTCAGTTAAATGTATTTTTTGGCCCATTTTACCTGAGGTAATGAGGCTGCTTAATAATTATTCACTTTCGCCACACCCTCCCTCATTACACAAATACATATCACCTGAAAATGATTAAATCCAATAAGCATTCAAGTTAATATGGTTTGGAGTTCGAAAATGTGAATAGAAACAATGATAAGATCAGAATACTCACTTGCCTAATAATTGTGCACACAGTGTAGGTCAAACATTTTTTAATTGTTGCATGTTGTGTTTATATTTTTTTCAGTATAGTTGTCCAATTGGAATCCCACCATTCAATGTGTCAGACTGAGAAGTGAGAACACTTCAAAATCACTTTGATATGATCTTATTTGAGCCACAAAGGTCTTCAGCAGTAAGCCTGATTCTCCTTTGATGTCTTTTCTGCAGCAATGGATGACTGACTACATGAAAAATACAAATATTCAAAGCTGGGTGACAAAGTCACTTTAAAATAACGGAGAGCTTAAGGCACAGGGGGCATAAGTTGAATAATGCTATCAGTGAGGAGGAGGAAGGGGAGAAGGAGGAGGAGGGGGAGGAGGAGAAGGAGAGGGAGAAGGAGAAGGAGGGGGAGGAGGAGAAGGAGAGGGAGAAGGAGGAGGAGGGGGAGGAGGAGAAGGAGAGGGAGAAGGAGGAGGAGGGAGGGATGAGGAAGAGGAGGGGGTGAGGAGGAGGAGGGGGAGGAGGAGGAGAAGGAGGGAGGGATGAGGAGGAGGAGGGGGAGGAGGAGGAGAAGGAGGGGAGGAGGAGAAGGAGGGTGAGAAGGAGAAGGAGGGAGGGATGAGGAGGAGGAGGGGGTGAGGAGGAGGAGGAAGAGGAGGAGGAGGAGGGGGGAGGAGAAGGGGGGAGGAGGAGAAGGAGGAGGAGGGGGAGAAGGAGTGGGAGAAGGAGAAGGAGGGAGGGATGAGGAGGAGGAGGGGGTGAGGAGGAGGAGGAAGAGGAGGAGGAGGGGGGAGGAGAAGGGGGGAGGAGGAGAAGGAGGAGGAGGGGGAGAAGGAGGGGGAGAAGGGGGTGAGGAGGAGGAGGGAGAGAAGGAGGAGAAGGAGGGGGAGGAGGAGAAGGAGGGGGAGAAGGGGGTGAGGAGGAGGAGGGAGAGAAGGAGGAGGGGGGAGGAGAAGGGGGAGGAGGAGAAGGAGGAGGAGGGGGAGAAGGAGGGGGAGAAGGAGAAGGAGGGAGGGATGAGGAGGAGGAGGGGGTGAGGAGGAGGAGGAAGAGGAGGAGGAGGGGGGGAGGAGAAGGGGGAGGAGGAGAAGGAGGAGGAGGGGGAGAAGGAGGGGGAGAAGGAGAAGGAGGGAGGGATGAGGAGGAGGAGGAGGGGGTGAGGTGGAGGAGGGAGAGGAGGAGGAGGGGGGAGGAGAAGGGGGGAGGAGGAGGAGAAGGAGGAGGAGAAGGAGGGAGGGAGGAGGAGAAGGAGGGGGGATGAGGAGGAGGAGGGGGTGAGGAGGAGGAGGGAGGGAGGAGGAGAAGGACGGGGGATGAGGGGGTGAGGAGGAGGGGGAGGAGGAGGAGGGGATGAGGAAGAGAGGAAGGGTGTAACCAATAAGGGTTATATGATAATTGAGTTGAGAAACGGCACTGGAAGGGTAGTAGACAAAGAAAAAGAGGAGATGTGAAGGAGAGGGTAAGTGACAGAGTCACTGAAAGGAGGGCAGAACAGAGGAAGGGATGGAGATGGAGGAGAGGAGATGTGAAGGAGAGAGTAAGTGATACACAGAGTCACTGAGAAGGGAGCAGAACAGAGTGAGAGGGTGTGAGGTGGAGGAGTGGGGGATTGGGGGATGGATGGATGGTGGGTGGGTATTTAGTATGCACGGCCTGGCTGCCCCATCTGCTTAGCGCAGCAGCCCCACATCGTATAACTGTCTTGCGGCCTCCCGGACACATAAAGAATGCCTCACATTTGACGTAATTCTGCAAAATTAATGACAGCTTTACTTCGCTATGGGCCGTGAGGGAATGATTAGTGTTTGATCGGCCATCTGATCAGACACCGTCCATGCCTGAGCATGGAGGGAGATGGAAGAGGGGATACACATTCCTGATGCCACTGGCAACATAACACACATCCTGAAGCAATAACACACCCTGTGCCAATAACACATACACACCCTGTGCCAATAACACACACACACCCTGTGGTAATAACACACACACACCCTGTGGTAATAACACACACACACCCTGTGGTAATAACACACACCCTGTGGTAATAACACACACCCTGTGGTAATAACACACACCCTGTGGTAATAACACACACCCTGTGGTAATAACACACACCCTGTGATAATAACACACACCCTGTGGTAATAACACACACACACCCTGTGGTAATAACACACACCCTGTGGTAATAACACACACACACCTTGTGGTAATAACACACACACACACACCCTGTGGTAATAACACACACCCTGTGGTAATAACACACACACACCCTGTGGTAATAACACACACACACACACCCTGTGGTAATAACACACACCCTGTGGTAATAACACACACACACCCTGTGGTAATAACACACACACACCCTGTGGTAATAACACACACCCTGTGGTAATAACACACACACACCCTGTGGTAATAACACACACACACCCTGTGGTAATAACACACACCTTGTGGTAATAACACACACCCTGTGGTAATAACACACACACACCCTGTGGTAATAACACACACACACCCTGTGGTAATAACACACACCCTGTGGTAATAACACACACCCTGTGGTAATAACACACACACACCCTGTGGTAATAACACACACCCTGTGGTAATAACACACACACACCTTGTGGTATAACACACACACACACACCCTGTGGTAATAACACACACCCTGTGGTAATAACACACACACACCCTGTGGTAATAACACACACACACACACCCTGTGGTAATAACACACACCCTGTGGTAATAACACACACACACCCTGTGGTAATAACACACACCCTGTGGTAATAACACACACACACCCTGTGGTAATACACACACACCCTGTGGTAATAACACACACACACCCTGTGGTAATAACACACACACACCCTGTGGTAATAACACACACCTTGTGGTAATAACACACACCCTGTGGTAATAACACACACACACCCTGTGGTAATAACACACACACACCCTGTGCCAATAACACACACACACCTTGTGGTAATAACACACACACACCCTGTGGTAATAACACACACCCTGTGGTAATAACACACACACACCCTGTGGTAATAACACACACCCTGTGGTAATAACACACACACACCCTGTGGTAATAACACACACACACCCTGTGGTAATAACACACACCCTGTGGTAATAACACACACACACCCTGTGGTAATAACACACACACACCCTGTGGTAATAAAACACACCTTGTGGTAATAACACACACACACCCTGTGGTAATAACACACCACACACCCCTGTGGTAATAACACACACCCTGTGGTAATAACACACACACACCCTGTGGTAATAACACCACACCACACCCTGTCGGTAATAACACACACCTTGTGGTAATAACACACACCACCCTGTGGTAATAACACACACCTTGTGGTAATAACACACACCCTGTGGGTAATAACACACACACTCCCTGTGGTAATAACACACACACACCCTGTGGTAATAACACACACACACCCTGTGGTAATAACGAACACCACACACCCTGTGGTAATAACACACACACACCCTGTGGTAATAACACACACACCCTGTGGTAATAACACACACCCTGTGGTAATAACACACACCCTGTGGTAATAACACACACACATCCTGTGGTAATAACACACACACACCCTGTGCCAATAACACACCACACACCCTGTGGTAATAACACACACACACCCTGTGGTAATAACACACACCCTGTGGTAATAACACACACCCTGTGGTAATAACACACACACACCCTGTGGTAATAACACACACCCTGTGGTAATAACACACACCCTGTGGTAATAACACACACCCTGTGGTAATAACACACACACACCCTGTGGTAATAACACACACCCTGTGGTAATAACACACACACACCCTGTGGTAATAAACACACACACCCTGTGGTAATAACACACACCCTGTGGTAATAACACACACCTTGTGGTAATAACACACACACACCCTGTGGTAATAACACACACACACCCTGTGGTAATAACACACACCCTGTGGTAATAACACACACACACCCTGTGGTAATAACACCACACACACCCTGTGGTAATAACACACACCTTGTGGTAATAACACAACACCCTGTGGTAATAACACACACACCACCCTGTGGTAATAACACACACACACCCTGTGGTAATAACACACACCCTGTGGTAATAACACACACCCCTGTGGTAATAACACACACACACCCTGTGGAAATAACACACACAAGCATGAACCTCCGCTGTACCCCAGAGTTCTTGGGTCTAGCTCCTTTCTCCCACCCCCCTCCAACGCTGACTGGCACAGAACCGACCGCCTCATTATCCCACAAACCCACTGTAGGACAGGACAACCCCCCCCCAGTCCCATCTCTCTCTCTCTCTCTCTCTCTCTCTCTCTCTCTCTCTCTCTCTCTCTCTCTCTCTCTCTCTCTCTCTCTCTCTCTCTCTCTCTCTCTCTCTCTCTCTCTCTCTCTCTCTCTCTCTCTCTCTCTCTCTGTTCTGTTGTGGTCCCTCTGATCCAAACACACACCCCCTGTAGGAAGGAGGATGCAGCTCACTCTGGTGTAGGGATTGGGGGCTCTGCCATTTTTCAATCACTCCAGACGGGCTGTGGTGGCTGTCCTGGGCTGCAGTATTTCAAGGCAAAGTGGGCCAACAGGCAGCAGGCATTCAATAGAGACAAGCCTAAGGTCGCACTCTGGCCCCTTTTACAAGATATGCTTTATTGCAATTGTGATTGGAATTGGGTTTTAGTTTTTAAAAGAGATTGGGAGTTTTTGCGAGGGGAAATTGATCCCCTTCTGAACGATAGATGGATAGCCGGGGGTTGGGAGAATGGAATTCCTTCTCCTCCCTTCCTTTAATCCTGTCCTACCCAGAAACCATCCCCTCCCCCATCATCCCCTTCTCCTGGGCGGCCTGCATTTACAAGCAGACGGGGCATTCCGTTTTACAAGTGAGCCTGGTGTGTTTCGGTGTGCTAGCAACATTAAAAACAAACCCGTCTCGTCTCTGCAAAGCGTCAGAAGGCTGTTGTGCTTTTACTTCCACTAGGCTCCTGTGGGTTTTTATGTAATGTAGTGTGGTCACAAACCAAGCAGACAATTATACTGAGCTCATAGATAAACTAGTGATTGAGGGTTGGGGTATTGGTTGGTTGGTTGGAAGAATGCTATAGGTAGTGTTAGAACTAGAGGAGAGGTGGTGATGGGGATAACAACATACTAGTTACTACTACTGTGTGCCAAGGTGAACATTTAGCAGCAATGTGCAGCACAGTATTTCAATGAAATAAACAAAAGCCCCTTTATATGAAATTGTAGTACTTTTATATCCTACAATGAGACTGATTGTGAAGTGGACATGTGGCTTGTGAAAGTCACACAGTGTCATATCTATACTGAATGGCATATGGAGAAGTTAACTTCTCATCTGACTATTGTGCTCTGAACTCAAACCAACCATAGAGAGTCTAGCTCAACACTAGGCATTGAAGGGCCTGCCGTGCCAGCACAGATTGGTGGACAGATTGGCGTTCCAACTCTCTGATTGGATATAGATTTTGAATATTCCAAATGGTTGTATTTTAGAATAAATGACTGTGGAAAAATATAATTGGAGTAAATAAGATGGCAATGTCTCCTTGCATCTGTTTCTACTTCAATTCCCTACCAGTTCATAATCCTCTGATTTCTATTTTCCTTTGCTGACATCCTTCCTTTTACGTTTGCATGCCTCGCCATCACTCTGTCTTTCCATCACAGTAGTAAGTCTTTCATATCTCTCTCAGCCTTGCTCCACCTTCCCCTCCTCCACCTCTCCCTCTCTCTCAGGCTGCTTCACCTTCCCCTCCTCCACCTCTCTCTCTCCCTCAGGCTACTTTACCTTCCCCTCCTCCACCTCTCCCTCTCTCTCAGGCTGCTTCACCTTCCCCTCCTCCACCTCTCTCTCTCCCTCAGGCTACTTTACCTTCCCCTCCTCCACCTCTCCCTCTCTCTCAGGCTGCTTCACCTTCCCCTCCTCCACCTCTCTCTCTCCCTCAGGCTGCTTCACCTTCCCCTCCTCCACCTCTCTCTCTCCCTCAGGCTACTTTACCTTCCCCTCCTCCACCTCTCCCTCTCTCTCAGGCTGCTTCACCTTCCCCTCCTCCACCTCTCTCTCTCCCTCAGGCTACTTTACCTTCCCCTCCTCCACCTCTCCCTCTCTCTCAGGCTGCTTCACCTTCCCCTCCTCCACCTCTCTCTCTCCCTCAGGCTACTTTACCTTCCCCTCCTCCACCTCTCCCTCTCTCTCAGGCTGCTTCACCTTCCCCTCCTCCACCTCTCTCTCCTTTTTTCCCCCTCCTCATTTTAGATTTTTGGCTGAGCCGAAGACATTTCTCAGCGCAGTGACCTTTCTGGTTTTAAATGAAGCCCCACTGCGGCATGTCTCTCTTCATAGCCCGCCAGTTACGAGCCTTCAGTGGACCGCAAAAAATAACGATTCTGATGAAATGGGCCCTTTAAAAAGCTCTTCCCAGATTCCTTTTACATTTTTCCTCCCGTCTTTCCCTCATTTTCCCCCTCGCTCTCTTTCTGGATGCATTCATATTCACACTAATGAGGAGCGTCCAAAAGAGCAGGCTTTGGAAAATTTGAGACACACACATATACACACACACACACACACACACACACACACACACACACACACACACACACACACACACACACACACACACACACACACACACACACACACACACACACACACACACACACACTGCTGCTCATTACTGATGGATTTTAATCAAATGCCATGCATGTTTGAAGTGATTTATGAAAAGTGGGCAACCAAAGCTAGTTACGTGATTGGTTGTTTTCCTAGGAAGAGGCCATTTTTCATTTCATAACCCACTTGTGGCCTTTTCAATTAGACCATGGTTAAAATCAATATAACCCCCTTGTTTACCTTTGTTGTGTACTATCCACTGTATTGGCATAAAAGGCATGATTGTAGTCACACATCTTTGCCATACAGATCCATTCTACCTCCCAGGTGCTTTGGATGGGGAGGTGTGTCATATGAGCCTTATATAGGCATGTAGTCTCATTGTTCTTTTACATTTTAGTCATTTAGCAGACACTCTTGTCCAGCGCATCACATACCACAGTCATAGCAAGTATATTTTCCCTCAATAAAGTAGTAACCAGTGCTAGTAGGGAAATACTTTTTCTTCCTCTTTTTTGGGGGTCTTTTATATGCAACACCACTTTCCTGATTTTGTTTTGGAAAATGGAAACTATCTGGATGTGTCTCAGTCAGACATATTGTGCTACAGTGAAATAGCTCTCCATTTAATCCCAACAACACGGAGCTGCTATCAGGGCATACCTGTTCATTACACCTCTATAAAACCCTGTCAGTCTGAGAAAGCTATGGCAATTACAGGGAATGATTAGAGCAATTACATCCCAGAGGGAGAACTGAGGGCTGGTATGGAGCCTGTACCAACTACCCCCTCTCTTAGAAAAAAGCTTACATATAGAACCAAAAAGGGTTATATCGCTTGTTTCATATACGGAAAGCTTAATAGTTCTATATAGAACCCTTTTCTAGGGGGGTTGATCAGTATCCTAGGGAACCTTGTATGGTGCCATTTATAAATTATGGCTACTAATAAATAATCCTATTTTTAGCTCAGAATTTAATATATCAAACAATGAAATAATGGACAAAAGAAAAACAGCATAGTTGTGAGATTGTATTGTCATTATATGTAAACATAGTTTGGAAATATGCACAGGTGGCCAGGGAGGCATCTTTGTTTGAACGATGGCCTTCGTCATTCATGGTACCATTTCCGGCTGACTTCTTTATGGAACAGTACAGTAGACTATGGGTTGTTGCCTGGCTGGTTCCTGAGAAGAATAATAAATGTGCTAAAATATTAGTTAATCCTAAATATAAGTTCATCTGCCAAAATGAAGACAACATGCTATGCAGCCATATAATTATTATGATGTAGAAGAACAATATACATGCTGTTGTCGTCAGCAGCAGCCGAAAGAGAGATCCTCTGCCTCTGATTGTTGGGGTAATGCCAGACTGAGCAAAACAGAGATAGTGTTTTAAAAGTCATGTACTGATGAACTAATCTATTGAAACACCAATACTTATTATAAATCATTTATAATAAATCATTTAGAAATCACATACCTCCTTTCTCCCCACGGCCCATTTCCTGCATTCAACAGAGGTCAACAACAGTCTTCTAAAGGCTTCAGGAAACATACTGACCTCAGCTCACTCCACACTGAAATACTGAAATAAAGTAAAACATTTGCTAATTGCCAATATCAGGCTCCATGTGATATATTCAATAATAAAAAAATCACATTTATTTGTAAGGGTTACAGTTAGATAGCTTGTAAAGTGGCTAATTCAAGTAGCCTAACCTTTTCCCTGTCTCACACTCTGATTCTGAAACAACCTTATATATCTAGCCTAAAGTTCATCATATGATTATGGCTTCATGGGGCTTGGTGGTGCCCCTTGCTTAGTGGTGTTGCAGACTCTGGGGCCTTTCAGAACAGGTGTATATATATACTGAGATCATGTGACATATCATGTGACACTTAGATTGCACACATGTGGACTTTATTTAACTAATAATGTAGGTAATAAGTTGCACCAGATCTAATTTAGGAGCTTCATCGCAAAGGGGGTGAATACATATGCACGCACCACTTTTCAGGTTTTAATTTTTAATAATTTTTTGAAACATGTAATTTTTTTCATTTCACTTCACCAATTTGAACTATTTTGTGTGTCCATTACATGAAATCTTAATAAAAATCCATTTAAATTACAGGTTGTAATGCAAAAAAATAGGAAAAACGCCAAGGGGGATGAATACTTTTGCAAGGCACTGTATGTATACTTTTTTAGTAAAGGGTTCCTTAATCTCCTCCAAATAACCAAAAGGTTCCATATACAAGTAGTGAAAAAGCACACATTGATATTCTTTGCCTCTGGAAGAGGTCAGCACTATTGGCTTTATAGCAGGAAAGGAAGATGGCTGCATTTACACACGTTAGTTCAACCACACATTTTCCATTTCCAGATTCCAACTCATAAAATTCCCACTATCACCCCAGACCCCCAGACATACAGAGCACGTAAAACAGATCACCTCAGAACCCCAGACACACAGAGCACGTAAAACAGAGACAGAGTGGAACATTTACAACAACCTGTGACTGTGGAAATATGCAGAAATACTGAGCAGTTCCTTTCTTTCTTGGTTCTATTAGGACTTGACTAAGAATCCCTATTTAAAACAATCCAAATGCTGTGATTAGTGTGAAGAAAATAATCTTGAATATAGAACAATTCCATCTATTTCAAACAACAAGCAGGGTTTCTTATAGAATATCTAAATCAATGGAAACTGTTTTCAAATGACAGGCAGGGTTTCTAAATTCCCTCTGCTATGCTCAGATGCACCCCCCCCCCCCTCTCCCCCCTCTCCCCAACATGTACGGTATTACCCCATCCCAGGGTGTGTCCTGGCTGTCTATAAATCATTGATCTCATCGTGCTGGTCCCCTCCCCTCCTCCTCCCTTCTCCCCTCTCTCCCCTCCTCCCTCCCCTGTCATCCACTCTCTCCTCCCCCAGGGCCTATGTCACACTCCAGTCCCCATTGTCTTATGTCTGGCTTCTGGATCTACCAGGCTCATCTAGGGTGTGGTGGAGAGGAGAGAGTGGCAAGGAGTAGAGGAGAGGAAAGAAAAGGAGAGAGGAGGAGAGGAGAGGAAAGAAAATGAGAGGAAAGGAAAGGAGAGGAAATAAAAGGAAAGAAAAGGAGATGAAAGGAAAGAAAAGAGGAAAGGAGAGGAAAGAAAAGGAGAGGGGAGGAGAGGAGAGGACAGGAAATTAGGGGGAGGAGAGGAGAGGAAATGAGGGGGAGGAGAGGAGAGGAAAGAAAAGGAAAGAAAAGGAGATGAAAGGAAAGAAAAGAGGAAAGGAGAGGAAAGAAAAGGAGAGGGGAGGAGAGGAGAGGACAGGAAATTAGGGGGAGGAGAGGACAGGAAATGAGGGGGAGGAGAGGAGAGGAAAGAAAATAAGAGGAAAGGAGAGGAGAGGAAAGAAAATTAGGGGGAGGAGAGGAGAGGAAAGAAAAGAAAAAGAGAGGTGAGGAAAGGAAAGGAGAGGGAAGAAAACGAAAGGGGAGGAGAGGAGAGGAAAGAAAGGAAAGGAGAGGAAAGACAAGGAGAGGAGAGGAGAGGAGAGGAGAGGAGAGGAAATGAGGGGGAGGAGAGGAGAGGACAGAAAATGAGGGGGGAGAGGAGAGGAAAGAAAATAAGAGGAAAGGAGAGGAGAGGAAAGAATATGAGGGGGAGGAGAGGAGAGGAAAGAAAAGAAAAAGAGAGGTGAGGAAAGGAAAGGAGAGGGAAGAAAACGAAAGGGGAGGAGAGGAGAGGAAAGAAAAGAAAAAGAGAGGTGAGGAAAGGAAAGGAGAGGGAAGAAAACGAGAGGGGAGGAGAGGAGAGGAAAGAAAAAGAGAGGAGAGGAGAGGAAAGAAAGGAGAGGAAAGAAAGGAGAGGAGAGGAGAGGAGAGGAGAGGAGAGGAGAGGAGAGGAGAGGAGAGGAAAGAAAGGAGAGGAGAGGAGAGGAGAGGAGAGGAGAGGAAAGAAAGGAGAGGAGAGGAGAGGAGAGGAGAGGAGAGGAGAGGAGAGGAGAGGAGAGGAGAGGAGAGGAGAGGAGAGGAGAGGAGAGGAGAGGAGAGGAGAGGAGAGGAGAGGAGAGGAGAAGAGAAGAGAAGAGAAGAGAAGAGAAGAGAAGAGAAGAGAAGAGAAGAGAGGAGAGAAAGTAAAAACATGTTTTTAGAAATGTTTACAAATGTATTGAAAATGAAATACAGAAATATTGCATTTACATAAGTATTCCCACCCCCTTGCTATGACACTCTAAATTGAGCTCAGGTGCATTCCTTTGATCATCCTTGAGATGTCACTCCAACTTAATTGGAGTCCACCTATGGCCAATTCAAAAGTTTGGACATGATTTAGAAAGGTCCCACAGTTGACAGTGCATGTCAGAGCAGAAACTATACCATGAAGTCCAAGGAACCGTAGATCTCCGAGATAGAACTGTGATGAGGCATATATCTGGGGAAGGGTATAAAACTATTTCTAGAGTGTTGAAAGTTTCCAAGAACACAGTGGTCTCTATTATTGGCAAATCAAAAACATATGGTACTACCCAGACTCTGCCTAGAGCTGTCTGTCCAACCAAACTGAACAACTGGGCAAGAAGGACATTGATCAGGGAGTTGACCAAGAACCCAATGACCGCACTGACAGAGTTCCTTGGCTGAGATGGGAGAACCTGCCAAAAGGACACCAGTCTCTACAGCACTTCGGAAATCTGGGCTTTATGGGAGAGTGGCCAGACAGAAGCCACTCCTGAGAAAAAGGCACAAAAAGGCACGTGTTGCAAAAAGGCACGTGAAAGACTCTGAGAGCATGGGGATGCTTTTCAGCATCAAGGACTTGGAGACTGGTAAGGATAGAGGGAACAATGAATGGAGTCAAATACAGGCAAATTCTTGATGAGAACCTGCTTCAAAGTGCAAACAACCTTAGACTGGGGGCATAGATTTACATTCCAACAGGACAATGACCCCAAGCATACATCCAAAGCAATGCTGGAATGGCTTCGGAACAAGAATGTGAAAGTCCTTGAGTGGCCCAGCCAATGCACAGACTTAAATCCCATTGAACATTTGTGGAAAGACTTGAAGATTGCTTTTCACCGCCACTCTCCATCTAACTTAACTTGACAAAGCTTCGGAAAATCTGCAAGGAAGAATGGAAGAAAATTCCCAATTCCAGATGTGCAAATCTAATACAGATATACCCAAAACGACTCATCGCTTTACTCGCCGTCAAAGGTGCTTCTACAAAGTATTGACTCAGGGGTGTGAATACTTATGTAAATGAGACATTTCTGTGTTTGATTTTCAATAAATTTGCCAACATTCCTAAAAACATGTTTTCACTTCATCATTGTGGAGTATTGTGTGTGGATGGGTGAGAAAAAAAGTTAATTTTTATCCATTTTGAATTTAGGCTGTAACACAACAAAATGTGCAATAAGTCTGAATACTTTCTGAAGGCACTGCGTAGTGCAGACATCTTCACCTCACTGTGCAACAAACATCACCACACATAGCTTCAATCAGACCAACTTGCTTTAACACGATACTGCTTCTCTTACTGTTGTGCATTCAGACAGATGTGGAAACCTTTGATATGCTTTTCATGCAGACAACAATTTTATACATGCATGCAGACGTTCCTGTTCTGACAGTAAATAGTGTGATTGTATAGTGGCTGTGTAGTGGTAGCAATAAGAAATGAAGAAAGTGAGATTGATGAATAATGGTTGTAGATTAAATGCAGTGAAAGCTGCAGCTCCAGATAGCACGATTTAGGGTAACTTGACTATAGGTTGATTAATTGTGTTATTATTAAGTAATAAAGGGTAAAGCATCGTGAGTTGGGTTGTGGGCTAGAATATGAATGTGGGGTAGGAATAGGGAAAGCAATGCAATGGTGTGTGTTGGGTGGAACAATGTATGGCTGTTTCACAAAACGTTGATGTTGCATGAAAAATAAGGAATAGTGATGGAAATAGTACGGTAATGATTTTGATTGATTGTTATGGAAGAATGAGTCAGTAATGGTATGAGTAGTTAGGAGGAGATCATTGTGCTGTTTGGTACTTGGTGGTGGCATGTTTAGCCACTGCCACTGCTCGTGTGTGAAAGCTTACTCAGAACCCCAGCAGAGTCCCAATACCAGTCCAAACTGCAATGCAGTGACGTGATGTTCTTGACTTTCTCCCTTTCTCATAGTTCTACATACATTCAGGCTGTCCGTATTATACTGCTCCCTACGCATAAGACACACTTCGTCCTCCCTCTCCTTATCTGAGAAAGAATACTTTTTTACAGAGTTTAAGCAGTAAAAATCCAGGAGCAGATAGCCTATAAATCTGGCCGTAAAAGCGTTGAGTTGTCAGTGGGGCCATCAGCTATCAATCATGCATCGGGGCAGGCTGATGAAAGGGAAATGGGTGATAAAAACCCCCCAGCATTTTAGGGAAATTATGTCCAGTCTTCCATTTGCAAAGTGCTGCAGTTGCATCAGGGCAGAATCTTAATCATTGGTTAGCTGGTGAGGGTAGTGATGGTGTTGATGGTGGTGAAGGTGGTGAGGGTAGTTAGGCTGGTGAGGCTGGTGAGGGTAGTTAGGCTGGTGAAGCTGGTGAGGGTAGTTAGGCTGGCGAGGGTAGTTAGGCTGGTGAGGCTGGTGAGGGTAGTTAGGCTGGTGAGGGTAGTTAAGCTGGTGAGGGTAGTTAGGCTGGTGAGGCTGGTGAGGGTAGTTAGGCTGGTGAGGGTAGTTAGGCTGGTGAGGGTAGTTAGGCTGGTGAGGCTGGTGAGGGTAGTTAGGCTGGTGAGGGTAGTTAGGCTAGTGAGGGTAGTTAGGCTGTTGAGGGTAGTTAGGCTGGTGAGGGTAGTTAGGCTGGTGGGGGTAGTTAGGCTGGTGAAGCTGGTGAGGGTAGTTAGGCTGGTGAGGCTGGTGAGGGTAGTTAGGCTGGTGAGGGTAGTTAGGCTAGTGAGGGTAATTAGGCTGTTGAGGGTAGTTAGGCTGGTGAGGGTAGTTAGGCTGTTGAGGGTAGTTAGGCTGGTGAGGGTAGTTAGGCTGGTGAGGGTGGGAGGCTGGTGAGAGTAGTTCGGCTGGTGTGGGTGGTGACGGTAGAAGATGAGCAGGTCTGTCTTGGTGTGAGAGAGGAAGAGGAGAATGAGTGAGAGACACCCTGGTTGGTGAGGTGGGTGGCTGAGGAGGTTAGGAGAGAAAGAGAGAGAGAGAAAGGGAGAGAGAGAGAGGAGCAAGGGCGAGAGGGGAGTGGAATTTTATGAGATTATACGACTAGCATAAATCACTTCTACACTCCCGTTTTTCTCTCCTTCATTCATTCACTTCCCCCTCTCTCTCTCTCTCTCTCTCTCTCTCTCTCTCTGTGTGTCCTCCCTATCTCTTCTCTCTATCTCTCTCTCTTCATTTGCTCTCTCCGTGAATATTCCTCATCCTTCCCAACTTTTATTTGTATCTCCTCCTCCTCACTTTATGTGATGCACCCCTACTTCTTCTCCTCACAATCCCTCTCTCTCTCTATCCCCCTCTCACCCTCCCTCCCTCTCCATATATCCATCCCTCTCTCCACCCCTCTATCTTCAGCACCTTCTCCATCTTTCTTTCTCTCTTTCTCTCCTCTCCACCCATCGGTTCCCTCCTCTGTGGTTTGTTTACATGCTATCTTTATTGATTGTGTTTTTGTTGCTAACCGGGGATTTATCTTCTAGCTGTCTGAGGAGACTGTATTGGCAGAGCCCAGAAGAGATTGACTTGTCTCTCAGAGATTGGTCAGATATGGCCTGGCTGGCTGGCTAGCTGGCTGGCTCGGCAGTTTGAAATAAAAGACAAGACCATCTGGATGTGATGTTTAATATACACTTTATCAGACCTCTCTGTGACAACATTCTGGATTGACTGCTTCTTTATTACCAGTGTTTGTTTATTTTATTCGATTTTTCTTCCAAAACTAAAAGAAAAAACCTGAGATATGATGCTGCTGAGGCATTTCAGTAAAAAGATACATTTGAAGTAAAAAAGTAAAAAATTGCTCAACGGCAATGTCGAGTATTTTTCTTGAAATTGTACTGAATTAAAATTTTACTGTGAATTTTTCATTGACATGTACAGTACAGTATATATTTGTGTTGTTCTTACAGAATGTCTGGCCACCTGTCTGTCAATCTGTCTTTCCGTCTGTCTGTCTGTGACTGGTGCCGTGCAGGCATCGAAGAATGACGGACTGGAGGGAGGCCACATTTCTGAGAGTGCCTATTGAATTGATAAATGCCCTCCTTGTCTGATCTGTTTTAATTGAAGGTCGTTTGTTAATTCATTTGAATAGCCTAACAGCCGTTGGTTCCGCTCCAAAGATCTTGGTTTGAGTGATCTCATTCTTCGCTGTGCTGAGCTGAGCTGACTTCAAGTCAGTGTAAACCGGGTTCAGTGAGGCATGGGCCTCTGCTCTTTGCCCGTATTAAAATAGCGTCTCGGAGTTGGACTGCTGATTTAGGAACGTGTCCCCCCTGGAATTTAGATAATATATTCATCATGACATAAAAGGCCAAACTGATCTTATATCAGTGCTCCTACTCTGAGACTCTGTGGATATGAGCCACGGTCTGCTCTATGCTCCTATCATGTGACCATTAAGAACCCTTGAAAGAGACAAAGGGACAATGTTACATTTGTCATAGAAAAGAATGTAAGGGATTATCAACACATTTAAAGCTAGCGTATGATGATGAGCTGTGTGCTCTAAAGTATATGGCTTTGAATCTATAGGTTTCTGTGGAGGTCAGAGTTCAGGTAGGCCTCCCTTCTTCGCTAACTGCACCTATGTAGGTATAACGGTACAGGTATATATATATCTTTTTTTTTGTGAGTCAGGGTTGGGGTTGTTTCCATTTCAATTCCAGTCAATTTAGAAAGTAAACCAAAATTCCTAATTCCAAATGTTCCTAATTGAAAAGCATTAAAGATAATTGGAATTGGAATTTCAGTTCACTTCCTATATTGACTGGAATTTACATGGAATTGACCCCAACCCAGATATGAGTCATGAAGAGATGCGTTGGTCACATAAGGTTTTATTCCCAGTTTAGAGAGAGTGAGTCACTACTCACTACTAAGCTAGGTGATTCTCTGTGGTCCTGTAATAGGACCTGGACATCACTACTAAGCTAGGTGATTCTCTGTGGTCCTGTAATAGGACCTGGACATCACTACTAAGCTAGGTGATTCTCTGTGGTCCTGTAATAGGACCTGGACATCACTACTATGCTAGGTGATTCTCTGTGGTCCTGTAATAGGACCTGGACATCACTACTAAGCTAGGTGATTCTCTGTGGTCCTGTAATAGGACCTGGACATCACTACTAAGCTAGGTGATTCTCTGTGGTCCTGTAATAGGACCTGGACATCACTACTAAGCTAGGTGATTCTCTGTGGTCCTGTAATAAGACCAGGACATCACTACTAAGCTAGGTGATTCTCTGTGGTCCTGTAATAGGACCTGGACATCACTACTAAGCTAGGTGATTCTCTGTGGTCCTGTAATAGGACCAGGACATCACTACTAAGCTAGGTGATTCTCTGTGGTCCTGTAATAGGACCTGGACATCACTACAAAGCTAGGTGATTGTCTATGGCCCTGTAATAGGACCAGGACATCACTACTAAGATAGGTGATTCTCTGTGGTCCTGTAATAGGACCAGGACATCACTACTAAGCTAGGTGATTCTCTGTGGTCCTGTAATAGGACCTGGACATCACTACTAAGCAAGGTGATTCTCTGTGGTCGTGTAATAGGACCTGGACATCACTACTAAGCTAGGTGATTCTCTGTGGTCCTGTAATAGGACCTGGACATCACTACTAAGCTAGGTGATTTTCTGTAGTCCTGTAATAGGACCAGGACATCACTACTAAGCTAGGTGATTCTCTGTGGTCCTGTAATAGGACCAGGACATCACTACTAAGCTAGGTGATTCTCTGTGGTCCTGTAATAGGACCTGGACATCACTACTAAGCAAGGTGATTCTCTGTGGTCCTGTAATAGGACCTGGACATCACTAATAAGCTAGGTGATTCTCTGTGGTCCTGTAATAGGACCTGGACATCACTACTAAGCTAGGTGATTCTCTGTGGTCCTGTAATAGGACCAGGACATCACTACTAAGCTAGGTGATTCTCTGTGGTCCTGTAATAGGACCAGGACATCACTACTAAGCTAGGTGATTCTCTGTGGTCCTGTAATAGGACATGGACATCACTACTAAGCTAGGTGATTCTCTGTGGTCCTGTAATAGGACCTGGACATCACTACTAATCTAGGTGATTCTCTGTGGTCCTGTAATAGGACCTGGACATCACTACTAAGCTAGGTGATTCTCTGTGGTCCTGTAATAGGACCTGGACATCACTACTAAGCTAGGTGATTCTCTGTGGTCCTGTAATAGGACCTGGACATCACTACTAAGCTAGGTGATTCTCTGTGGTCCTGTAATAAGACCAGGACATCACTACTAAGCTAGGTGATTCTCTGTGGTCCTGTAATAGGACCTGGACATCACTACTAAGCTAGGTGATTCTCTGTGGTCCTGTAATAGGACCAGGACATCACTACTAAGCTAGGTGATTCTCTGTGGTCCTGTAATAGGACCTGGACATCACTACTAAGCTAGGAGATTCTCCGTGGTCCTGTAATAGGACCTGGACATCACTACTAAGCTAGGTGATTCTCCGTGGTCCTGTAATAGGACCTGGACATCACTACTAAGCTAGGTGATTGTCCGTGGTCCTGTAATAGGACCAGGACATCACTACTAAGCTAGGTGATTCTCAGTGGTCCTGTAATAGGACCAGGACATCACTACTAAGCTAGGTGATTCTCTGTGGTCCTGTAATAGGACCTGGACATCACTACTAAGCTAGGTGATTCTCTGTGGCCCTGTAATAGGACCTGGACATCACTACTAAGCTAGGTGATTCTCTGTGGTCCTGTAATAGGACCTGGAAATCACTACTAATCTAGGTGATTCTCTGTGGTCCTGTAATAGGACCTGGACATCACTACTAAGCTAGGTGATTCTCTGTGATCCTGTAATAGGACCAGGACATCACTACTAAGCTAGTTGATTCTCTGTGGTCCTGTAATAGGACCTGGACATCACTACTAATCTAGGTGATTCTCTGTGGTCCTGTAATAGGACCAGGACATCACTACTAAGCTAGGTGATTCTCTGTGGTCCTGTAATAGGACCTGGACATCACTACTAAGCAAGGTGATTCTCTGTGGTCGTGTAATAGGACCTGGACATCACTACTAAGCTAGGTGATTCTCTGTGGTCCTGTAATAGGACCAGGACATCACTACTAAGCTAGGTGATTCTCTGTGGTCCTGTAATAGGACCAGGACATCACTACTAAGCTAGGTGATTCTCTGTGGTCCTGTAATAGGACATGGACATCACTACTAAGCTAGGTGATTCTCTGTGGTCCTGTAATAGTACCTGGACATCACTACTAATCTAGGTGATTCTCTGTGGTCCTGTAATAGGACCTGGACATCACTACTAAGCTAGGTGATTCTCTGTGGTCCTGTAATAGGACCTGGACATCACTACTAAGCTAGGTGATTCTCTGTTTTCCTGTAATAGGACCTGGACATCACTACTAAGCTAGGTGATTCTCTGTGGTCCTGTAATAAGACCAGGACATCACTACTAAGCTAGGTGATTCTCTGTGGTCCTGTAATAGGACCTGGACATCACTACTAAGCTAGGTGATTCTCTGTGGTCCTGTAATAGGACCAGGACATCACTACTAAGCTAGGTGATTCTCTGTGGTCCTGTAATAGGACCTGGACATCACTAATAAGCTAGGTGATTCTCTGTGGTCCTGTAATAGGACCTGGACATCACTACTAAGCTAGGTGATTCTCTGTGGTCCTGTAATAGGACCAGGACATCACTACTAAGCTAGGTGATTCTCTGTGGTCCTGTAATAGGACCAGGACATCACTACTAAGCTAGGTGATTCTCTGTGGTCCTGTAATAGGACCTGGACATCACTACTAAGCAAGGTGATTCTCTGTGGTCGTGTAATAGGACCTGGACATCACTACTAAGCTAGGTGATTCTCTGTGGTCCTGTAATAGGACCAGGACATCACTACTAAGCTAGGTGATTCTCTGTGGTCCTGTAATAGGACCAGGACATCACTACTAAGCTAGGTGATTCTCTGTGGTCCTGTAATAGGACATGGACATCACTACTAAGCTAGGTGATTCTCTGTGGTCCTGTAATAGTACCTGGACATCACTACTAATCTAGGTGATTCTCTGTGGTCCTGTAATAGGACCTGGACATCACTACTAAGCTAGGTGATTCTCTGTGGTCCTGTAATAGGACCTGGACATCACTACTAAGCTAGGTGATTCTCTGTTTTCCTGTAATAGGACCTGGACATCACTACTAAGCTAGGTGATTCTCTGTGGTCCTGTAATAAGACCAGGACATCACTACTAAGCTAGGTGATTCTCTGTGGTCCTGTAATAGGACCTGGACATCACTACTAAGCTAGGTGATTCTCTGTGGTCCTGTAATAGGACCAGGACATCACTACTAAGCTAGGTGATTCTCTGTGGTCCTGTAATAGGACCTGGACATCACTAATAAGCTAGGTGATTCTCTGTGGTCCTGTAATAGGACCTGGACATCACTACTAAGCTAGGTGATTCTCTGTGGTCCTGTAATAGGACCAGGACATCACTACTAAGCTAGGTGATTCTCTGTGGTCCTGTAATAGGACCAGGACATCACTACTAAGCTAGGTGATTCTCTGTGGTCCTGTAATAGGACCTGGACATCACTACTAAGCAAGGTGATTCTCTGTGGTCGTGTAATAGGACCTCGACATCACTACTAAGCTAGGTGATTCTCTGTGGTCCTGTAATAGGACCAGGACATCACTACTAAGCTAGGTGATTCTCTGTGGTCCTGTAATAGGACCAGGACATCACTACTAAGCTAGGTGATTCTCTGTGGTCCTGTAATAGGACATGGACATCACTACTAAGCTAGGTGATTCTCTGTGGTCCTGTAATAGTACCTGGACATCACTACTAATCTAGGTGATTCTCTGTGGTCCTGTAATAGGACCTGGACATCACTACTAAGCTAGGTGATTCTCTGTGGTCCTGTAATAGGACCTGGACATCACTACTAAGCTAGGTGATTCTCTGTTTTCCTGTAATAGGACCTTGACATCACTACTAAGCTAGGTGATTCTCTGTGGTCCTGTAATAAGACCAGGACATCACTACTAAGCTAGGTGATTCTCTGTGGTCCTGTAATAGGACCTGGACATCACTACTAAGCTAGGTGATTCTCTGTGGTCCTGCATTAGGACCAGGACATCACTACTAAGCTAGGTGATTCTCTGTGGTCCTGTAATAGGACCTGGACATCACTACTAAGCTAGGAGATTCTCTGTGGTCCTGTAATAGGACCTGGACATCACTACTAAGCTAGGTGATTCTCTGTGGTCCTGTAATAGGACCTGGACATCACTACTAAGCTAGGTGATTGTCCGTGGTCCTGTAATTGGACCAGGACATCACTACTAAGCTAGGTGATTCTCCGTGGTCCTGTAATAGGACCAGGACATAACTACTAAGCTAGGTGATTCTCTGTGGTCCTGTAATAGGACCAGGACATCACTACTAAGCTAGGTGATTCTCTGTGGTCCTGTAATAGGACCAGGACATCACTACTAAGCTAGGTGATTCTCTGTGGTCCTGTAATAGGACATGGACATCACTACTAAGCTAGGTGATTCTCTGTGGTCCTGTAATAGGACCTGGACATCACTACTAAGCTAGGTGATTGTCCGTGGTCCTGTAATAGGACCAGGACATCACTACTAAGCTAGGTGATTCTCCGTGGTCCTGTAATAGGACCAGGACATCACTACTAAGCTAGGTGATTCTCCGTGGTCCTGTAATAGGACCTGGACATCACTACTAAGCTAGGTGATTCTCCGTGGCCCTGTAATAGGACCTGGACATCACTACTAAGCTAGGTGATTCTCTGTGGTCCTGTAATAGGACCTGGACATCACTACTAAGCTAGGTGATTCTCTGTGGTCCTGTAATAGGACCTGTACATCACTACTAAGCTAGGTGATTCTCTGTGATCCTGTAATAGGACCAGGACATCACTACTAAGCTAGTTGATTCTCTGTGGTCCTGTAATAGGACCTGGACATCACTACTAATCTAGGTGATTCTCTGTGGTCCTGTAATAGGACCAGGACATCACTACTAAGCTAGGTGATTCTCTGTGGTCCTGTAATAGGACCTGGACATCACTACTAAGCAAGGTGATTCTCTGTGGTCGTGTAATAGGACCTGGACATCACTACTAAGCTAGGTGATTCTCTGTGGTCCTGTAATAGGACCTGGACATCACTACTAAGCTAGGTGATTCTCTGTGGTCCTGTAATAGGACCTGGACATCACTTCTAAGCTAGGTGATTCTCTGTGGTCCTGTAATAGGACATGGACATCACTACTAAGCTAGGTAATTCTCTGTGGTCCTGTAAAAGGACCTGGACATCACTACTAAGCTAGGTGATTCTCTGTGGTCCTGTAATAGGACCTGGACATCACTACTAAGCTAGGTGATTCTCTGTGGTCCTGTAATATGACCTGGACATCACTACTAAGCTAGATGATTCTCTGTGGTCCTGTAATAGGACCTGGACATCACTACTAAGCTAGGTGATTCTCTGTGGTCCTGTAATAGGACCTGGACATCACTACTATGCTAGGTGATTCTCTGTGGTCCTGTAATAGGACCTGGACATCACTACTAAGCTAGGTGATTCTCTGTGGTCCTGTAATAGGACCTGGACATCACTACTAAGCTAGGTGATTCTCTGTGGTCCTGTAATAGGACCTGGACATCACTACTAAGCTAGGTGATTCTCTGTGGTCCTGTAATAGGACCTGGACATCACTACTAAGCTAGGTGATTCTCTGTGGTCCTGTAATAGGACCTGGACATCACTACTAAGCTAGGTGATTCTCTGTGGTCCTGTAATAGGACCTGGACATCACTACTAAGCAAGGTGATTCTCTGTGGTCGTGTAATAGGACCTGGACATCACTACTAAGCTAGGTGATTCTCTGTGGTCCTGTAATAGGACCAGGACATCACTACTAAGCTAGGTGATTCTCTGTGGTCCTGTAATAGGACCAGGACATCACTACTAAGCTAGGTGATTCTCTGTGGTCCTGTAATAGGACCAGGACATCACTACTAAGCTAGGTGATTCTCTGTGGTCCTGTAATAGGACCTGGACATCACTACTAAGCAAGGTGATTCTCTGTGGTCGTGTAATAGGACCTGGACATCACTGCTAAGCTAGGTGATTCTCTGTGGTCCTGTAATAGGACCTGGACATCACTACTAAGCTAGGTGATTCTCTGTGGTCCTGTAATAGGACCTGGACATCACTTCTAAGCTAGGTGATTCTCTGTGGTCCTGTAATAGGACATGGACATCACTACTAAGCTAGGTGATTCTCTGTGGTCCTGTAAAAGGACCTGGACATCACTACTAAGCTAGGTGATTCTCTGTGGTCCTGTAATAGGACCTGGACATCACTACTAAGCTAGGTGATTCTCTGTGGTCCTGTAATATGACCTGGACATCACTACTAAGCTAGATGATTCTCTGTGGTCCTGTAATAGGACCTGGACATCACTACTAAGCTAGGTGATTCTCTGTGGTCCTGTAATAGGACCTGGACATCACTACTATGCTAGGTGATTCTCTGTGGTCCTGTAATAGGACCTGGACATCACTACTAAGCTAGGTGATTCTCTGTGGTCCTGTAATAGGACCTGGACATCACTACTAAGCTAGGTGATTCTCTGTGGTCCTGTAATAGGACCTGGACATCACTACTAAGCTAGGTGATTCTCTGTGGTCCTGTAATAGGACCAGGACATCACTACTAAGCTAGGTGATTCTCTGTGGTCCTGTAATAGGACCAGGACATCACTACTAAGCTAGGTGATTCTCTGTGGTCCTGTAATAGGACATGGACATCACTACTAAGCTAGGTGATTCTCTGTGGTCCTGTAATAGTACCTGGACATCACTACTAATCTAGGTGATTCTCTGTGGTCCTGTAATAGGACCTGGACATCACTACTAAGCTAGGTGATTCTCTGTGGTCCTGTAATAAGACCAGGACATCACTACTAAGCTAGGTGATTCTCTGTGGTCCTGTAATAGGACCTGGACATCACTACTAAGCTAGGTGATTCTCTGTGGTCCTGTAATAGGACCAGGACATCACTACTAAGCTAGGTGATTCTCTGTGGTCCTGTAATAGGACCTGGACATCACTACTAAGCTAGGAGATTCTCTGTGGTCCTGTAATAGGACCTGGACATCACTACTAAGCTAGGTGATTCTCTGTGGTCCTGTAATAGGACCTGGACATCACTACTAAGCTAGGTGATTGTCCGTGGTCCTGTAATAGGACCAGGACATCACTACTAAGCTAGGTGATTCTCCGTGGTCCTGTAATAGGACCAGGACATCACTACTAAGCTAGGTGATTCTCCGTGGTCCTGTAATAGGACCTGGACATCACTACTAAGCTAGGTGATTCTCCGTGGCCCTGTAATAGGACCTGGACATCACTACTAAGCTAGGTGATTCTCTGTGGTCCTGTAATAGGACATGGACATCACTACTAAGCTAGGTGATTCTCTGTGGTCCTGTAATAGGACCTGGACATCACTACTAAGCTAGGTGATTCTCTGTGATCCTGTAATAGGACCAGGACATCACTACTAAGCTAGTTGGTTCTCTGTGGTCCTGTAATAGGACCTGGACATCACTACTAATCTAGGTGATTCTCTGTGGTCCTGTAATAGGACCAGGACATCACTACTAAGCTAGGTGATTCTCTGTGGTCCTGTAATAGGACCTGGACATCACTACTAAGCAAGGTGATTCTCTGTGGTCGTGTAATAGGACCTGGACATCACTACTAAGCTAGGTGATTCTCTGTGGTCCTGTAATAGGACCTGGACATCACTACTAAGCTAGGTGATTCTCTGTGGTCCTGTAATAGGACCTGGACATCACTTCTAAGCTAGGTGATTCTCTGTGGTCCTGTAATAGGACATGGACATCACTACTAAGCTAGGTGATTCTCTGTGGTCCTGTAAAAGGACCTGGACATCACTACTAAGCTAGGTGATTCTCTGTGGTCCTGTAATAGGACCTGGACATCACTACTAAGCTAGGTGATTCTCTGTGGTCCTGTAATATGACCTGGACATCACTACTAAGCTAGATGATTCTCTGTGGTCCTGTAATAGGACCTGGACATCACTACTAAGCTAGGTGATTCTCTGTGGTCCTGTAATAGGACCTGGACATCACTACTATGCTAGGTGATTCTCTGTGGTCCTGTAATAGGACCTGGACATCACTACTAAGCTAGGTGATTCTCTGTGGTCCTGTAATAGGACCTGGACATCACTACTAAGCTAGGTGATTCTCTGTGGTCCTGTAATAGGACCTGGACATCACTACTAAGCTAGGTGATTCTCTGTGGTCCTGTAATAGGACCTGGACATCACTACTAAGCTAGGTGATTCTCTGTGGTCCTGTAATAGGACCTGGACATCACTACTAAGCTAGGTGATTCTCTGTGGTCCTGTAATAGGACCTGGACATCACTACTAAGCAAGGTGATTCTCTGTGGTCGTGTAATAGGACCTGGACATCACTACTAAGCTAGGTGATTCTCTGTGGTCCTGTAATAGGACCAGGACATCACTACTAAGCTAGGTGATTCTCTGTGGTCCTGTAATAGGACCAGGACATCACTACTAAGCTAGGTGATTCTCTGTGGTCCTGTAATAGGACATGGACATCACTACTAAGCTAGGTGATTCTCTGTGGTCCTGTAATAGTACCTGGACATCACTACTAATCTAGGTGATTCTCTGTGGTCCTGTAATAGGACCTGGACATCACTACTAAGCTAGGTGATTCTCTGTGGTCCTGTAATAAGACCAGGACATCACTACTAAGCTAGGTGATTCTCTGTGGTCCTGTAATAGGACCTGGACATCACTACTAAGCTAGGTGATTCTCTGTGGTCCTGTAATAGGACCAGGACATCACTACTAAGCTAGGTGATTCTCTGTGGTCCTGTAATAGGACCTGGACATCACTACTAAGCTAGGAGATTCTCTGTGGTCCTGTAATAGGACCTGGACATCACTACTAAGCTAGGTGATTCTCTGTGGTCCTGTAATAGGACCTGGACATCACTACTAAGCTAGGTGATTGTCCGTGGTCCTGTAATAGGACCAGGACATCACTTCTAAGCTAGGTGATTCTCTGTGGTCCTGTAATAGGACATGGACATCACTACTAAGCTAGGTAATTCTCTGTGGTCCTGTAAAAGGACCTGGACATCACTACTAAGCTAGGTGATTCTCTGTGGTCCTGTAATAGGACCTGGACATCACTACTAAGCTAGGTGATTCTCTGTGGTCCTGTAATATGACCTGGACATCACTACTAAGCTAGATGATTCTCTGTGGTCCTGTAATAGGACCTGGACATCACTACTAAGCTAGGTGATTCTCTGTGGTCCTGTAATAGGACCTGGACATCACTACTATGCTAGGTGATTCTCTGTGGTCCTGTAATAGGACCTGGACATCACTACTAAGCTAGGTGATTCTCTGTGGTCCTGTAATAGGACCAGGACATCACTACTAAGCTAGGTGATTCTCTGTGGTCCTGTAATAGGACCTGGACATCACTACTAAGCTAGGTGATTCTCTGTGGTCCTGTAATAGGACCTGGACATCACTACTAAGCTAGGTGATTCTCTGTGGTCCTGTAATAGGACCTGGACATCACTACTAAGCTAGGTGATTCTCTGTGGTCCTGTAATAGGACCTGGACATCACTACTAAGCTAGGTGATTCTCTGTGGTCCTGTAATAGGACCTGGACATCACTACTAAGCTAGGTGATTCTCTGTGGTCCTGTAATAGGACCAGGACATCACTACTAAGCTAGGTGATTCTCTGTGGTCCTGTAATAGGACCTGGACATCACTACTAAGCTAGGTGATTCTCTGTGGTCCTGTAATAGGACCAGGACATCACTACTAAGCTAGGTGATTCTCTGTGGTCCTGTAATAGGACCTGGACATCACTACTAAGCAAGGTGATTCTCTGTGGTCGTGTAATAGGACCTGGACATCACTGCTAAGCTAGGTGATTCTCTGTGGTCCTGTAATAGGACCTGGACATCACTACTAAGCTAGGTGATTCTCTGTGGTCCTGTAATAGGACCTGGACATCACTTCTAAGCTAGGTGATTCTCTGTGGTCCTGTAATAGGACATGGACATCACTACTAAGCTAGGTGATTCTCTGTGGTCCTGTAAAAGGACCTGGACATCACTACTAAGCTAGGTGATTCTCTGTGGTCCTGTAATAGGACCTGGACATCACTACTAAGCTAGGTGATTCTCTGTGGTCCTGTAATATGACCTGGACATCACTACTAAGCTAGATGATTCTCTGTGGTCCTGTAATAGGACCTGGACATCACTACTAAGCTAGGTGATTCTCTGTGGTCCTGTAATAGGACCTGGACATCACTACTATGCTAGGTGATTCTCTGTGGTCCTGTAATAGGACCTGGACATCACTACTAAGCTAGGTGATTCTCTGTGGTCCTGTAATAGGACCTGGACATCACTACTAAGCTAGGTGATTCTCTGTGGTCCTGTAATAGGACCTGGACATCACTACTAAGCTAGGTGATTCTCTGTGGTCCTGTAATAGGACCAGGACATCACTACTAAGCTAGGTGATTCTCTGTGGTCCTGTAATAGGACCAGGACATCACTACTAAGCTAGGTGATTCTCTGTGGTCCTGTAATAGGACATGGACATCACTACTAAGCTAGGTGATTCTCTGTGGTCCTGTAATAGTACCTGGACATCACTACTAATCTAGGTGATTCTCTGTGGTCCTGTAATAGGACCTGGACATCACTACTAAGCTAGGTGATTCTCTGTGGTCCTGTAATAAGACCAGGACATCACTACTAAGCTAGGTGATTCTCTGTGGTCCTGTAATAGGACCTGGACATCACTACTAAGCTAGGTGATTCTCTGTGGTCCTGTAATAGGACCAGGACATCACTACTAAGCTAGGTGATTCTCTGTGGTCCTGTAATAGGACCTGGACATCACTACTAAGCTAGGAGATTCTCTGTGGTCCTGTAATAGGACCTGGACATCACTACTAAGCTAGGTGATTCTCTGTGGTCCTGTAATAGGACCTGGACATCACTACTAAGCTAGGTGATTGTCCGTGGTCCTGTAATAGGACCAGGACATCACTACTAAGCTAGGTGATTCTCCGTGGTCCTGTAATAGGACCAGGACATCACTACTAAGCTAGGTGATTCTCCGTGGTCCTGTAATAGGACCTGGACATCACTACTAAGCTAGGTGATTCTCCGTGGCCCTGTAATAGGACCTGGACATCACTACTAAGCTAGGTGATTCTCTGTGGTCCTGTAATAGGACATGGACATCACTACTAAGCTAGGTGATTCTCTGTGGTCCTGTAATAGGACCTGGACATCACTACTAAGCTAGGTGATTCTCTGTGATCCTGTAATAGGACCAGGACATCACTACTAAGCTAGTTGGTTCTCTGTGGTCCTGTAATAGGACCTGGACATCACTACTAATCTAGGTGATTCTCTGTGGTCCTGTAATAGGACCAGGACATCACTACTAAGCTAGGTGATTCTCTGTGGTCCTGTAATAGGACCTGGACATCACTACTAAGCAAGGTGATTCTCTGTGGTCGTGTAATAGGACCTGGACATCACTACTAAGCTAGGTGATTCTCTGTGGTCCTGTAATAGGACCTGGACATCACTACTAAGCTAGGTGATTCTCTGTGGTCCTGTAATAGGACCTGGACATCACTTCTAAGCTAGGTGATTCTCTGTGGTCCTGTAATAGGACATGGACATCACTACTAAGCTAGGTGATTCTCTGTGGTCCTGTAAAAGGACCTGGACATCACTACTAAGCTAGGTGATTCTCTGTGGTCCTGTAATAGGACCTGGACATCACTACTAAGCTAGGTGATTCTCTGTGGTCCTGTAATATGACCTGGACATCACTACTAAGCTAGATGATTCTCTGTGGTCCTGTAATAGGACCTGGACATCACTACTAAGCTAGGTGATTCTCTGTGGTCCTGTAATAGGACCTGGACATCACTACTATGCTAGGTGATTCTCTGTGGTCCTGTAATAGGACCTGGACATCACTACTAAGCTAGGTGATTCTCTGTGGTCCTGTAATAGGACCTGGACATCACTACTAAGCTAGGTGATTCTCTGTGGTCCTGTAATAGGACCTGGACATCACTACTAAGCTAGGTGATTCTCTGTGGTCCTGTAATAGGACCTGGACATCACTACTAAGCTAGGTGATTCTCTGTGGTCCTGTAATAGGACCTGGACATCACTACTAAGCTAGGTGATTCTCTGTGGTCCTGTAATAGGACCTGGACATCACTACTAAGCAAGGTGATTCTCTGTGGTCGTGTAATAGGACCTGGACATCACTACTAAGCTAGGTGATTCTCTGTGGTCCTGTAATAGGACCAGGACATCACTACTAAGCTAGGTGATTCTCTGTGGTCCTGTAATAGGACCAGGACATCACTACTAAGCTAGGTGATTCTCTGTGGTCCTGTAATAGGACATGGACATCACTACTAAGCTAGGTGATTCTCTGTGGTCCTGTAATAGTACCTGGACATCACTACTAATCTAGGTGATTCTCTGTGGTCCTGTAATAGGACCTGGACATCACTACTAAGCTAGGTGATTCTCTGTGGTCCTGTAATAAGACCAGGACATCACTACTAAGCTAGGTGATTCTCTGTGGTCCTGTAATAGGACCTGGACATCACTACTAAGCTAGGTGATTCTCTGTGGTCCTGTAATAGGACCAGGACATCACTACTAAGCTAGGTGATTCTCTGTGGTCCTGTAATAGGACCTGGACATCACTACTAAGCTAGGAGATTCTCTGTGGTCCTGTAATAGGACCTGGACATCACTACTAAGCTAGGTGATTCTCTGTGGTCCTGTAATAGGACCTGGACATCACTACTAAGCTAGGTGATTGTCCGTGGTCCTGTAATAGGACCAGGACATCACTACTAAGCTAGGTGATTCTCCGTGGTCCTGTAATAGGACCAGGACATCACTACTAAGCTAGGTGATTCTCCGTGGTCCTGTAATAGGACCTGGACATCACTACTAAGCTAGGTGATTCTCCGTGGCCCTGTAATAGGACCTGGACATCACTACTAAGCTAGGTGATTCTCTGTGGTCCTGTAATAGGACATGGACATCACTACTAAGCTAGGTGATTCTCTGTGGTCCTGTAATAGGACCTGGACATCACTACTAAGCTAGGTGATTCTCTGTGATCCTGTAATAGGACCAGGACATCACTACTAAGCTAGTTGGTTCTCTGTGGTCCTGTAATAGGACCTGGACATCACTACTAAGCTAGGTGATTCTCTGTGGTCCTGTAATAGGACCAGGACATCACTACTAAGCTAGGTGATTCTCTGTGGTCCTGTAATAGGACCTGGACATCACTACTAAGCAAGGTGATTCTCTGTGGTCGTGTAATAGGACCTGGACATCACTACTAAGCTAGGTGATTCTCTGTGGTCCTGTAATAGGACCTGGACATCACTACTAAGCTAGGTGATTCTCTGTGGTCCTGTAATAGGACCTGGACATCACTACTAAGCTAGGTGATTCTCTGTGGTCCTGTAATAGGACATGGACATCACTACTAAGCTAGGTGATTCTCTGTGGTCCTGTAAAAGGACCTGGACATCACTACTAAGCTAGGTGATTCTCTGTGGTCCTGTAATAGGACCTGGACATCACTACTAAGCTAGGTGATTCTCTGTGGTCCTGTAATATGACCTGGACATCACTACTAAGCTAGATGATTCTCTGTGGTCCTGTAATAGGACCTGGACATCACTACTAAGCTAGGTGATTCTCTGTGGTCCTGTAATAGGACCTGGACATCACTACTATGCTAGGTGATTCTCTGTGGTCCTGTAATAGGACCTGGACATCACTACTAAGCTAGGTGATTCTCTGTGGTCCTGTAATAGGACCTGGACATCACTACTAAGCTAGGTGATTCTCTGTGGTCCTGTAATAGGACCTGGACATCACTACTAAGCTAGGTGATTCTCTGTGGTCCTGTAATAGGACCTGGACATCACTACTAAGCTAGGTGATTCTCTGTGGTCCTGTAATAGGACCTGGACATCACTACTAAGCTAGGTGATTCTCTGTGGTCCTGTAATAGGACCTGAACATCACTACTAAGCTAGGTGATTCTCTGTGGTCCTGTAATAAGACCAGGACATCACTACTAAGCTAGGTGATTCTCTGTGGTCCTGTAATAGGACCTGGACATGACTACTAAGCTAGGTGATTCTCTGTGGTCCTGTAATAGGACCAGGACATCACTACTAAGCTAGGTGATTCTCTGTGGTCCTGTAATAGGACCTGGACATCACTACAAAGCTAGGTGATTGTCTGTGGTCCTGTAATAGGACCAGGACATCACTACTAAGCTAGTTGTTTCTCTGTGGTCCTGTAATAGGACCAGGACATCACTACTAAGCTAGGTGATTCTCTGTGGTCCTGTAATAGGACCTGGACATCACTACTAAGCAAGGTGATTCTCTGTGGTCGTGTAATAGGACCTGGACATCACTACTAAGCTAGGTGATTCTCTGTGGTCCTGTAATAGGACCTGGACATCACTACTAAGCTAGGTGATTCTCTGTGGTCCTGTAATAGGACATGGACATCACTACTAAGCTAGGTGATTCTCTTTGGTCCTGTAATAGGACCTGGACATCACTACTAAGCTAGGTGATTCTCTGTGGTCCTGTAATAGGACCTGGACATCACTACTAAGCTAGGTGATTCTCTGTGGTCCTGTAATAGGACCTGGACATCACTACTAAGCTAGGTGATTCTCTGTGGTCCTGTAATAGGACCTGGACATCACTACTAAGCTAGGTGATTCTCTGTGGTCCTGTAATAGGACCAGGACATCACTACTAAGCTAGGTGATTCTCTGTGGTCCTGTAATAGGACATGGACATCACTACTAAGCTAGGTGATTCTCTGTGGTCCTGTAATAGGACCTGGACATCACTACTAAGCTAGGTGATTGTCCGTGGTCCTGTAATAGGACCAGGACATCACTACTAAGCTAGGTGATTCTCCGTGGTCCTGTAATAGGACCAGGACATCACTACTAAGCTAGGTGATTCTCCGTGGTCCTGTAATAGGACCTGGACATCACTACTAAGCTAGGTGATTCTCCGTGGCCCTGTAATAGGACCTGGACATCACTACTAAGCTAGGTGATTCTCTGTGGTCCTGTAATAGGACCTGGACATCACTACTAAGCTAGGTGATTCTCTGTGGTCCTGTAATAGGACCTGGACATCACTACTAAGCTAGGTGATTCTCTGTGATCCTGTAATAGGACCAGGACATCACTACTAAGCTAGTTGATTCTCTGTGGTCCTGTAATAGGACCTGGACATCACTACTAATCTAGGTGATTCTCTGTGGTCCTGTAATAGGACCAGGACATCACTACTAAGCTAGGTGATTCTCTGTGGTCCTGTAATAGGACCTGGACATCACTACTAAGCAAGGTGATTCTCTGTGGTCGTGTAATAGGACCTGGACATCACTACTAAGCTAGGTGATTCTCTGTGGTCCTGTAATAGGACCTGGACATCACTACTAAGCTAGGTGATTCTCTGTGGTCCTGTAATAGGACCTGGACATCACTTCTAAGCTAGGTGTTTCTCTGTGGTCCTGTAATAGGACATGGACATCACTACTAAGCTAGGTGATTCTCTGTGGTCCTGTAAAAGGACCTGGACATCACTACTAAGCTAGGTGATTCTCTGTGGTCCTGTAATAGGACCTGGACATCACTACTAAGCTAGGTGATTCTCTGTGGTCCTGTAATATGACCTGGACATCACTACTAAGCTAGATGATTCTCTGTGGTCCTGTAATAGGACCAGGACATCACTACTAAGCTTGGTGATTCTCTGTGGTCCTGTAATAGGACCTGGACATCACTACTATGCTAGGTGATTCTCTGTGGTCCTGTAATAGGACCTGGACATCACTACTAAGCTAGGTGATTCTCTGTGGTCCTGTAATAGGACCTGGACATCACTACTAAGCTAGGTGATTCTCTGTGGTCCTGTAATAGGACCTGGACATCACTACTAAGCTAGGTGATTCTCTGTGGTCCTGTAATAGGACCTGGACATCACTACTAAGCTAGGTGATTCTCTGTGGTCCTGTAATAGGACCTGGACATCACTACTAAGCTAGGTGATTCTCTGTGATCCTGTAATAGGACCAGGACATCACTACTAAGCTAGTTGGTTCTCTGTGGTCCTGTAATAGGACCTGGACATCACTACTAATCTAGGTGATTCTCTGTGGTCCTGTAATAGGACCAGGACATCACTACTAAGCTAGGTGATTCTCTGTGGTCCTGTAATAGGACCTGGACATCACTACTAAGCAAGGTGATTCTCTGTGGTCGTGTAATAGGACCTGGACATCACTACTAAGCTAGGTGATTCTCTGTGGTCCTGTAATAGGACCTGGACATCACTACTAAGCTAGGTGATTCTCTGTGGTCCTGTAATAGGACCTGGACATCACTTCTAAGCTAGGTGATTCTCTGTGGTCCTGTAATAGGACATGGACATCACTACTAAGCTAGGTGATTCTCTGTGGTCCTGTAAAAGGACCTGGACATCACTACTAAGCTAGGTGATTCTCTGTGGTCCTGTAATAGGACCTGGACATCACTACTAAGCTAGGTGATTCTCTGTGGTCCTGTAATATGACCTGGACATCACTACTAAGCTAGATGATTCTCTGTGGTCCTGTAATAGGACCTGGACATCACTACTAAGCTAGGTGATTCTCTGTGGTCCTGTAATAGGACCTGGACATCACTACTATGCTAGGTGATTCTCTGTGGTCCTGTAATAGGACCTGGACATCACTACTAAGCTAGGTGATTCTCTGTGGTCCTGTAATAGGACCTGGACATCACTACTAAGCTAGGTGATTCTCTGTGGTCCTGTAATAGGACCTGGACATCACTACTAAGCTAGGTGATTCTCTGTGGTCCTGTAATAGGACCTGGACATCACTACTAAGCTAGGTGATTCTCTGTGGTCCTGTAATAGGACCTGGACATCACTACTAAGCTAGGTGATTCTCTGTGGTCCTGTAATAGGACCTGGACATCACTACTAAGCAAGGTGATTCTCTGTGGTCGTGTAATAGGACCTGGACATCACTACTAAGCTAGGTGATTCTCTGTGGTCCTGTAATAGGACCAGGACATCACTACTAAGCTAGGTGATTCTCTGTGGTCCTGTAATAGGACCAGGACATCACTACTAAGCTAGGTGATTCTCTGTGGTCCTGTAATAGGACATGGACATCACTACTAAGCTAGGTGATTCTCTGTGGTCCTGTAATAGTACCTGGACATCACTACTAATCTAGGTGATTCTCTGTGGTCCTGTAATAGGACCTGGACATCACTACTAAGCTAGGTGATTCTCTGTGGTCCTGTAATAAGACCAGGACATCACTACTAAGCTAGGTGATTCTCTGTGGTCCTGTAATAGGACCTGGACATCACTACTAAGCTAGGTGATTCTCTGTGGTCCTGTAATAGGACCAGGACATCACTACTAAGCTAGGTGATTCTCTGTGGTCCTGTAATAGGACCTGGACATCACTACTAAGCTAGGAGATTCTCTGTGGTCCTGTAATAGGACCTGGACATCACTACTAAGCTAGGTGATTCTCTGTGGTCCTGTAATAGGACCTGGACATCACTACTATGCTAGGTGATTCTCTGTGGTCCTGTAATAGGACCTGGACATCACTACTAAGCTAGGTGATTCTCTGTGGTCCTGTAATAGGACCTGGACATCACTACTAAGCTAGGTGATTCTCTGTGGTCCTGTAATAGGACCTGGACATCACTACTAAGCTAGGTGATTCTCTGTGGTCCTGTAATAGGACCTGGACATCACTACTAAGCTAGGTGATTCTCTGTGGTCCTGTAATAGGACCTGCACATCACTACTAAGCTAGGTGATTCTCTGTGGTCCTGTAATAGGACCTGGACATCACTACTAAGCTAGGTGATTCTCTGTGGTCCTGTAATAAGACCAGGACATCACTACTAAGCTAGGTGATTCTCTGTGGTCCTGTAATAGGACCTGGACATGACTACTAAGCTAGGTGATTCTCTGTGGTCCTGTAATAGGACCAGGACATCACTACTAAGCTAGGTGATTCTCTGTGGTCCTGTAATAGGACCTGGACATCACTACAAAGCTAGGTGATTGTCTGTGGTCCTGTAATAGGATCAGGACATCACTACTAAGCTAGTTGTTTCTCTGTGGTCCTGTAATAGGACCAGGACATCACTACTAAGCTAGGTGATTCTCTGTGGTCCTGTAATAGGACCTGGACATCACTACTAAGCAAGGTGATTCTCTGTGGTCCTGTAATAGGACCTGGACATCACTACTAAGCAAGGTGATTCTCTGTGGTCCTGTAATAGGACCTGGACATCACTACTAAGCAAGGTGATTCTCTGTGGTCGTGTAATAGGACCTGGACATCACTACTAAGCTAGGTGATTCTCTGTGGTCCTGTAATAGGACCTGGACATCACTACTAAGCTAGGTGATTCTCTGTGGTCCTGTAATAGGACATGGACATCACTACTAAGCTAGGTGATTCTCTTTGGTCCTGTAATAGGACCTGGACATCACTACTAAGCTAGGTGATTCTCTGTGGTCCTGTAATAGGACCTGGACATCACTACTAAGCTAGGTGATTCTCTGTGGTCCTGTAATAGGACCTGGACATCACTACTAAGCTAGGTGATTCTCTGTGGTCCTGTAATAGGACCTGGACATCACTACTAAGCTAGGTGATTCTCTGTGGTCCTGTAATAGGACCTGGACATCACTACTAAGCTAGGTGATTCTCTGTGGTCCTGTAATAGGACCAGGACATCACTACTAAGCTAGGTGATTCTCTGTGGTCCTGTAATATGACCTGGACATCACTACAAAGCTAGGTGATTGTCTGTGGCCCTGTAATAGGACCAGGACATCACTACTAAGCTAGGTGATTCTCTGTGGTCCTGTAATAGGACCAGGACATCACTACTAAGCTAGGTGATTCTCTGTGGTCCTGTAATAGGACCTGGACATCACTACGAAGCAAGGTTATTCTCTGTGGTCGTGTAATAGGACCTGGACATCACTACTAAGCTAGGTGATTCTCTGTGGTCCTGTAATAGGACCTGGACATCACTACTAAGCTAGGTGATTTTCTGTGGTCCTGTAATAGGACCAGGACATCACTACTAAGCTAGGTGATTCTCTGTGGTCCTGTAATAGGACCTGGACATCACTACTAAGCAAGGTGATTCTCTGTGGTCCTGTAATAGGACCTGGACATCACTAATAAGCTAGGTGATTCTCTGTGGTCCTGTAATAGGACCTGGACATCACTAATAATCTAGGTGATTCTCTGTGGTCCTGTAATAGGACCTGGACATCACTACTAAGCTAGGTGATTCTCTGTGGTCCTGTAAAAGGACCTGGACATCAATACTAAGCTAGGTGATTCTCTGTGGTCCTGTAATAGGACCTGGACATCACTACTAAGCTAGGTGATTCTCTGTGGTCCTGTAATAGGACCTGGACATCACTACTAAGCTAGGTGATTCTCTGTGGTCCTGTAATAGGACCTGGACATCACTACTAAGCTAGGTGATTCTCTGTGGTCCTGTAATAAGACCAGGATATCACTACTAAGCTAGGTGATTCTCTGTGGTCCTGTAATAGGACCTGGACATCACTACTAAGCTAGGTGATTCTCTGTGGTCCTGTAATAGGACCAGGACATCTGTACTAAGCTAGGTGATTCTCTGTGGTCCTGTAATAGGACCTGGACATCACTACTAAGCTAGGAGATTCTCCGTGGTCCTGTAATAGGACCTGGACATCACTACTAAGCTAGGTGATTCTCCGTGGTCCTGTAATAGGACCTGGACATCACTACTGAGCTAGGTGATTGTCCGTGGTCCTGTAATAGGACCAGGACATCACTACTAAGCTAGGTGATTCTCCGTGGTCCTGTAATAGTACCAGGACATCACTACTAAGCTAGGTGATTCTCTGTGGTCCTGTAATAGGACCTGGACATCACTACTAAGCTAGGTGATTCTCTGTGGTCCTGTAATAGGACCTGGACATCACTACTAAGCTAGGTGATTCTCTGTGGTCTTGTAATAGGACCTGGACATCACTACTAAGCTAGGTGATTCTCTATGGTCCTGTAATAGGACATGGACATCACTACTAAGCTAGGTGATTCTCTGTGGTCCTGTAATAGGACCTGGACATCACTACTAAGCTAGGTGATTCTCTGTGGTCCTGTAATAGGACCTGGACATCACTACTAAGCTAGGTGATTCTCTGTGGTCCTGTAATAGGACCTGGACATCACTACTAAGCTAGGTGATTATATGTGGTCCTGTAATAGGATCTGGACATCACTACTAATCTAGGTGATTCTCTGTGGTCCTGTAATAGGACCTGGACATCACTACTATGCTAGGTGATTCTCTGTGGTCCTGTAATAGGACCTGGACATCACTACTAAGCTAGGTGATTCTCTGTGGTCCTGTAATAGGACCTGGACATCACTACTAAGCTAGGTGATTCTCTGTGGTCCTGTAATAGGACCTGGACATCACTACTAAGCTAGGTGATTCTCTGTGGTCCTGTAATAAGACCAGGACATCACTACTAAGCTAGGTGATTCTCTGTGGTCCTGTAATATGACCTGGACATCACTACAAAGCTAGGTGATTGTCTGTGGCCCTGTAATAGGACCAGGACATCACTACTGAGCTAGGTGATTCTCTGTGGTCCTGTAATAGGACCAGGACATCACTACTAAGCTAGGTGATTCTCTGTGGTCCTGTAATAGGACCTGGACATCACTACTAAGCAAGGTGATTCTCTGTGGTCCTGTAATAGGACCTGGACATCACTACTAAGCTAGGTGATTCTCTGTGGTCCTGTAATAGGACCTGGACATCACTACTAAGCTAGGTGATTCTCTGTGGTCCTGTAATAGGACCAGGACATCACTACTAAGCTAGGTGATTCTCTATGGTCCTGTAATAGGACCAGGACATCACTACTAAGCTAGGTGATTCTCTGTGGTCCTGTAATAGGACATGGACATCACTACTAAGCTAGGTGATTCTCTGTGGTCCTGTAATAGGACCTGGACATCACTACTAATCTAGGTGATTCTCTGTGGTCCTGTAATAGGACCTGGACATCACTACTAAGCTAGGTGATTCTCTGTGGTCCTGTAATAGGACCTGGACATCACTACTAAGCTAGGTGATTCTCTGTGGTCCTGTAATAGGACCTGGACATCACTACTAAGCTAGGTGATTCTCTGTGGTCCTGTAATAAGACCAGGACATCACTACTAAGCTAGGTGATTCTCTGTGGTCCTGTAATAGGACCTGGACATCACTACTAAGCTAGGTGATTCTCTGTGGTCCTGTAATAGGACCAGGACATCACTACTAAGCTAGGTGATTCTATGTGGTCCTGTAATAGGACCTGGACATCACTACTAAGCAAGGTGATTCTCTGTGGTCCTGTAATAGGACCTGGGCATCACTAATAAGCTAGGTGATTCTCTGTGGTCCTGTAATAGGACCTGGACATCACTACTAAGCTAGGTGATTCTCTGTGGTCCTGTAATAGGACCAGGACATCACTACTAAGCTAGGTGATTCTCTGTGGTCCTGTAATAGGACCAGGACATCACTACTAAGCTAGGTGATTCTCTGTGGTCCTGTAATAGGACATGGACATCACTACTAAGCTAGGTGATTCTCTGTGGTCCTGTAATAGGACCTGGACATCACTACTAATCTAGGTGATTCTCTGTGGTCCTGTAATAGGACCTGGACATCACTACTAAGCTAGGTGATTCTCTGTGGTCCTGTAATAGGACCTGGACATCACTACTAAGCTAGGTGATTCTCTGTGGTCCTGTAATAGGACCTGGACATCACTACTAAGCTAGGTGATTCTCTGTGGTCCTGTAATAGGACAAGGACATCACTACTAAGCTAGGTGATTCTCTGTGGTCCTGTAATAGGACCTGGACATCACTACTAAGCAAGGTGATTCTCTGTGGTCGTGTAATAGGACCTGGACATCACTACTAAGCTAGGTGATTCTCTGTGGTCCTGTAATAGGACCTGGACATCACTACTAAGCTAGGTGATTCTCTGTGGTCCTGTAATAGGACCAGGACATCTCTACTAAGCTAGGTGATTCTCTGTGGTCCTGTAATAGGACCTGGACATCACTACTAAGCTAGGAGATTCTCCGTGGTCCTGTAATAGGACCTGGACATCACTACTAAGCTAGGTGATTCTCCGTGGTCCTGTAATAGGACCTGGACATCACTACTAAGCTAGGTGATTGTCCGTGGTCGTGTAATAGGACCTGGACATCACTACTAAGCTAGGTGATTCTCTGTGGTCCTGTAATAGGACCTGGACATCACTACTAAGCTAGGTGATTCTCTGTGGTCCTGTAAAAGGACCTGGACATCAATAGTAAGCTAGGTGATTCTCTGTGGTCCTGTAATAGGACCTGGACATCACTACTAAGCTAGGTGATTCTCTGTGGTCCTGTAATAGGACCTGGACATCACTACTAAGCTAGGTGATTCTCTGTGGTCCTGTAATAGGACCTGGACATCACTACTAAGCTAGGTGATTCTCTGTGGTCCTGTAATAAGACCAGGATATCACTACTAAGCTAGGTGATTCTCTGTGGTCCTGTAATAGGACCTGGACATCACTACTAAGCTAGGTGATTCTCTGTGGTCCTGTAATAGGACCAGGACATCTCTACTAAGCTAGGTGATTCTCTGTGGTCCTGTAATAGGACCTGGACATCACTACTAAGCTAGGAGATTCTCCGTGGTCCTGTAATAGGACCTGGACATCACTACTAAGCTAGGTGATTCTCCGTGGTCCTGTAATAGGACCTGGACATCACTACTAAGCTAGGTGATTGTCCGTGGTCCTGTAATAGGACCAGGACATCACTACTAAGCTAGGTGATTCTCCGTGGTCCTGTAATAGGACCAGGACATCACTACTAAGCTAGGTGATTCTCTGTGGTCCTGTAATAGGACCTGGACATCACTACTAAGCTAGGTGATTCTCTGTGGTCCTGTAATAGGACCTGGACATCACTACTAAGCTAGGTGATTCTCTGTGGTCCTGTAATAGGACCTGGACATCACTACTAAGCTAGGTGATTCTCTGTGGTCCTGTAATAGGACCTGGACATCACTACTAAGCTAGGTGATTCTCTGTGGTCCTGTAATAGGACCTGGACATCACTACTAAGCTAGGTGATTCTCTGTGGTCCTGTAATAGGACCTGGACATCACAACTAAGCTAGGTGATTCTCTGTGGTCCTGTAATAAGACCAGGACATCACTACTAAGCTAGGTGATTCTCTGTGGTCCTGTAATAGGACCTGGACATCACTACTAAGCTAGGTGATTCTCTGTGGTCCTGTAATAGGACCAGGACATCACTACTAAGCTAGGTGATTCTCTGTGGTCCTGTAATAGGACCTGGACATCACTACAAAGCTAGGTGATTGTCTATGGCCCTGTAATAGGACCAGGACATCACTACTAAGCTAGGTGATTCTCTGTGGTCCTGTAATAGGACCAGGACATCACTACTAAGCTAGGTGATTCTCTGTGGTCCTGTAATAGGACCTGGACATCACTACTAAGCAAGGTGATTCTCTGTGGTCGTGTAATAGGACCTGGACATCACTACTAAGCTAGGTGATTCTCTGTGGTCCTGTAATAGGACCTGGACATCACTACTATGCTAGGTGATTCTCTGTGGTCCTGTAATAGGACCTGGACATCACTACTAAGCTAGGTGATTCTCTGTGGTCCTGTAATAGGACCTGGACATCACTACTAAGCTAGGTGATTCTCTGTGGTCCTGTAATAAGACCAGGACATCACTACTAAGCTAGGTGATTCTCTGTGGTCCTGTAATAGGACCTGGACATCACTACTAAGCTAGGTGATTCTCTGTGGTCCTGTAATAGGACCAGGACATCACTACTAAGCTAGGTGATTCTCTGTGGTCCTGTAATAGGACCTGGACATCACTACTAAGCTAGGTGATTCTCTGTGGTCCTGTAATAGGACCAGGACATCTCTACTAAGCTAGGTGATTCTCTGTGGTCCTGTAATAGGACCTGGACATCACTACTAAGCTAGGAGATTCTCCGTGGTCCTGTAATAGGACCTGGACATCACTACTAAGCTAGGTGATTCTCCGTGGTCCTGTAATAGGACCTGGACATCACTACTAAGCTAGGTGATTGTCCGTGGTCGTGTAATAGGACCTGGACATCACTACTAAGCTAGGTGATTCTCTGTGGTCCTGTAATAGGACCTGGACATCACTACTAAGCTAGGTGATTCTCTGTGGTCCTGTAAAAGGACCTGGACATCAATAGTAAGCTAGGTGATTCTCTGTGGTCCTGTAATAGGACCTGGACATCACTACTAAGCTAGGTGATTCTCTGTGGTCCTGTAATAGGACCTGGACATCACTACTAAGCTAGGTGATTCTCTGTGGTCCTGTAATAGGACCTGGACATCACTACTAAGCTAGGTGATTCTCTGTGGTCCTGTAATAAGACCAGGATATCACTACTAAGCTAGGTGATTCTCTGTGGTCCTGTAATAGGACCTGGACATCACTACTAAGCTAGGTGATTCTCTGTGGTCCTGTAATAGGACCAGGACATCTCTACTAAGCTAGGTGATTCTCTGTGGTCCTGTAATAGGACCTGGACATCACTACTAAGCTAGGAGATTCTCCGTGGTCCTGTAATAGGACCTGGACATCACTACTAAGCTAGGTGATTCTCCGTGGTCCTGTAATAGGACCTGGACATCACTACTAAGCTAGGTGATTGTCCGTGGTCCTGTAATAGGACCAGGACATCACTACTAAGCTAGGTGATTCTCCGTGGTCCTGTAATAGGACCAGGACATCACTACTAAGCTAGGTGATTCTCTGTGGTCCTGTAATAGGACCTGGACATCACTACTAAGCTAGGTGATTCTCTGTGGTCCTGTAATAGGACCTGGACATCACTACTAAGCTAGGTGATTCTCTGTGGTCCTGTAATAGGACCTGGACATCACTACTAAGCTAGGTGATTCTCTGTGGTCCTGTAATAGGACCTGGACATCACTACTAAGCTAGGTGATTCTCTGTGGTCCTGTAATAGGACCTGGACATCACTACTAAGCTAGGTGATTCTCTGTGGTCCTGTAATAGGACCTGGACATCACAACTAAGCTAGGTGATTCTCTGTGGTCCTGTAATAAGACCAGGACATCACTACTAAGCTAGGTGATTCTCTGTGGTCCTGTAATAGGACCTGGACATCACTACTAAGCTAGGTGATTCTCTGTGGTCCTGTAATAGGACCAGGACATCACTACTAAGCTAGGTGATTCTCTGTGGTCCTGTAATAGGACCTGGACATCACTACAAAGCTAGGTGATTGTCTATGGCCCTGTAATAGGACCAGGACATCACTACTAAGCTAGGTGATTCTCTGTGGTCCTGTAATAGGACCAGGACATCACTACTAAGCTAGGTGATTCTCTGTGGTCCTGTAATAGGACCTGGACATCACTACTAAGCAAGGTGATTCTCTGTGGTCGTGTAATAGGACCTGGACATCACTACTAAGCTAGGTGATTCTCTGTGGTCCTGTAATAGGACCTGGACATCACTACTATGCTAGGTGATTCTCTGTGGTCCTGTAATAGGACCTGGACATCACTACTAAGCTAGGTGATTCTCTGTGGTCCTGTAATAGGACCTGGACATCACTACTAAGCTAGGTGATTCTCTGTGGTCCTGTAATAAGACCAGGACATCACTACTAAGCTAGGTGATTCTCTGTGGTCCTGTAATAGGACCTGGACATCACTACTAAGCTAGGTGATTCTCTGTGGTCCTGTAATAGGACCAGGACATCACTACTAAGCTAGGTGATTCTCTGTGGTCCTGTAATAGGACCTGGACATCACTACAAAGCTAGGTGATTGTCTATGGCCCTGTAATAGGACCAGGACATCACTACTAAGCTAGGTGATTCTCTGTGGTCCTGTAATAGGACCAGGACATCACTACTAAGCTAGGTGATTCTCTGTGGTCCTGTAATAGGACCTGGACATCACTACTAAGCAAGGTGATTCTCTGTGGTCGTGTAATAGGACCTGGACATCACTACTAAGCTAGGTGATTCTCTGTGGTCCTGTAATAGGACCTGGACATCACTACTAAGCTAGGTGATTCTCTGTGGTCCTGTAATAGGACCTGGACATCACTACTAAGCTAGGTGATTCTCTGTGGTCCTGTAATAGGACCAGGACATCACTACTAAGCTAGGTGATTCTCTGTGGTCCTGTAATAGGACCTGGACATCACTACTAAGCAAGGTGATTCTCTGTGGTCGTGTAATAGGACCTGGACATCACTACTAAGCTAGGTGATTCTCTGTGGTCCTGTAATAGGACCTGGACATCACTACTAAGCTAGGTGATTCTCTGTGGTCCTGTAAAAGGACCTGGACATCAATAGTAAGCTAGGTGATTCTCTGTGGTCCTGTAATAGGACCTGGACATCACTACTAAGCTAGGTGATTCTCTGTGGTCCTGTAATAGGACCTGGACATCACTACTAAGCTAGGTGATTCTCTGTGGTCCTGTAATAGGACCTGGACATCACTACTAAGCTAGGTGATTCTCTGTGGTCCTGTAATAAGACCAGGATATCACTACTAAGCTAGGTGATTCTCTGTGGTCCTGTAATAGGACCAGGACATCTCTACTAAGCTAGGTGATTCTCTGTGGTCCTGTAATAGGACCTGGACATCACTACTAAGCTAGGAGATTCTCCGTGGTCCTGTAATAGGACCTGGACATCACTACTAAGCTAGGTGATTCTCCGTGGTCCTGTAATAGGACCTGGACATCACTACTAAGCTAGGTGATTGTCCGTGGTCCTGTAATAGGACCAGGACATCACTACTAAGCTAGGTGATTCTCCGTGGTCCTGTAATAGGACCAGGACATCACTACTAAGCTAGGTGATTCTCTGTGGTCCTGTAATATTACCTGGACATCACTACTAAGCTAGGTGATTCTCTGTGGTCCTGTAATAGGACCTGGACATAAATACTAAGCTAGGTGATTCTCTGTGGTCCTGTAATAGGACCTGGACATCACTACTAAGCTAGGTGATTCTCTGTGGTCCTGTAATAGGACATGGACATCACTACTAAGCTAGGTGATTCTCTGTGGTCCTGTAATAGGACCTGGACATCACTACTAAGCTAGGTGATTCTCTGTGGTCCTGTAATAGGACCTGGACATCACTACTAAGCTAGGTGATTCTCTGTGGTCCTGTAATAGGACCTGGACATCACTACTAAGCTAGGTGATTCTCTGTGGTCCTGTAATAGGATCTGGACATCACTACTAAGCTAGGTGATTCTCTGTGGTCCTGTAATAGGACCTGGACATCACTACTATGCTAGGTGATTCTCTGTGGTCCTGTAATAGGACCTGGACATCACTACTAAGCTAGGTGATTCTCTGTGGTCCTGTAATAGGACCTGGACATCACTACTAAGCTAGGTGATTCTCTGTGGTCCTGTAATAGGACCTGGACATCACTACTAAGCTAGGTGATTCTCTGTGGTCCTGTAATAAGACCAGGACATCACTACTAAGCTAGGTGATTCTCTGTGGTCCTGTAATAGGACCTGGACATCACTACTAAGCTAGGTGATTCTCTGTGGTCCTGTAATAGGACCAGGACATCACTACTAAGCTAGGTGATTCTCTGTGGTCCTGTAATAGGACCTGGACATCACTACAAAGCTAGGTGATTGTCTATGGCCCTGTAATAGGACCAGGACATCACTACTAAGCTAGGTGATTCTCTGTGGTCCTGTAATAGGACCAGGACATCACTACTAAGCTAGGTGATTCTCTGTGGTCCTGTAATAGGACCTGGACATCACTACTAAGCAAGGTGATTCTCTGTGGTCGTGTAATAGGACCTGGACATCACTACTAAGCTAGGTGATTCTCTGTGGTCCTGTAATAGGACCTGGACATCACTACTAAGCTAGGTGATTCTCTGTGGTCCTGTAATAGGACCTGGACATCACTACTAAGCTAGGTGATTCTCTGTGGTCCTGTAATAGGACCTGGACATCACTACTAAGCTAGGTGATTCTCTGTGGTCCTGTAATAGGACCAGGACATCACTACTAAGCTAGGTGATTCTCTGTGGTCCTGTAATAGGACCTGGACATCACTACTATGCTAGGTGATTCTCTGTGGTCCTGTAATAGGACCTGGACATCACTACTAAGCTAGGTGATTCTCTGTGGTCCTGTAATAGGACCTGGACATCACTACTAAGCTAGGTGATTCTCTGTGGTCCTGTAATAAGACCAGGACATCACTACTAAGCTAGGTGATTCTCTGTGGTCCTGTAATAGGACCTGGACATAACTACTAAGCTAGGTGATTCTCTGTGGTCCTGTAATAGGACCAGGACATCACTACTAAGCTAGGTGATTCTCTGTGGTCCTGTAATAGGACCTGGACATCACTACAAAGCTAGGTGATTGTCTATGGCCCTGTAATAGGACCAGGACATCACTACTAAGCTAGGTGATTCTCTGTGGTCCTGTAATAGGACCAGGACATCACTACTAAGCTAGGTGATTCTCTGTGGTCCTGTAATAGGACCTGGACATCACTACAAAGCTAGGTGATTCTCTGTGGTCGTGTAATAGGACCTGGACATCACTACTAAGCTAGGTGATTCTCTGTGGTCCTGTAATAGGACCTGGACATCACTACTAAGCTAGGTGATTCTCTGTGGTCCTGTAATAGGACCTGGACATCACTACTAAGCTAGGTGATTCTCTGTGGTCCTGTAATAGGACCTGGACATCACTACTAAGCTAGGTGATTCTCTGTGGTCCTGTAATAGGACCAGGACATCACTACTAAGCTAGGTGATTCTCTGTGGTCCTGTAATAGGACCTGGACATCACTACTAAGCAAGGTGATTCTCTGTGGTCGTGTAATAGGACCTGGACATCACTACTAAGCTAGGTGATTCTCTGTGGTCCTGTAATAGGACCTGGACATCACTACTAAGCTAGGTGATTCTCTGTGGTCCTGTAAAAGGACCTGGACATCAATAGTAAGCTAGGTGATTCTCTGTGGTCCTGTAATAGGACCTGGACATCACTACTAAGCTAGGTGATTCTCTGTGGTCCTGTAATAGGACCTGGACATCACTACTAAGCTAGGTGATTCTCTGTGGTCCTGTAATAGGACCTGGACATCACTACTAAGCTAGGTGATTCTCTGTGGTCCTGTAATAAGACCAGGATATCACTACTAAGCTAGGTGATTCTCTGTGGTCCTGTAATAGGACCAGGACATCTCTACTAAGCTAGATGATTCTCTGTGGTCCTGTAATAGGACCTGGACATCACTACTAAGCTAGGAGATTCTCCGTGGTCCTGTAATAGGACCTGGACATCACTACTAAGCTAGGTGATTCTCCGTGGTCCTGTAATAGGACCTGGACATCACTACTAAGCTAGGTGATTGTCCGTGGTCCTGTAATAGGACCAGGACATCACTACTAAGCTAGGTGATTCTCCGTGGTCCTGTAATAGGACCAGGACATCACTACTAAGCTAGGTGATTCTCTGTGGTCCTGTAATATTACCTGGACATCACTACTAAGCTAGGTGATTCTCTGTGGTCCTGTAATAGGACCTGGACATAACTACTAAGCTAGGTGATTCTCTGTGGTCCTGTAATAGGGCCTGGACATCACTACTAAGCTAGGTGATTCTCTGTGGTCCTGTAATAGGACATGGACATCACTACTAAGCTAGGTGATTCTCTGTGGTCCTGTAATAGGACCTGGACATCACTACTAAGCTAGGTGATTCTCTGTGGTCCTGTAATAGGACCTGGACATCACTACTAAGCTAGGTGATTCTCTGTGGTCCTGTAATAGGACCTGGACATCACTACTATGCTAGGTGATTCTCTGTGGTCCTGTAATAGGACCTGGACATCACTACTATGCTAGGTGATTCTCTGTGGTCCTGTAATAGGACCTGGACATCACTACTAAGCTAGGTGATTCTCTGTGGTCCTGTAATAGGACCTGGACATCACTACTAAGCTAGGTGATTCTCTGTGGTCCTGTAATAGGACCTGGACATCACTACTAAGCTAGGTGATTCTCTGTGGTCCTGTAATAGGACCAGGACATCACTACTAAGCTAGGTGATTCTCTGTGGTCCTGTAATAGGACCTGGACATCACTACAAAGCTAGGTGATTGTCTATGGCCCTGTAATAGGACCAGGACATCACTACTAAGCTAGGTGATTCTCTGTGGTCCTGTAATAGGACCAGGACATCACTACTAAGCTAGGTGATTCTCTGTGGTCCTGTAATAGGACCAGGACATCACTACTAAGCTAGGTGATTCTCTGTGGTCCTGTAATAGGACCTGGACATCACTACTAAGCAAGGTGATTCTCTGTGGTCGTGTAATAGGACCTGGACATCACTACTAAGCTAGGTGATTCTCTGTGGTCCTGTAATAGGACCTGGACATCACTACTAAGCTAGGTGATTCTCTGTGGTCCTGTAATAGGACCTGGACATCACTACTAAGCTAGGTGATTCTCTGTGGTCCTGTAATAGGACCTGGACATCACTACTAAGCTAGGTGATTCTCTGTGGTCCTGTAATAGGACCAGGACATCACTACTAAGCTAGGTGATTCTCTGTGGTCCTGTAATAGGACCTGGACATCACTACTATGCTAGGTGATTCTCTGTGGTCCTGTAATAGGACCTGGACATCACTACTAAGCTAGGTGATTCTCTGTGGTCCTGTAATAGGACCTGGACATCACTACTAAGCTAGGTGATTCTCTGTGGTCCTGTAATAAGACCAGGACATCAATACTAAGCTAGGTGATTCTCTGTGGTCCTGTAATAGGACCTGGACATAACTACTAAGCTAGGTGATTCTCTGTGGTCCTGTAATAGGACCAGGACATCACTACTAAGCTAGGTGATTCTCTGTGGTCCTGTAATAGGACCTGGACATCACTACAAAGCTAGGTGATTGTCTATGGCCCTGTAATAGGACCAGGACATCACTACTAAGCTAGGTGATTCTCTGTGGTCCTGTAATAGGACCAGGACATCACTACTAAGCTAGGTGATTCTCTGTGGTCCTGTAATAGGACCTGGACATCACTACAAAGCTAGGTGATTCTCTGTGGTCGTGTAATAGGACCTGGACATCACTACTAAGCTAGGAGATTCTCCGTGGTCCTGTAATAGGACCTGGACATCACTACTAAGCTAGGTGATTCTCCGTGGTCCTGTAATAGGACCTGGACATCACTACTAAGCTAGGTGATTGTCCGTGGTCCTGTAATAGGACCAGGACATCACTACTAAGCTAGGTGATTCTCCGTGGTCCTGTAATAGGACCAGGACATCACTACTAAGCTAGGTGATTCTCTGTGGTCCTGTAATATTACCTGGACATCACTACTAAGCTAGGTGATTCTCTGTGGTCCTGTAATAGGACCTGGACATCACTACAAAGCTAGGTGATTGTCTATGGCCCTGTAATAGGACCAGGACATCACTACTAAGCTAGGTGATTCTCTGTGGTCCTGTAATAGGACCTGGACATCACTACAAAGCTAGGTGATTGTCTATGGCCCTGTAATAGGACCAGGACATCACTACTAAGCTAGGTGATTCTCTGTGGTCCTGTAATAGGACCAGGACATCACTACTAAGCTAGGTGATTCTCTGTGGTCCTGTAATAGGACCAGGACATCACTACTAAGCAAGGTGATTCTCTGTGGTCGTGTAATAGGACCTGGACATCACTACTAAGCTAGGTGATTCTCTGTGGTCCTGTAATAGGACCTGGACATCACTACTAAGCTAGGTGATTCTCTGTGGTCCTGTAATAGGACCTGGACATCACTACTAAGCTAGGTGATTCTCTGTGGTCCTGTAATAGGACCAGGACATCACTACTAAGCTAGGTGATTCTCTGTGGTCCTGTAATAGGACCTGGACATCACTACTAAGCTAGGAGATTCTCCGTGGTCCTGTAATAGGACCTGGACATCACTACTAAGCTAGGTGATTCTCCGTGGTCCTGTAATAGGACCAGGACATCACTACTAAGCTAGGTGATTCTCCGTGGTCCTGTAATAGGACCTGGACATCACTACTAAGCTAGGTGATTCTCTGTGGCCCTGTAATAGGACCTGGACATCACTACTAAGCTAGGTGATTCTCTGTGGTCCTGTAATAGGACCTGGACATCACTACTAATCTAGGTGATTCTCTGTGGTCCTGTAATAGGACCTGGACATCACTACTAAGCTAGGTGATTCTCTGTGATCCTGTAATAGGACCAGGACATCACTACTAAGCTAGTTGATTCTCTGTGGTCCTGTAATAGGACCTGGACATCACTACTAATCTAGGTGATTCTCTGTGGTCCTGTAATAGGACCAGGACATCACTACTAAGCTAGGTGATTCTCTGTGGTCCTGTAATAGGACCTGGACATCACTACTAAGCAAGGTGATTCTCTGTGGTCGTGTAATAGGACCTGGACATCACTACTAAGCTAGGTGATTCTCTGTGGTCCTGTAATAGGACCAGGACATCACTACTAAGCTAGGTGATTCTCTGTGGTCCTGTAATAGGACCAGGACATCACTACTAAGCTAGGTGATTCTCTGTGGTCCTGTAATAGGACATGGACATCACTACTAAGCTAGGTGATTCTCTGTGGTCCTGTAATAGTACCTGGACATCACTACTAAGCTAGGTGATTCTCTGTGGTCCTGTAATAGGACCTGGACATCACTACTAAGCTAGGTGATTCTCTGTGGTCCTGTAATAGGACCAGGACATCACTACTAAGCTAGGTGATTCTCTGTGGTCCTGTAATAGGACCTGGACATCACTACTAAGCTAGGAGATTCTCTGTGGTCCTGTAATAGGACCTGGACATCTCTACTAAGCTAGGTGATTCTCTGTGGTCCTGTAATAGGACCTGGACATCACTACTAAGCTAGGTGATTGTCCGTGGTCCTGTAATAGGACCAGGACATCACTACTAAGCTAGGTGATTCTCCGTGGTCCTGTAATAGGACCAGGACATCACTACTAAGCTAGGTGATTCTCTGTGGTCCTGTAATAGGACCTGGACATCACTACTAAGCTAGGTGATTCTCTGTGGCCCTGTAATAGGACCTGGACATCACTACTAAGCTAGGTGATTCTCTGTGGTCCTGTAATAGGACCTGGACATCACTACTAAGCTAGGTGATTCTCTGTGGTCCTGTAATAGGACCTGGACATCACTACTAAGCTAGGTGATTCTCTGTGATCCTGTAATAGGACCAGGACATCACTACTAAGCTAGTTGATTCTCTGTGGTCCTGTAATAGGACCTGGACATCACTACTAATCTAGGTGATTCTCTGTGGTCCTGTAATAGGACCAGGACATCACTACTAAGCTAGGTGATTCTCTGTGGTCCTGTAATAGGACCTGGACATCACTACTAAGCAAGGTGATTCTCTGTGGTCGTGTAATAGGACCTGGACATCACTACTAAGCTAGGTGATTCTCTGTGGTCCTGTAATAGGACCTGGACATCACTACTGAGCTAGGTGATTCTCTGTGGTCCTGTAATAGGACCTGGACATCACTACTAAGCTAGGAGATTCTCCGTGGTCCTGTAATAGGACCTGGACATCACTACTAAGCTAGGTGATTCTCCGTGGTCCTGTAATAGGACCTGGACATCACTACTAAGCTAGGTGATTGTCCGTGGTCCTGTAATAGGACCAGGACATCACTACTAAGCTAGGTGATTCTCCGTGGTCCTGTAATAGGACCAGGACATCACTACTAAGCTAGGTGATTCTCTGTGGTCCTGTAATATTACCTGGACATCACTACTAAGCTAGGTGATTCTCTGTGGTCCTGTAATAGGACCTGGACATAACTACTAAGCTAGGTGATTGTCTATGGCCCTGTAATAGGACCAGGACATCACTACTAAGCTAGGTGATTCTCTGTGGTCCTGTAATAGGACCTGGACATCACTACAAAGCTAGGTGATTGTCTATGGCCCTGTAATAGGACCAGGACATCACTACTAAGCTAGGTGATTCTCTGTGGTCCTGTAATAGGACCAGGACATCACTACTAAGCTAGGTGATTCTCTGTGGTCCTGTAATAGGACCAGGACATCACTACTAAGCAAGGTGATTCTCTGTGGTCGTGTAATAGGACCTGGACATCACTACTAAGCTAGGTGATTCTCTGTGGTCCTGTAATAGGACCTGGACATCACTACTAAGCTAGGTGATTCTCTGTGGTCCTGTAATAGGACCTGGACATCACTACTAAGCTAGGTGATTCTCTGTGGTCCTGTAATAGGACCAGGACATCACTACTAAGCTAGGTGATTCTCTGTGGTCCTGTAATAGGACCTGGACATCACTACTAAGCTAGGAGATTCTCCGTGGTCCTGTAATAGGACCTGGACATCACTACTAAGCTAGGTGATTCTCCGTGGTCCTGTAATAGGACCAGGACATCACTACTAAGCTAGGTGATTCTCCGTGGTCCTGTAATAGGACCTGGACATCACTACTAAGCTAGGTGATTCTCTGTGGCCCTGTAATAGGACCTGGACATCACTACTAAGCTAGGTGATTCTCTGTGGTCCTGTAATAGGACCTGGACATCACTACTAATCTAGGTGATTCTCTGTGGTCCTGTAATAGGACCTGGACATCACTACTAAGCTAGGTGATTCTCTGTGATCCTGTAATAGGACCAGGACATCACTACTAAGCTAGTTGATTCTCTGTGGTCCTGTAATAGGACCTGGACATCACTACTAATCTAGGTGATTCTCTGTGGTCCTGTAATAGGACCAGGACATCACTACTAAGCTAGGTGATTCTCTGTGGTCCTGTAATAGGACCTGGACATCACTACTAAGCAAGGTGATTCTCTGTGGTCGTGTAATAGGACCTGGACATCACTACTAAGCTAGGTGATTCTCTGTGGTCCTGTAATAGGACCAGGACATCACTACTAAGCTAGGTGATTCTCTGTGGTCCTGTAATAGGACCAGGACATCACTACTAAGCTAGGTGATTCTCTGTGGTCCTGTAATAGGACATGGACATCACTACTAAGCTAGGTGATTCTCTGTGGTCCTGTAATAGTACCTGGACATCACTACGAAGCTAGGTGATTCTCTGTGGTCCTGTAATAGGACCTGGACATCACTACTAAGCTAGGTGATTCTCTGTGGTCCTGTAATAGGACCAGGACATCACTACTAAGCTAGGTGATTCTCTGTGGTCCTGTAATAGGACCTGGACATAACTACTAAGCTAGGAGATTCTCTGTGGTCCTGTAATAGGACCTGGACATCTCTACTAAGCTAGGTGATTCTCTGTGGTCCTGTAATAGGACCTGGACATCACTACTAAGCTAGGTGATTGTCCGTGGTCCTGTAATAGGACCAGGACATCACTACTAAGCTAGGTGATTCTCCGTGGTCCTGTAATAGGACCAGGACATCACTACTAAGCTAGGTGATTCTCTGTGGTCCTGTAATAGGACCTGGACATCACTACTAAGCTAGGTGATTCTCTGTGGCCCTGTAATAGGACCTGGACATCACTACTAAGCTAGGTGATTCTCTGTGGTCCTGTAATAGGACCTGGACATCACTACTAAGCTAGGTGATTCTCTGTGGTCCTGTAATAGGACCTGGACATCACTACTAAGCTAGGTGATTCTCTGTGATCCTGTAATAGGACCAGGACATCACTACTAAGCTAGTTGATTCTCTGTGGTCCTGTAATAGGACCTGGACATCACTACTAATCTAGGTGATTCTCTGTGGTCCTGTAATAGGACCAGGACATCACTACTAAGCTAGGTGATTCTCTGTGGTCCTGTAATAGGACCTGGACATCACTACTAAGCAAGGTGATTCTCTGTGGTCGTGTAATAGGACCTGGACATCACTACTAAGCTAGGTGATTCTCTGTGGTCCTGTAATAGGACCTGGACATCACTACTGAGCTAGGTGATTCTCTGTGGTCCTGTAATAGGACCTGGACATCACTACTAAGCTAGGAGATTCTCCGTGGTCCTGTAATAGGACCTGGACATCACTACTAAGCTAGGTGATTCTCCGTGGTCCTGTAATAGGACCTGGACATCACTACTAAGCTAGGTGATTGTCCGTGGTCCTGTAATAGGACCAGGACATCACTACTAAGCTAGGTGATTCTCCGTGGTCCTGTAATAGGACCAGGACATCACTACTAAGCTAGGTGATTCTCTGTGGTCCTGTAATATTACCTGGACATCACTACTAAGCTAGGTGATTCTCTGTGGTCCTGTAATAGGACCTGGACATAACTACTAAGCTAGGTGATTCTCTGTGGTCCTGTAATAGGACCTGGACATCACTACTAAGCTAGGTGATTCTCTGTGGTCCTGTAATAGGACATGGACATCACTACTAAGCTAGGTGATTCTCTGTGGTCCTGTAATAGGACCTGGACATCACTACTAAGCTAGGTGATTCTCTGTGGTCCTGTAATAGGATCTGGACATCACTACTAAGCTAGGTGATTCTCTGTGGTCCTGTAATAGGACCTGGACATCACTACTATGCTAGGTGATTCTCTGTGGTCCTGTAATAGGACCTGGACATCACTACTAAGCTAGGTGATTCTTTGTGGTCCTCTAATAGGACCTGGACATCACTACTAAGCTAGGTGATTCTCTGTGGTCCTTTAATAGGACCTGGACATCACTACTAAGCTAGGTGATTCTCTGTGGTCCTGTAATAAGACCAGGACATCACTACTAAGCTAGGTGATTCTCTGTGGTCCTGTAATAGGACCTGGACATCACTACTAAGCTAGGTGATTCTCTGTGGTCCTGTAATAGGTCCAGGACATCACTACTAAGCTAGGTGATTCTCTGTGGTCCTGTAATAGGACCTGGACATCACTACAAAGCTAGGTGATTGTCTATGGCCCTGTAATAGGACCAGGACATCACTACTAAGCTAGGTGATTCTCTGTGGTCCTGTAATAGGACCAGGACATCACTACTAAGCTAGGTGATTCTCTGTGGTCCTGTAATAGGACCTGGACATCACTACTAAGCAAGGTGATTCTCTGTGGTCGTGTAATAGGACCTGGACATCACTACTAAGCTAGGTGATTCTCTGTGGTCCTGTAATAGGACCTGGACATCACTACTAAGCTAGGTGATTCTCTGTGGTCCTGTAATAGGACGTGGACATCACTACTAAGCTAGGTGATTCTCTGTGGTCCTGTAATAGGACCAGGACATCACTACTAAGCTAGGTGATTCTCTGTGGTCCTGTAATAGGACCTGGACATCACTACTAAGCTAGGAGATTCTCCGTGGTCCTGTAATAGGACCTGGACATCACTACTAAGCTAGGTGATTCTCCGTGGTCCTGTAATAGGACCAGGACATCACTACTAAGCTAGGTGATTCTCTGTGGTCCTGTAATAGGACCTGGACATCACTACTAAGCTAGGTGATTCTCTGTGGCCCTGTAATAGGACCTGGACATCACTACTAAGCTAGGTAATTCTCTGTGGTCCTGTAATAGGACCTGGACATCACTACTAATCTAGGTGATTCTCTGTGGTCCTGTAATAGGACCTGGACATCACTACTAAGCTAGGTGATTCTCTGTGATCCTGTAATAGGACCAGGACATCACTACTAAGCTAGTTGATTCTCTGTGGTCCTGTAATAGGACCTGGACATCACTACTAATCTAGGTGATTCTCTGTGGTCCTGTAATAGGACCAGGACATCACTACTAAGCTAGGTGATTCTCTGTGGTCCTGTAATAGGACCTGGACATCACTACTAAGCAAGGTGATTCTCTGTGGTCGTGTAATAGGACCTGGACATCACTACTAAGCTAGGTGATTCTCTGTGGTCCTGTAATAGGACCAGGACATCACTACTAAGCTAGGTGATTCTCTGTGGTCCTGTAATAGGACCAGGACATCACTACTAAGCTAGGTGATTCTCTGTGGTCCTGTAATAGGACATGGACATCACTACTAAGCTAGGTGATTCTCTGTGGTCCTGTAATAGTACCTGGACATCACTACTAAGCTAGGTGATTCTCTGTGGTCCTGTAATAGGACCTGGACATCACTACTAAGCTAGGTGATTCTCTGTGGTCCTGTAATAGGACCAGGACATCACTACTAAGCTAGGTGATTCTCTGTGGTCCTGTAATAGGACCTGGACATCACTACTAAGCTAGGAGATTCTCTGTGGTCCTGTAATAGGACCTGGACATCTCTACTAAGCTAGGTGATTCTCCGTGGTCCTGTAATAGGACCTGGACATCACTACTAAGCTAGGTGATTGTCCGTGGTCCTGTAATAGGACCAGGACATCACTACTAAGCTAGGTGATTCTCCGTGGTCCTGTAATAGGACCAGGACATCACTACTAAGCTAGGTGATTCTCTGTGGTCCTGTAATAGGACCAGGACATCACTACTAAGCTAGGTGATTCTCTGTGGCCCTGTAATAGGACCTGGACATCACTACTAAGCTAGGTGATTCTCTGTGGTCCTGTAATAGGACCTGGACATCACTACTAAGCTAGGTGATTCTCTGTGGTCCTGTAATAGGACCTGGACATCACTACTAAGCTAGGTGATTCTCTGTGATCCTGTAATAGGACCAGGACATCACTACTAAGCTAGTTGATTCTCTGTGGTCCTGTAATAGGACCTGGACATCACTACTAATCTAGGTGATTCTCTGTGGTCCTGTAATAGGACCAGGACATCACTACTAAGCTAGGTGATTCTCTGTGGTCCTGTAATAGGACCTGGACATCACTACTAAGCAAGGTGATTCTCTGTGGTCGTGTAATAGGACCTGGACATCACTACTAAGCTAGGTGATTCTCTGTGGTCCTGTAATAGGACCTGGACATCACTACTAAGCTAGGTGATTCTCTGTGGTCCTGTAATATGACCTGGACATCACTACTAAGCTAGATGATTCTCTGTGGTCCTGTAATAGGACCTGGACATCACTACTAAGCTAGGTGATTCTCTGTGGTCCTGTAATAGGACCTGGACATCACTACTATGCTAGGTGATTCTCTGTTGTCCTGTAATAGGACCTGGACATCACTACTAAGCTAGGTGATTCTCTGTGGTCCTGTAATAGGACCTGGACATCACTACTAAGCTAGGTGATTCTCTGTGGTCCTGTAATAGGACCTGGACATCACTACAAAGCTAGGTGATTGTCTATGGCCCTGTAATAGGACCAGGACATCACTACTAAGCTAGGTGATTCTCTGTGGTCCTGTAATAGGACCAGGACATCACTACTAAGCTAGGTGATTCTCTGTGGTCCTGTAATAGGACCTGGACATCACTACTAAGCAAGGTGATTCTCTGTGGTCGTGTAATAGGACCTGGACATCACTACTAAGCTAGGTGATTCTCTGTGGTCCTGTAATAGGACCTGGACAACACTACTAAGCTAGGTGATTTTCTGTGGTCCTGTAATAGGACCAGGACATCACTACTAAGCTAGGTGATTCTCTGTGGTCCTGTAATAGGACCAGGACATCACTACTAAGCTAGGTGATTCTCTGTGGTCCTGTAATAGGACCTGGACATCACTACTAAGCAAGGTGATTCTCTGTGGTCCTGTAATAGGACCTGGACATCACTAATAAGCTAGGTGATTCTCTGTGGTCCTGTAATAGGACCTGGACATCACTACTAAGCTAGGTGATTCTCTGTGGTCCTGTAATAGGACCAGGACATCACTACTAAGCTAGGTGATTCTCTGTGGTCCTGTAATAGGACCAGGACATCACTACTAAGCTAGGTGATTCTCTGTGGTCCTGTAATAGGACATGGACATCACTACTAAGCTAGGTGATTCTCTGTGGTCCTGTAATAGGACCTGGACATCACTACTAATCTAGGTGATTCTCTGTGGTCCTGTAATAGGACCTGGACATCACTACTAAGCTAGGTGATTCTCTGTGGTCCTGTAATAGGACCTGGACATCACTACTAAGCTAGGTGATTCTCTGTGGTCCTGTAATAGGACCTGGACATCACTACTAAGCTAGGTGATTCTCTGTGGTCCTGTAATAGGACCAGGACATCACTACTAAGCTAGGTGATTCTCTGTGGTCCTGTAATAGGACCTGGACATCACTACTAAGCTAGGAGATTCTCCGTGGTCCTGTAATAGGACCTGGACATCACTACTAAGCTAGGTGATTCTCCGTGGTCCTGTAATAGGACCTGGACATCACTACTAAGCTAGGTGATTGTCCGTGGTCCTGTAATAGGACCAGGACATCACTACTAAGCTAGGTGATTCTCCGTGGTCCTGTAATAGGACCAGGACATCACTACTAAGCTAGGTGATTCTCTGTGGTCCTGTAATAGGACCTGGACATCACTACTAAGCTAGGTGATTCTCTGTGGCCCTGTAATAGGACCTGGACATCACTACTAAGCTAGGTGATTCTCTGTGGTCCTGTAATAGGACCTGGACATCACTACTAAGCTAGGTGATTCTCTGTGGTCCTGTAATAGGACCTGGACATCACTACTAAGCTAGGTGATTCTCTGTGATCCTGTAATAGGACCAGGACATCACTACTAAGCTAGTTGATTCTCTGTGGTCCTGTAATAGGACCTGGACATCACTACTAATCTAGGTGATTCTCTGTGGTCCTGTAATAGGACCAGGACATCACTACTAAGCTAGGTGATTCTCTGTGGTCCTGTAATAGGACCTGGACATCACTACTAAGCAAGGTGATTCTCTGTGGTCGTGTAATAGGACCTGGACATCACTACTAAGCTAGGTGATTCTCTGTGGTCCTGTAATAGGACCAGGACATCACTACTAAGCTAGGTGATTCTCTGTGGTCCTGTAATAGGACCAGGACATCACTACTAAGCTAGTTGATTCTCTGTGGTCCTGTAATAGGACCTGGACATCACTACTAATCTAGGTGATTCTCTGTGGTCCTGTAATAGGACCAGGACATCACTACTAAGCTAGGTGATTCTCTGTGGTCCTGTAATAGGACCTGGACATCACTACTAAGCAAGGTGATTCTCTGTGGTCGTGTAATAGGACCTGGACATCACTACTAAGCTAGGTGATTCTCTGTGGTCCTGTAATAGGACCAGGACATCACTACTAAGCTAGGTGATTCTCTGTGGTCCTGTAATAGGACCAGGACATCACTACTAAGCTAGGTGATTCTCTGTGGTCCTGTAATAGGACATGGACATCACTACTAAGCTAGGTGATTCTCTGTGGTCCTGTAATAGGACCAGGACATCACTACTAAGCTAGGTGATTCTCTGTGGTCCTGTAATAGGACATGGACATCACTACTAAGCTAGGTGATTCTCTGTGGTCCTGTAATAGTACCTGGACATCACTACTAATCTAGGTGATTCTCTGTGGTCCTGTAATAGGACCTGGACATCACTACTAAGCTAGGTGATTCTCTGTGGTCCTGTAATAGGACCTGGACATCACTACTAAGCTAGGTGATTCTCTGTGGTCCTGTAATAGGACCTGGACATCACTACTAAGCTAGGTGATTCTCTGTGGTCCTGTAATAAGACCAGGACATCACTACTAAGCTAGGTGATTCTCTGTGGTCCTGTAATAGGACCTGGACATCACTACTAAGCTAGGTGATTCTCTGTGGTCCTGTAATAGGACCAGGACATCACTACTAAGCTAGGTGATTCTCTGTGGTCCTGTAATAGGACCTGGACATCACTACTAAGCTAGGAGATTCTCTGTGGTCCTGTAATAGGACCTGGACATCACTACTAATCTAGGTGATTCTCTGTGGTCCTGTAATAGGACCAGGACATCACTACTAAGCTAGGTGATTCTCTGTGGTCCTGTAATAGGACCTGGACATCACTACTAAGCAAGGTGATTCTCTGTGGTCGTGTAATAGGACCTGGACATCACTACTAAGCTAGGTGATTCTCTGTGGTCCTGTAATAGGACCTGGACATCACTACTAAGCTAGGTGATTCTCTGTGGCCCTGTAATAGGACCTGGACATCACTACTAAGCTAGGTGATTCTCTGTGGTCCTGTAATAGGACCAGGACATCACTACTAATCTAGGTGATTCTCTGTGGTCCTGTAATAGGACCTGGACATCACTACTAAGCTAGGTGATTCTCTGTGATCCTGTAATAGGACCAGGACATCACTACTAAGCTAGTTGATTCTCTGTGGTCCTGTAATAGGACCTGGACATCACTACTAATCTAGGTGATTCTCTGTGGTCCTGTAATAGGACCAGGACATCACTACTAAGCTAGGTGATTCTCTGTGGTCCTGTAATAGGACCTGGACATCACTACTAAGCAAGGTGATTCTCTGTGGTCGTGTAATAGGACCTGGACATCACTACTAAGCTAGGTGATTCTCTGTGGTCCTGTAATAGTACCTGGACATCACTACTAATCTAGGTGATTCTCTGTGGTCCTGTAATAGGACCTGGACATCACTACTAAGCTAGGTGATTCTCTGTGGTCCTGTAATAGGACCTGGACATCACTACTAAGCTAGGTGATTCTCTGTGGTCCTGTAATAGGACCTGGACATCACTACTAAGCTAGGTGATTCTCTGTGGTCCTGTAATAAGACCAGGACATCACTACTAAGCTAGGTGATTCTCTGTGGTCCTGTAATAGGACCTGGACATCACTACTAAGCTAGGTGATTCTCTGTGGTCCTGTAATAGGACCAGGACATCACTACTAAGCTAGGTGATTCTCTGTGGTCCTGTAATAGGACCTGGACATCACTACTAAGCTAGGAGATTCTCTGTGGTCCTGTAATAGGACCTGGACATCACTACTAAGCTAGGTGATTCTCCATGGTCCTGTAATAGGACCTGGACATCACTACTAAGCTAGGTGATTCTCTGTGGTCCTGTAATAGGACCTGGACATCACTACTAAGCAAGGTGATTCTCTGTGGTCGTGTAATAGGACCTGGACATCACTACTAAGCTAGGTGATTCTCTGTGGTCCTGTAATAGGACCTGGACATCACTACTAAGCTAGGTGATTCTCTGTGGTCCTGTAATATGACCTGGACATCACTACTAAGCTAGATGATTCTCTGTGGTCCTGTAATAGGACCTGGACATCACTACTAAGCTAGGTGATTCTCTGTGGTCCTGTAATAGGACCTGGACATCACTACTATGCTAGGTGATTCTCTGTGGTCCTGTAATAGGACCTGGACATCACTACTAAGCTAGGTGATTCTCTGTGGTCCTGTAATAGGACCTGGACATCACTACTAAGCTAGGTGATTCTCTGTGGTCCTGTAATAGGACCTGGACATCACTACAAAGCTAGGTGATTGTCTATGGCCCTGTAATAGGACCAGGACATCACTACTAAGCTAGGTGATTCTCTGTGGTCCTGTAATAGGACCAGGACATCACTACTAAGCTAGGTGATTCTCTGTGGTCCTGTAATAGGACCTGGACATCACTACTAAGCAAGGTGATTCTCTGTGGTCGTGTAATAGGACCTGGACATCACTACTAAGCTAGGTGATTCTCTGTGGTCCTGTAATAGGACCTGGACAACACTACTAAGCTAGGTGATTTTCTGTGGTCCTGTAATAGGACCAGGACATCACTACTAAGCTAGGTGATTCTCTGTGGTCCTGTAATAGGACCAGGACATCACTACTAAGCTAGGTGATTCTCTGTGGTCCTGTAATAGGACCTGGACATCACTACTAAGCTAGGTGATTCTCTGTGGTCCTGTAATAGGACCAGGACATCACTACTAAGCTAGGTGATTCTCTGTGGTCCTGTAATAGGACCTGGACATCACTACTAAGCTAGGTGATTCTCTGTGGTCCTGTAATAGGACCTGGACATCACTACTAATCTAGGTGATTCTCTGTGGTCCTGTAATAGGACCTGGACATCACTACTAAGCTAGGTGATTCTCTGTGATCCTGTAATAGGACCAGGACATCACTACTAAGCTAGTTGATTCTCTGTGGTCCTGTAATAGGACCTGGACATCACTACTAATCTAGGTGATTCTCTGTGGTCCTGTAATAGGACTAGGACATCACTACTAAGCTAGGTGATTCTCTGTGGTCCTGTAATAGGACCTGGACATCACTACTAAGCAAGGGTATTCTCTGTGGTCGTGTAATAGGACCTGGACATCACTACTAAGCTAGGTGATTCTCTGTGGTCCTGTAATAGGACCAGGACATCACTACTAAGCTAGGTGATTCTCTGTGGTCCTGTAATAGGACCTGGACAACACTACTAAGCTAGGTGATTTTCTGTGGTCCTGTAATAGGACCAGGACATCACTACTAAGCTAGGTGATTCTCTGTGGTCCTGTAATAGGACCAGGACATCACTACTAAGCTAGGTGATTCTCTGTGGTCCTGTAATAGGACCTGGACATCACTACTAAGCAAGGTGATTCTCTGTGGTCCTGTAATAGGACCTGGACATCACTAATAAGCTAGGTGATTCTCTGTGGTCCTGTAATAGGACCTGGACATCACTACTAAGCTAGGTGATTCTCTGTGGTCCTGTAATAGTACCAGGACATCACTACTAAGCTAGGTGATTCTCTGTGGTCCTGTAATAGGACCTGGACATCACTACTAAGCTAGGTGATTCTCTGTGGTCCTGTAATAGGACCAGGACATCACTACTAAGCTAGGTGATTCTCTGTGATCCTGTAATAGGACCAGGACATCACTACTAAGCTAGTTGATTCTCTGTGGTCCTGTAATAGGACCTGGACATCACTACTAATCTAGGTGATTCTCTGTGGTCCTGTAATAGGACCAGGACATCACTACTAAGCTAGGTGATTCTCTGTGGTCCTGTAATAGGACCTGGACATCACTACTAAGCAAGGTGATTCTCTGTGGTCGTGTAATAGGACCTGGACATCACTACTAAGCTAGGTGATTCTCTGTGGTCCTGTAATAGGACCAGGACATCACTACTAAGCTAGGTGATTCTCTGTGGTCCTGTAATAGGACCTGGACATCACTACTAAGCTAGGAGATTCTCTGTGGTCCTGTAATAGGACCTGGACATCTCTACTAAGCTAGGTGATTCTCCGTGGTCCTGTAATAGGACCTGGACATCACTACTAAGCTAGGTGATTGTCCGTGGTCCTGTAATAGGACCAGGACATCACTACTAAGCTAGGTGATTCTCCGTGGTCCTGTAATAGGACCAGGACATCACTACTAAGCTAGGTGATTCTCTGTGGTCCTGTAATAGGACCTGGACATCACTACTAAGCTAGGTGATTCTCTGTGGCCCTGTAATAGGACCTGGACATCACTACTAAGCTAGGTGATTCTCTGTGGTCCTGTAATAGGACCTGGACATCACTACTAAGCTAGGTGATTCTCTGTGGTCCTGTAATAGGACCTGGACATCACTACTAAGCTAGGTGATTCTCTGTGATCCTGTAATAGGACCAGGACATCACTACTAAGCTAGTTGATTCTCTGTGGTCCTGTAATAGGACCTGGACATCACTACTAAGCTAGATGATTCTCTGTGGTCCTGTAATAGGACCTGGACATCACTACTAAGCTAGGTGATTCTCTGTGGTCCTGTAATAGGACCTGGACATCACTACTATGCTAGGTGATTCTCTGTTGTCCTGTAATAGGACCTGGACATCACTACTAAGCTAGGTGATTCTCTGTGGTCCTGTAATAGGACCTGGACATCACTACTAAGCTAGGTGATTCTCTGTGGTCCTGTAATAGGACCTGGACATCACTACAAAGCTAGGTGATTGTCTATGGCCCTGTAATAGGACCAGGACATCACTACTAAGCTAGGTGATTCTCTGTGGTCCTGTAATAGGACCAGGACATCACTACTATGCTAGGTGATTCTCTGTGGTCCTGTAATAGGACCTGGACATCACTACTAAGCAAGGTGATTCTCTGTGGTCGTGTAATAGGACCTGGACATCACTACTAAGCTAGGTGATTCTCTGTGGTCCTGTAATAGGACCTGGACAACACTACTAAGCTAGGTGATTTTCTGTGGTCCTGTAATAGGACCAGGACATCACTACTAAGCTAGGTGATTCTCTGTGGTCCTGTAATAGGACCAGGACATCACTACTAAGCTAGGTGATTCTCTGTGGTCCTGTAATAGGACCTGGACATCACTACTAAGCTAGGTGATTCTCTGTGGTCCTGTAATAGGACCTGGACATCACTACTATGCTAGGTGATTCTCTGTGGTCCTGTAATAGGACCTGGACATCACTACTAATCTAGGTGATTCTCTGTGGTCCTGTAATAGGACCAGGACATCACTACTAAGCTAGGTGATTCTCTGTGGTCCTGTAATAGGACCTGGACATCACTACTAAGCAAGGTGATTCTCTGTGGTCGTGTAATAGGACCTGGACATCACTACTAAGCTAGGTGATTCTCTGTGGTCCTGTAATAGGACCTGGACATCACTACTAAGCTAGGTGATTCTCTGTGGTCCTGTAATATGACCTGGACATCACAACTAAGCTAGATGATTCTCTGTGGTCTTGTAATAGGACCTGGACATCACTACTAAGCTAGGTGATTCTCTGTGGTCCTGTAATAGGACCTGGACATCACTACTATGCTAGGTGATTCTCTGTTGTCCTGTAATAGGACCTGGACATCACTACTAAGCTAGGTGATTCTCTGTGGTCCTGTAATAGGACCTGGACATCACTACTAAGCTAGGTGATTCTCTGTGGTCCTGTAATAGGACCTGGACATCACTACAAAGCTAGGTGATTGTCTATGGCCCTGTAATAGGACCAGGACATCACTACTAAGCTAGGTGATTCTCTGTGGTCCTGTAATAGGACCAGGACATCACTACTATGCTAGGTGATTCTCTGTGGTCCTGTAATAGGACCTGGACATCACTACTAAGCAAGGTGATTCTCTGTGGCCGTGTAATAGGACCTGGACATCACTACTAAGCTAGGTGATTCTCTGTGGTCCTGTAATAGGACCTGGACAACACTACTAAGCTAGGTGATTTTCTGTGGTCCTGTAATAGGACCAGGACATCACTACTAAGCTAGGTGATTCTCTGTGGTCCTGTAATAGGACCAGGACATCACTACTAAGCTAGGTGATTCTCTGTGGTCCTGTAATAGGACCTGGACATCACTACTAAGCAAGGTGATTCTCTGTGGTCCTGTAATAGGACCTGGACATCACTAATAAGCTAGGTGATTCTCTGTGGTCCTGTAATAGGACCTGGACATCACTACTAAGCTAGGTGATTCTCTGTGGTCCTGTAATAGGACCAGGACATCACTACTAAGCTAGGTGATTCTCTGTGGTCCTGTAATAGGACCAGGACATCACTACTAAGCTAGGTGATTCTCTGTGGTCCTGTAATAGGACATGGACATCACTACTAAGCTAGGTGATTCTCTGTGGTCCTGTAATAGGACCTGGACATCACTACTAATCTAGGTGATTCTCTGTGGTCCTGTAATAGGACCTGGACATCACTACTAAGCTAGGTGATTCTCTGTGGTCCTGTAATAGGACCTGGACATCACTACTAAGCTAGGTGATTCTCTGTGGTCCTGTAATAGGACCTGGACATCACTACTAAGCTAGGTGATTCTCTGTGGTCCTGTAATAGGACCAGGACATCACTACTAAGCTAGGTGATTCTCTGTTGTCCTGTAATAGGACCTGGACATCACTACTAAGCTAGGTGATTCTCTGTGGTCCTGTAATAGGACCTGGACATCACTACTAAGCTAGGTGATTCTCTGTGGTCCTGTAATAGGACCAGGACATCACTACTATGCTAGGTGATTCTCTGTGGTCCTGTAATAGGACCTGGACATCACTACTAAGCAAGGTGATTCTCTGTGGTCGTGTAATAGGACCTGGACATCACTACTAAGCTAGGTGATTCTCTGTGGTCCTGTAATAGGACCTGGACAACACTACTAAGCTAGGTGATTTTCTGTGGTCCTGTAATAGGACCAGGACATCACTACTAAGCTAGGTGATTCTCTGTGGTCCTGTAATAGGACCAGGACATCACTACTAAGCTAGGTGATTCTCTGTGGTCCTGTAATAGGACCTGGACATCACTACTAAGCTAGGTGATTCTCTGTGGTCCTGTAATAGGACCTGGACATCACTACTATGCTAGGTGATTCTCTGTGGTCCTGTAATAGGACCTGGACATCACTACTAATCTAGGTGATTCTCTGTGGTCCTGTAATAGGACCAGGACATCACTACTAAGCTAGGTGATTCTCTGTGGTCCTGTAATAGGACCTGGACATCACTACTAAGCAAGGTGATTCTCTGTGGTCGTGTAATAGGACCTGGACATCACTACTAAGCTAGGTGATTCTCTGTGGTCCTGTAATAGGACCTGGACATCACTACTAAGCTAGGTGATTCTCTGTGGTCCTGTAATATGACCTGGACATCACAACTAAGCTAGATGATTCTCTGTGGTCCTGTAATAGGACCTGGACATCACTACTAAGCTAGGTGATTCTCTGTGGTCCTGTAATAGGACCTGGACATCACTACTATGCTAGGTGATTCTCTGTTGTCCTGTAATAGGACCTGGACATCACTACTAAGCTAGGTGATTCTCTGTGGTCCTGTAATAGGACCTGGACATCACTACTAAGCTAGGTGATTCTCTGTGGTCCTGTAATAGGACCTGGACATCACTACAAAGCTAGGTGATTGTCTATGGCCCTGTAATAGGACCAGGACATCACTACTAAGCTAGGTGATTCTCTGTGGTCCTGTAATAGGACCAGGACATCACTACTATGCTAGGTGATTCTCTGTGGTCCTGTAATAGGACCTGGACATCACTACTAAGCAAGGTGATTCTCTGTGGTCGTGTAATAGGACCTGGACATCACTACTAAGCTAGGTGATTCTCTGTGGTCCTGTAATAGGACCTGGACAACACTACTAAGCTAGGTGATTTTCTGTGGTCCTGTAATAGGACCAGGACATCACTACTAAGCTAGGTGATTCTCTGTGGTCCTGTAATAGGACCAGGACATCACTACTAAGCTAGGTGATTCTCTGTGGTCCTGTAATAGGACCTGGACATCACTACTAAGCAAGGTGATTCTCTGTGGTCCTGTAATAGGACCTGGACATCACTAATAAGCTAGGTGATTCTCTGTGGTCCTGTAATAGGACCTGGACATCACTACTAAGCTAGGTGATTCTCTGTGGTCCTGTAATAGGACCAGGACATCACTACTAAGCTAGGTGATTCTCTGTGGTCCTGTAATAGGACCAGGACATCACTACTAAGCTAGGTGATTCTCTGTGGTCCTGTAATAGGACATGGACATCACTACTAAGCTAGGTGATTCTCTGTGGTCCTGTAATAGGACCTGGACATCACTACTAATCTAGGTGATTCTCTGTGGTCCTGTAATAGGACCTGGACATCACTACTAAGCTAGGTGATTCTCTGTGGTCCTGTAATAGGACCTGGACATCACTACTAAGCTAGGTGATTCTCTGTGGTCCTGTAATAGGACCTGGACATCACTACTAAGCTAGGTGATTCTCTGTGGTCCTGTAATAGGACCAGGACATCACTACTAAGCTAGGTGATTCTCTGTGGTCCTGTAATAGGACCTGGACATCACTACTAAGCTAGGAGATTCTCCGTGGTCCTGTAATAGGACCTGGACATCACTACTAAGCTAGGTGATTCTCCGTGGTCCTGTAATAGGACCTGGACATCACTACTAAGCTAGGTGATTGTCCGTGGTCCTGTAATAGGACCAGGACATCACTACTAAGCTAGGTGATTCTCCGTGGTCCTGTAATAGGACCAGGACATCACTACTAAGCTAGGTGATTCTCTGTGGTCCTGTAATAGGACCTGGACATCACTACTAAGCTAGGTGATTCTCTGTGGCCATGTAATAGGACCTGGACATCACTACTAAGCTAGGTGATTCTCTGTGGTCCTGTAATAGGACCTGGACATCACTACTAATCTAGGTGATTCTCTGTGGTCCTGTAATAGGACCTGGACATCACTACTAAGCTAGGTGATTCTCTGTGATCCTGTAATAGGACCAGGACATCACTACTAAGCTAGTTGATTCTCTGTGGTCCTGTAATAGGACCTGGACATCACTACTAATCTAGGTGATTCTCTGTGGTCCTGTAATAGGACCAGGACATCACTACTAAGCTAGGTGATTCTCTGTGGTCCTGTAATAGGACCTGGACATCACTACTAAGCAAGGTGATTCTCTGTGGTCGTGTAATAGGACCTGGACATCACTACTAAGCTAGGTGATTCTCTGTGGTCCTGTAATAGGACCAGGACATCACTACTAAGCTAGGTGATTCTCTGTGGTCCTGTAATAGGACATGGACATCACTACTAAGCTAGGTGATTCTCTGTGGTCCTGTAATAGGACCAGGACATCACTACTAAGCTAGGTGATTCTCTGTGGTCCTGTAATAGGACATGGACATCACTACTAAGCTAGGTGATTCTCTGTGGTCCTGTAATAGTACCTGGACATCACTACTAATCTAGGTGATTCTCTGTGGTCCTGTAATAGGACCTCGACATCACTACTAAGCTAGGTGATTCTCTGTGGTCCTGTAATAGGACCTGGACATCACTACTAAGCTAGGTGATTCTCTGTGGTCCTGTAATAGGACCTGGACATCACTACTAAGCTAGGTGATTCTCTGTGGTCCTGTAATAAGACCAGGACATCACTACTAAGCTAGGTGATTCTCTGTGGTCCTGTAATAGGACCTGGACATCACTACTAAGCTAGGTGATTCTCTGTGGTCCTGTAATAGGACCAGGACATCACTACTAAGCTAGGTGATTCTCTGTGGTCCTGTAATAGGACCTGGACATCACTACTAAGCTAGGAGATTCTCTGTGGTCCTGTAATAGGACCTGGACATCACTACTAATCTAGGTGATTCTCTGTGGTCCTGTAATAGGACCAGGACATCACTACTAAGCTAGGTGATTCTCTGTGGTCCTGTAATAGGACCTGGACATCACTACTAAGCAAGGTGATTCTCTGTGGTCGTGTAATAGGACCTGGACATCACTACTAAGCTAGGTGATTCTCTGTGGTCCTGTAATAGGACCTGGACATCACTACTAAGCTAGGTGATTCTCTGTGGCCCTGTAATAGGACCTGGACATCACTACTAAGCTAGGTGATTCTCTGTGGTCCTGTAATAGGACCTGGACATCACTACTAATCTAGGTGATTCTCTGTGGTCCTGTAATAGGACCTGGACATCACTACTAAGCTAGGTGATTCTCTGTGATCCTGTAATAGGACCAGGACATCACTACTAAGCTAGTTGATTCTCTGTGGTCCTGTAATAGGACCTGGACATCACTACTAATCTAGGTGATTCTCTGTGGTCCTGTAATAGGACCAGGACATCACTACTAAGCTAGGTGATTCTCTGTGGTCCTGTAATAGGACCTGGACATCACTACTAAGCAAGGTGATTCTCTGTGGTCGTGTAATAGGACCTGGACATCACTACTAAGCTAGGTGATTCTCTGTGGTCCTGTAATAGGACCAGGACATCACTACTAAGCTAGGTGATTCTCTGTGGTCCTGTAATAGGACCAGGACATCACTACTAAGCTAGGTGATTCTCTGTGGTCCTGTAATAGGACATGGACATCACTACTAAGCTAGGTGATTCTCTGTGGTCCTGTAATAGTACCTGGACATCACTACTAATCTAGGTGATTCTCTGTGGTCCTGTAATAGGACCTGGACATCACTACTAAGCTAGGTGATTCTCTGTGGTCCTGTGTTACGTGTTACGTTTTTCTTGTTCCCCATTTTTCCCCTGCTAGTGTGTTTGTCTTGGGCATTACAGGTGTACCGAGTTGCGGCTAACGATGGTGGGCGTGGCTGTAGCTGATTACAGAGAGGATATCTGTTTGCCGTGTGAGAAGAGAAGAGAGGAGGGGGAGAGAGAGAGGACACTTGTTTTTTGTTTGATTATTTGTGTTAATTTCCTTGTTTCAGCCTGTCCTCCTGAGGCGCTCCACCCTACCTAGGTCCTGGAGAAGGGAAAAGGTAGATCTGCCCATGGGTGTACATTCTCACGTAGATAACCCATTGTTTTATACACTAGGTTAGCCGGGCGGGTGTCACCCTTGTATTTTTCTTGGAACCAGGTAGGACAGTGGGTTAGGGTTTAGAATGTGTTAGGAAGGATTAGGTGTGTAGAAGAGGAGGGACTTTTTGTTTATTTTCATTACTTGGACCCCGAACCCAAACATTTCCCTTCTCTTACCTTCCCTTGTTGTGGTTGTTTTGTTTCTTATTAATTATTTATGGGTGTGTTATATTGTTTATTTAACTAATTCACTAAACATCCCCTGAGGGTTAAAATTGAGTTCTGGTTGTGGTCTGATTTATTTATCGCTCATTGCACCCCACATTTCTTCCCTTTTCATCTGTATTACCTGGTGTGTTTAGGCCCAGGCATTTACGTCTCCTCCTCAGACGAGCTACACCCGAGGGGAGAACGTAATATGGGGGCTCATCCGGGATATTTTTGATCCAGCTTGTGCCCGCACACTAGGGTAGTAAAGGTGGATTGGGTGGTTGTTGTGTTTGGTGTAGTGTTTAGTGCTGTGTAGTAGTTAGGTGGTGGATTTAGAATATGGCCAACTTTAACCTGAAGTTTTTTTTCTGGATAACCCAACGTGGGAGGGTTTTGAGAATTGTAGGAGAGTGGATTTAGAGACTTTGGCAGACCATTTCGATATCTCCGTGCCTAGGGGTTTTGTTAAGGCGGAGGTAAAGGCATTGGTATTAGCGGCACTGATGGAAAAGCAGGTGTTGGTTTTGCCTCGGCCTACGGTTGGAGAGGTGGTGGATGCTCTGGGTACCCCGTCTAGGCCCGACGATGAGGTCGAGTATAAGGCCCCGGACAGCTTGCCACGATTTGACCCTCTTTCTCCTGTGCCTACGGCTATACATTTGCAGATGGAGGCAGAAGAGCGAGCACAAATCCGAAAGGATGAGCTACATCTCAAGTTGGAGATGCGCCGACTGGAGTTGGAAGCAGAAAAGGACCTTAAGATAAGGCAGATGGACTTCGAAATGCGCAAATTGGAATTAGAGGCGGAGATGGCGAGGCTGGCCGCTGTCCCTGCCATTTCCAATAGTGTGTTTTCCACCCCAGGATCTGCCTCTACCTTTGACATTAGCCGGCATATTGCTTTAGTTCCACAATTCCGTGAGTCTGAGGTTGACTCTTACTTTTGTGCATTCGAACGCATAGCAGTGGCTTTGAATTGGCCTAGGGACGTGTGGCCGCTTTTACTCCAATGTAAATTGTCCGGTAAAGCGCAGGAGGTATTGGGTACTCTTTCTCTCGCTGATAGTCTTAATTATGACATAGTTAAGGCTACTGTGCTCCGTGGGTATGAGCTTGTGCAAGAGGCTTATAGACAAAAGTTTAGAAAGCACTCCAAATCCTCTATAAAAACTTTTGTTGAATTCGCTAGAGAGAAGGAGTCTCTCTTTGACAAATGGTGCTCAGCGAGTAAAATCAATGACTTTGAAGGTCTTCGTGAATTAATGTTATTGGAAGAATTTAAAAACAGCCTCCCAGAGCGGTTGGTTGTATACATTAATGAACAGAAAGTGTTAAAGTTATCTGACGCCGCGGTGCTTGCAGATGAATTTGTGTTAACACATAAAACGGTGTTTCCCACACACCGTAGTGAGACTAGACCGGTTGTATCCTCTTCTGTCTACTATTCACCCCGTTACTCAGGAAGTACACGGCTGAATCAAAAGGAGGAACGCGCATGTTTTTACTGTCATAAAGTAGGACACGTAATTTCAGAATGTATGTCTCTAAAACACAAGTCACCAGCTTCAACCCCTAAACTCCATAAAAGTGTGGGTTTGATTAAAGTAACCAATAAGAGCTCTGTAAAGGAGAGTCCTGAAGTTGTACTAAGTCGTCCTGATCAAACGTACGACCCGTTCATATTTAAAGGCTTTGTTTCCCTGACAGATGATTCTGGAGACCAAAAGCCAGTTTTGATATTGAGAGATACTGGTGCGGCTCAGTCTGTAATTCTCTCGAGTGTTCTGCCTTGGTCAGAAGAGTCTTATTGTGGCTCTAGTGTATTATTGAGGGGGATCGAAATGGGTTGTGTGCCTGTTCCGTTACATACTGTCCATTTGACTTCTGATCTAGTGAGTGGATATTTCAGAATCGGTGTACAGTCCGAGCTTCCCGTACATGGGGTTGACCTAATCATGGGTAACGATCTAGCAGGAGGCAAAGTTGTGCCTGTGTTAGAAGTGTTAGACAAGCCTGATGCTCAGTTAAGTGCTGATGTTTTGGGAACTACGTTTCCCGACGCATTTCCAGCGTGTGCCATTACGCGTGCGCAGTCACGTCGCTTAGGTACCATGGTAGACTTAGCTGACTGTGTGCTTGCACCTATGTTAAATGGGGAAGATATTCAGTGTTCTACTCCTGTGTTCCCAGTGAGTTCTGATCATGATGATGGAAATAAAGACAAGACAATGGCTTCCTCGGTGGACTGTTTAAGGTTGCCAGTTACTCGGGAGGAGCTAATAGCTGCACAGATAGAGGATGTGGGCTTGGCCAAATGTTTTTCCTCCATGTTACCTTTGAGTAACAAAAACAGGAAAGGTGTGACGTATTTCTTTGAAAAGGGGCTTCTGATGAGAAAATGGACTCCCCGTGCTGACCTAGAAAATGATTGGAGTTCCGTTAGCCAGATTGTAGTTCCTGCCCCGTTTCAGACAAAGGTGTTGTCCCTAGCTCATGATATTCCCTGGTCTGGTCATCTAGGGGTGACTAAAACCTACGACCGACTCCTCCGTCATTTCTTCTGGCCGGGAATGAAACGGGATGTGGCTCGCTATTGCCGTACATGTAGTACTTGCCAGGTGGTGGGGAAGCCTAACCAGGTAATTTCCCCGGCTCCTCTCTGCCCTATTCCGGTCATGGGAGAGCCGTTTGAGAAGGTAATCATTGATTGTGTTGGTCCCTTACCCAGGACTAAGTCGGGTAATCAATTCTTGTTAACAATAATGTGCACTGCTACAAGGTACCCAGAGGCGATTCCTATGCGTAAAATCACAAGTAAGGCAATTGTGAAGGCGCTGATTAAGTATTTCTCTACCTTTGGATTTCCAAAAATTGTACAGACAGATCAAGGCACAAATTTTACATCAAAATTGTTTGGAAGTGTGTTGAAGTCCTTGTCAGTGTCCCATCAGATGTCTAGCGCTTATCACCCGGAGAGTCAGGGCGCGCTGGAACGTTGGCATCAGACGCTAAAAGCTATGTTGCGTAAATACTGTATGGACACAGGAAAAGATTGGGATGAGGGGGTGCCCTACGTGCTGTTTGCTATTCGGGAGACCGTACAGGAGTCTCTTGGGTTTAGCCCAGCTGAGCTAATCTTTGGTCATACCGTGAGAGGGCCTCTCAAGGTACTGAAAGAACAACTTATGGCTGATGATTCAGTTGGGTCCTCTACTAATGTACTAGACTATGTTAGTCAAGTCCGGGAGCGGTTGCATGACGCCTGTGCTGTAGCCAGAGAAAATCTGTCTTCCACACAAAAGAAAATGAAACGTCATTTTGATGTTAAATCTGTGTTTCGTTCTTTTCAACCAGGTGACCAAGTCTTGGTGTTGTTGCCGGTACCCGGCTCGTGTCTCTCTTCCAGTTTCTCTGGCCCATATGTAGTGGACCGAAAACTCAGTGATACTGATTATGTTATCAAAACGCCAGACCGTAGACGACCATTTAGGGTATGTCACATTAACATGATTAAAGCCTATCTTGTTAGAGGTGGTACCGAGTCTCCCATTACCAGTGAAAAACCTGTTGTATCCTCTGTTGCTTCTGTGAGCCTGGTTACTCACCCAGGAGTCAGCCTAAATGATGAGGACGGTTTGGTGATGCGGAATACTCCTGAGCAGTGTGCTCGTTTGTGTAATTCTGAGATGGTGGCGTCTCTCCCAACCCATTTGTTGCATTTGAATGATCAGCAGAGATCTGATATTGAGTTACAAATCACTGATTTTCCAAGTCTCTTTCAGGATGTTCCCAGTCGTACCAATGTGTTGAAACATGATATAAATGTAGGTGATGCTGCTCCAATCAAACAGCACCCTTATCGTGTGAATTCAATCAAGAGAGGAGTGATGAAGAAAGAGGTAACTTATTTACTGGAAAATGAGATGGCAATCCCCAGTGGCAGTCCTTGGAGTTCCCCCTGTCTGCTGATTCCAAAGCCTGACGGGACTCAACGATTTTGCACTGACTACAGGAAAGTGAATAATGTTACTATACCTGACTCATTCCCTTTACCTCGCATGGATGACTGTATAGACACCATTGGATCGGCTGCGTATGTTACTAAGCTTGACTTGTTAAAAGGTTATTGGCAGGTGCCTTTAACCCTTCGTGCCTCTGAGGTGTCTGCTTTTGTAACTCCTGACAGTTTCTGTCAGTACACAGTGATGGCTTTTGGAATGAGGAATGCTCCAGCCACGTTTCAACGTTTGGTAAATATTGTGTTGGCTGATGTTCCTGATTGTACTGCATATCTGGATGACCTGGTTGTTCATTCGACTACCTGGCTTGATCACCTGAGCACATTGAGGGCTGTGTTTGCACGCTTGGCCAACGCTTCTTTGACCCTTAACTTAGCCAAATGTGAGTTTGGAAAGGCAACTGTTACATATTTGGGTAAAGAGGTAGGTCGGGGTCAGGTGCGTACCGTAGCAGCTAAGGTGGATGCTATCACCCGGTTTCCTGCCCCTGCCACTCGCCGAGAATTACGCAGATTTTTAGGCATGACGGGTTATTATCGTACATTTTGTAGGAATTTCTCAACAGTTGTAGCCCCACTGACTAGGTTACTCAGTCCTTCAGTATCCTTTGAGTGGACCGCTGAGTGTCAATCTGCTTTTGACTCTGTAAAAGCACTATTGTGTACTTCTCCTGTTCTTTCTGCCCCTGATTTCCAGAAACCATTTAAGTTGGAGGTGGATGCCAGTTCAGTGGGTGCAGGTGCTGTACTATTACAGGAACACGATGGTATAGATCACCCAGTTTGCTACTTCTCTCGAAAATTCAACAGCTGTCAGTCAAGGTATTCCACTATCGAACAGGAGACCCTGGCGCTGTTATTTGCCCTACAATTTTTTGAAGTTTATGTTGGTTCCAGTGTGTTGCCTGTTGTGGTATACACAGACCACAACCCTTTAACTTTCTTGAGCCGCATGTATAACCACAACCAACGTCTTATGCGTTGGGCGTTGGTTATACAGGGTTATAATTTACAAATTCAGCACATAAAGGGTTCGGAAAACATCGTTGCGGATGCCTTGTCCCGTGCCTAGTAAAAAAAAATAATAAAAAAAATACTAATAGCACCAGGCATTGATAACTTCGCTGTTGTAAAAAAATATATATATGTATGTAAGGGTTTTATCATAAACCCAGGGGTTTACTCTTTTTGGGGGGGGCGTGTTACGTGTTACGTTTTTCTTGTTCCCCATTTTTCCCCTGCTAGTGTGTTTGTCTTGGGCATTACAGGTGTACCGAGTTGCGGCTAACGATGGTGGGCGTGGCTGTAGCTGATTACAGAGAGGATATCTGTTTGCCGTGTGAGAAGAGAAGAGAGGAGGGGGAGAGAGAGAGGACACTTGTTTTTTGTTTGATTATTTGTGTTAATTTCCTTGTTTCAGCCTGTCCTCCTGAGGCGCTCCACCCTACCTAGGTCCTGGAGAAGGGAAAAGGTAGATCTGCCCATGGGTGTACATTCTCACGTAGATAACCCATTGTTTTATACACTAGGTTAGCCGGGCGGGTGTCACCCTTGTATTTTTCTTGGAACCAGGTAGGACAGTGGGTTAGGGTTTAGAATGTGTTAGGAAGGATTAGGTGTGTAGAAGAGGAGGGACTTTTTGTTTATTTTCATTACTTGGACCCCGAACCCAAACATTTCCCTTCTCTTACCTTCCCTTGTTGTGGTTGTTTTGTTTCTTATTAATTATTTATGGGTGTGTTATATTGTTTATTTAACTAATTCACTAAACATCCCCTGAGGGTTAAAATTGAGTTCTGGTTGTGGTCTGATTTATTTATCGCTCATTGCACCCCACATTTCTTCCCTTTTCATCTGTATTACCTGGTGTGTTTAGGCCCAGGCATTTACGTCTCCTCCTCAGACGAGCTACACCCGAGGGGAGAACGTAATAATAGGACCTGGACATCACTACTAAGCTAGGTGATTCTCTGTGGTCCTGTAATAGGACCTGGACATCACTACTAAGCTAGGTGATTCTCTGTGGTCCTGTAATAAGACCAGGACATCACTACTAAGCTAGGTGATTCTCTGTGGTCCTGTAATAGGACCTGGACATCACTACTAAGCTAGGTGATTCTCTGTGGTCCTGTAATAGGACCAGGACATCACTACTAAGCTAGGTGATTCTCTGTGGTCCTGTAATAGGACCTGGACATCACTACTAAGCTAGGAGATTCTCTGTGGTCCTGTAATAGGACCTGGACATCACTACTAAGCTAGGTGATTCTCCATGGTCCTGTAATAGGACCTGGACATCACTACTAAGCTAGGTGATTGTCCGTGGTCCTGTAATAGGACCAGGACATCACTACTAAGCTAGGTGATTCTCCGTGGTCCTGTAATAGGACCAGGACATCACTACTAAGCTAGGTGATTCTCTGTGGTCCTGTAATAGGACCTGGACATCACTACTAAGCTAGGTGATTCTCTGTGGCCCTGTAATAGGACCTGGACATCACTACTAAGCTAGGTGATTCTCTGTGGTCCTGTAATAGGACCTGGACATCACTACTAAGCTAGGTGATTCTCTGTGGTCCTGTAATAGGACCTGGACATCACTACTAAGCTAGGTGATTCTCTGTGATCCTGTAATAGGACCAGGACATCACTACTAAGCTAGTTGATTCTCTGTGGTCCTGTAATAGGACCTGGACATCACTACTAATCTAGGTGATTCTCTGTGGTCCTGTAATAGGACCAGGACATCACTACTAAGCTAGGTGATTCTCTGTGGTCCTGTAATAGGACCTGGACATCACTACTAAGCAAGGTGATTCTCTGTGGTCGTGTAATAGGACCTGGACATCACTACTAAGCTAGGTGATTCTCTGTGGTCCTGTAATAGGACCTGGACATCACTACTAAGCTAGGTGATTCTCTGTGGTCCTGTAATATGACCTGGACATCACTACTAAGCTAGATGATTCTCTGTGGTCCTGTAATAGGACCTGGACATCACTACTAAGCTAGGTGATTCTCTGTGGTCCTGTAATAGGACCTGGACATCACTACTAAGCTAGGTGATTCTCTGTGGTCCTGTAATAGGACCTGGACATCACTACTAAGCTAGGTGATTCTCTGTGGTCCTGTAATAGGACCTGGACATCACTACTAAGCTAGGTGATTCTCTGTGGTCCTGTAATAGGACCTGGACATCACTACAAAGCTAGGTGATTGTCTATGGCCCTGTAATAGGACCAGGACATCACTACTAAGCTAGGTGATTCTCTGTGGTCCTGTAATAGGACCAGGACATCACTACTAAGCTAGGTGATTCTCTGTGGTCCTGTAATAGGACCTGGACATCACTACTAAGCAAGGTGATTCTCTGTGGTCGTGTAATAGGACCTGGACATCACTACTAAGCTAGGTGATTCTCTGTGGTCCTGTAATAGGACCTGGACAACACTACTAAGCTAGGTGATTTTCTGTGGTCCTGTAATAGGACCAGGACATCACTACTAAGCTAGGTGATTCTCTGTGGTCCTGTAATAGGACCAGGACATCACTACTAAGCTAGGTGATTCTCTGTGGTCCTGTAATAGGACCTGGACATCACTACTAAGCAAGGTGATTCTCTGTGGTCCTGTAATAGGACCTGGACATCACTAATAAGCTAGGTGATTCTCTGTGGTCCTGTAATAGGACCTGGACATCACTACTAAGCTAGGTGATTCTCTGTGGTCCTGTAATAGGACCAGGACATCACTACTAAGCTAGGTGATTCTCTGTGGTCCTGTAATAGGACCTGGACATCACTACTAAGCTAGGTGATTCTCTGTGGTCCTGTAATAGGACCAGGACATCACTACTAAGCTAGGTGATTCTCTGTGGTCCTGTAATAGGACCAGGACATCACTACTAAGCTAGGTGATTCTCTGTGGTCCTGTAATAGGACATGGACATCACTACTAAGCTATGTGATTCTCTGTGGTCCTGTAATAGGACCTGGACATCACTACTAATCTAGGTGATTCTCTGTGGTCCTGTAATAGGACCTGGACATCACTACTAAGCTAGGTGATTCTCTGTGGTCCTGTAATAGGACCTGGACATCACTACTAAGCTAGGTGATTCTCTGTGGTCCTGTAATAGGACCTGGACATCACTACTAAGCTAGGTGATTCTCTGTGGTCCTGTAATAGGACCAGGACATCACTACTAAGCTAGGTGATTCTCTGTGGTCCTGTAATAGGACCTGGACATCACTACTAAGCTAGGAGATTCTCCGTGGTCCTGTAATAGGACCTGGACATCACTACTAAGCTAGGTGATTCTCCGTGGTCCTGTAATAGGACCTGGACATCACTACTAAGCTAGGTGATTGTCCGTGGTCCTGTAATAGGACCAGGACATCACTACTAAGCTAGGTGATTCTCCGTGGTCCTGTAATAGGACCAGGACATCACTACTAAGCTAGGTGATTCTCCGTGGTCCTGTAATAGGACCTGGACATCACTACTAAGCTAGGTGATTCTCCATGGCCCTGTAATAGGACCTGGACATCACTACTAAGCTAGGTGATTCTCTGTGGTCCTGTAATAGGACCTGGACATCACTACTAATCTAGGTGATTCTCTGTGGTCCTGTAATAGGACCTGGACATCACTACTAAGCTAGGTGATTCTCTGTGATCCTGTAATAGGACCAGGACATCACTACTAAGCTAGTTGATTCTCTGTGGTCCTGTAATAGGACCTGGACATCACTACTAATCTAGGTGATTCTCTGTGGTCCTGTAATAGGACCAGGACATCACTACTAAGCTAGGTGATTCTCTGTGGTCCTGTAATAGGACCTGGACATCACTACTAAGCAAGGTGATTCTCTGTGGTCGTGTAATAGGACCTGGACATCACTACTAAGCTAGGTGATTCTCTGTGGTCCTGTAATAGGACCAGGACATCACTACTAAGCTAGGTGATTCTCTGTGGTCCTGTAATAGGACCAGGACATCACTACTAAGCTAGGTGATTCTCTGTGGTCCTGTAATAGGACCTGGACATCACTACTAAGCTAGGTGATTCTCTGTGGTCCTGTAATAGGACCTGGACATCACTACTAAGCTAGGTGATTCTCTGTGGTCCTGTAATAAGACCAGGACATCACTACTAAGCTAGGTGATTCTCTGTGGTCCTGTAATAAGACCAGGACATCACTACTAAGCTAGGTGATTCTCTGTGGCCCTGTAATAGGACCTGGACATCACTACTAAGCTAGGTGATTCTCTGTGGTCCTGTAATAGGACCTGGATATCACTACTAAGCTAGGTGATTCTCTGTGGTCCTGTAATAGGACCTGGACATCACTACTAAGCTAGGTGATTCTCTGTGATCCTGTAATAGGACCTGGACATCACTACTAAGCTAGGTGATTCTCTGTGGTCCTGTAATAGGACCTGGACATCACTACTATGCTAGGTGATTCTCTGTGGTCCTGTAATAGGACCTGGACATCACTACTAAGCTAGGTGATTCTCTGTGGTCCTGTAATAGGACCTGGACATCACTACTAAGCTAGGTGATTCTCTGTGGTCCTGTAATAGGACCAGGACATCACTACTAAGCTAGGTGATTCTCTGTGGTCCTGTAATAGGACCTGGACATCACTACTAAGCAAGGTGATTCTCTGTGGTCGTGTAATAGGACCTGGACATCACTACTAAGCTAGGTGATTCTCTGTGGTCCTGTAATAGGACCAGGACATCACTACTAAGCTAGGTGATTCTCTGTGGTCCTGTAATAGGACCAGGACATCACTACTAAGCTAGGTGATTCTCTGTGGTCCTGTAATAGGACATGGACATCACTACTAAGCTAGGTGATTCTCTGTGGTCCTGTAATAGTACCTGGACATCACTACTAATCTAGGTGATTCTCTGTGGTCCTGTAATAGGACCTGGACATCACTACTAAGCTAGGTGATTCTCTGTGGTCCTGTAATAGGACCTGGACATCACTACTAAGCTAGGTGATTCTCTGTGGTCCTGTAATAGGACCTGGACATCACTACTAAGCTAGGTGATTCTCTGTGGTCCTGTAATAAGACCAGGACATCACTACTAAGCTAGGTGATTCTCTGTGGTCCTGTAATAGGACCTGGACATCACTACTAAGCTAGGTGATTCTCTGTGGTCCTGTAATAGGACCAGGACATCACTACTAAGCTAGGTGATTCTCTGTGGTCCTGTAATAGGACCTGGACATCAATACTAAGCTAGGTGATTGTCCGTGGTCCTGTAATAGGACCAGGACATCACTACTAAGCTAGGTGATTCTCTGTGGTCCTGTAATAGGACCTGGACATCACTACTAAGCTAGGTGATTCTCTGTGGCCCTGTAATAGGACCTGGACATCACTACTAAGCTAGGTGATTCTCTGTGGTCCTGTAATAGGACCTGGACATCACTAATAAGCTAGGTGATTCTCTGTGGTCCTGTAATAGGACCTGGACATCACTACTAAGCTAGGTGATTCTCTGTGATCCTGTAATAGGACCAGGACATCACTACTAAGATAGTTGATTCTCTGTGGTCCTGTAATAGGACCTGGACATCACTACTAATCTAGGTGATTCTCTGTGGTCCTGTAATAGGACCAGGACATCACTACTAAGCTAGGTGATTCTCTGTGGTCCTGTAATAGGACCTGGACATCACTACTAAGCAAGGTGATTCTCTGTGGTCGTGTAATAGGACCTGGACATCACTACTAAGCTAGGTGATTCTCTGTGGTCCTGTAATAGGACCTGGACATCACTACTAAGCTAGGTGATTCTCTGTGGTCCTGTAATATGACCTGGACATCACTACTAAGCTAGATGATTCTCTGTGGTCCTATAATAGGACCTGGACATCACTACTAAGCTAGGTGATTCTCTGTGGTCCTGTAATAGGACCTGGACATCACTACTAAGCTAGGTGATTCTCTGTGGCCCTGTAATAGGACCTGGACATCACTACTAAGCTAGGTGATTCTCTGTGGTCCTGTAATAGGACCTGGACATCACTACTAAGCTAGGTGATTCTCTGTGGTCCTGTAATAGGACCTGGACATCACTACTAAGCTAGGTGATTCTCTGTGATCCTGTAATAGGACCTGGACATCACTACTAAGCTAGGTGATTCTCTGTGGTCCTGTAATAGGACCTGGACATCACTACTATGCTAGGTGATTCTCTGTGGTCCTGTAATAGGACCTGGACATCACTACTAAGCTAGGTGATTCTCTGTGGTCCTGTAATAGGACCTGGACATCACTACTAAGCTAGGTGATTCTCTGTGGTCCTGTAATAGGACCAGGACATCACTACTAAGCTAGGTGATTCTCTGTGATCCTGTAATAGGACCAGGACATCACTACTAAGCAAGGTGATTCTCTGTGGTCGTGTAATAGGACCTGGACATCACTACTAAGCTAGGTGATTCTCTGTGGTCCTGTAATAGGACCAGGACATCACTACTAAGCTAGGTGATTCTCTGTGGTCCTGTAATAGGACCTGGACATCACTACTAAGCAAGGTGATTCTCTGTGGTCGTGTAATAGGACCTGGACATCACTACTAAGCTAGGTGATTCTCTGTGGTCCTGTAATAGGACCTGGACATCACTACTAAGCAAGGTGATTCTCTGTGGTCGTGTAATAGGACCTGGACATCACTACTAAGCTAGGTGATTCTCTGTGGTCCTGTAATAGGACCTGGACAACACTACTAAGCTAGGTGATTTTCTGTGGTCCTGTAATAGGACCAGGACATCACTACTAAGCTAGGTGATTCTCTGTGGTCCTGTAATAGGACCTGGACATCACTACTAAGCAAGGTGATTCTCTGTGGTCGTGTAATAGGACCTGGACATCACTACTAAGCTAGGTGATTCTCTGTGGTCCTGTAATAGGACCTGGACATCACTACTAAGCAAGGTGATTCTCTGTGGTCGTGTAATAGGACCTGGACATCACTACTAAGCTAGGTGATTCTCTGTGGTCCTGTAATAGGACCTGGACAACACTACTAAGCTAGGTGATTTTCTGTGGTCCTGTAATAGGACCAGGACATCACTACTAAGCTAGGTGATTCTCTGTGGTCCTGTAATAGGACCAGGACATCACTACTAAGCTAGGTGATTCTCTGTGGTCCTGTAATAGGACCTGGACATCACTACTAAGCAAGGTGATTCTCTGTGGTCCTGTAATAGGACCTGGACATCACTAATAAGCTAGGTGATTCTCTGTGGTCCTGTAATAGGACCTGGACATCACTACTAAGCTAGGTGATTCTCTGTGGTCCTGTAATAGGACCAGGACATCACTACTAAGCTAGGTGATTCTCTGTGGTCCTGTAATAGGACCTGGACATCACTACTAAGCTAGGTGATTCTCTGTGGTCCTGTAATAGGACCAGGACATCACTACTAAGCTAGGTGATTCTCTGTGGTCCTGTAATAGGACCAGGACATCACTACTAAGCTAGGTGATTCTCTGTGGTCCTGTAATAGGACATGGACATCACTACTAAGCTAGGTGATTCTCTGTGGTCCTGTAATAGGACCTGGACATCACTACTAATCTAGGTGATTCTCTGTGGTCCTGTAATAGGACCTGGACATCACTACTAAGCTAGGTGATTCTCTGTGGTCCTGTAATAGGACCTGGACATCACTACTAAGCTAGGTGATTCTCTGTGGTCCTGTAATAGGACCTGGACATCACTACTAAGCTAGGTGATTCTCTGTGGTCCTGTAATAGGACCAGGACATCACTACTAAGCTAGGTGATTCTCTGTGGTCCTGTAATAGGACCTGGACATCACTACTAAGCTAGGAGATTCTCCGTGGTCCTGTAATAGGACCTGGACATCACTACTAAGCTAGGTGATTCTCCGTGGTCCTGTAATAGGACCTGGACATCACTACTAAGCTAGGTGATTGTCCGTGGTCCTGTAATAGGACCAGGACATCACTACTAAGCTAGGTGATTCTCCGTGGTCCTGTAATAGGACCTGGACATCACTACTAAGCTAGGTGATTCTCCATGGCCCTGTAATAGGACCTGGACATCACTACTAAGCTAGGTGATTCTCTGTGGTCCTGTAATAGGACCTGGACATCACTACTAATCTAGGTGATTCTCTGTGGTCCTGTAATAGGACCTGGACATCACTACTAAGCTAGGTGATTCTCTGTGATCCTGTAATAGGACCAGGACATCACTACTAAGCTAGTTGATTCTCTGTGGTCCTGTAATAGGACCTGGACATCACTACTAATCTAGGTGATTCTCTGTGGTCCTGTAATAGGACCAGGACATCACTACTAAGCTAGGTGATTCTCTGTGGTCCTGTAATAGGACCTGGACATCACTACTAAGCAAGGTGATTCTCTGTGGTCGTGTAATAGGACCTGGACATCACTACTAAGCTAGGTGATTCTCTGTGGTCCTGTAATAGGACCAGGACATCACTACTAAGCTAGGTGATTCTCTGTGGTCCTGTAATAGGACCAGGACATCACTACTAAGCTAGGTGATTCTCTGTGGTCCTGTAATAGGACATGGACATCACTACTAAGCTAGGTGATTCTCTGTGGTCCTGTAATAGTACCTGGACATCACTACTAATCTAGGTGATTCTCTGTGGTCCTGTAATAGGACCTGGACATCACTACTAAGCTAGGTGATTCTCTGTGTCCTGTAATAGGACCTGGACATCACTACTAAGCTAGGTGATTCTCTGTGGTCCTGTAATAGGACCTGGACATCACTACTAAGCTAGGTGATTCTCTGTGGTCCTGTAATAAGACCAGGACATCACTACTAAGCTAGGTGATTCTCTGTGGTCCTGTAATAAGACCAGGACATCACTACTAAGCTAGGTGATTCTCTGTGGTCCTGTAATAGGACCTGGACATCACTACTAAGCTAGGTGATTCTCTGTGGTCCTGTAATAGGACCAGGACATCACTACTAAGCTAGGTGATTCTCCGTGGTCCTGTAATAGGACCTGGACATCACTACTAAGCTAGGAGATTCTCTGTGGTCCTGTAATAGGACCTGGACATCACTACTAAGCTAGGTGATTCTCCGTGGTCCTGTAATAGGACCTGGACATCACTACTAAGCTAGGTGATTGTCCGTGGTCCTGTAATAGGACCAGGACATCACTACTAAGCTAGGTGATTCTCCGTGGTCCTGTAATAGGACCTGGACATCACTACTAAGCTAGGTGATTCTCTGTGGTCCTGTAATAGGACCTGGACATCACTACTAAGCTAGGTGATTCTCTGTGGCCCTGTAATAGGACCTGGACATCACTACTAAGCTAGGTGATTCTCTGTGGTCCTGTAATAGGACCTGGACATCACTACTAAGCTAGGTGATTCTCTGTGGTCCTGTAATAGGACCTGGACATCACTACTAAGCTAGGTGATTCTCTGTGATCCTGTAATAGGACCTGGACATCACTACTAAGCTAGGTGATTCTCTGTGGTCCTGTAATAGGACCTGGACATCACTACTATGCTAGGTGATTCTCTGTGGTCCTGTAATAGGACCTGGACATCACTACTAAGCTAGGTGATTCTCTGTGGTCCTGTAATAGGACCTGGACATCACTACTAAGCTAGGTGATTCTCTGTGGTCCTGTAATAGGACCAGGACATCACTACTAAGCTAGGTGATTCTCTGTGGTCCTGTAATAGGACCTGGACATCACTACTAAGCAAGGTGATTCTCTGTGGTCGTGTAATAGGACCTGGACATCACTACTAAGCTAGGTGATTCTCTGTGGTCCTGTAATAGGACCAGGACATCACTACTAAGCTAGGTGATTCTCTGTGGTCCTGTAATAGGACCAGGACATCACTACTAAGCTAGGTGATTCTCTGTGGTCCTGTAATAGGACATGGACATCACTACTAAGCTAGGTGATTCTCTGTGGTCCTGTAATAGTACCTGGACATCACTACTAATCTAGGTGATTCTCTGTGGTCCTGTAATAGGACCTGGACATCACTACTAAGCTAGGTGATTCTCTGTGGTCCTGTAATAGGACCTGGACATCACTACTAAGCTAGGTGATTCTCTGTGGTCCTGTAATAGGACCTGGACATCACTACTAAGCTAGGTGATTCTCTGTGGTCCTGTAATAAGACCAGGACATCACTACTAAGCTAGGTGATTCTCTGTGGTCCTGTAATAGGACCTGGACATCACTACTAAGCTAGGTGATTCTCTGTGGTCCTGTAATAGGACCAGGACATCACTACTAAGCTAGGTGATTCTCTGTGGTCCTGTAATAGGACCTGGACATCAATACTAAGCTAGGTGATTGTCCGTGGTCCTGTAATAGGACCAGGACATCACTACTAAGCTAGGTGATTCTCTGTGGTCCTGTAATAGGACCTGGACATCACTACTAAGCTAGGTGATTCTCTGTGGCCCTGTAATAGGACCTGGACATCACTACTAAGCTAGGTGATTCTCTGTGGTCCTGTAATAGGACCTGGACATCACTAATAAGCTAGGTGATTCTCTGTGGTCCTGTAATAGGACCTGGACATCACTACTAAGCTAGGTGATTCTCTGTGATCCTGTAATAGGACCAGGACATCACTACTAAGATAGTTGATTCTCTGTGGTCCTGTAATAGGACCTGGACATCACTACTAATCTAGGTGATTCTCTGTGGTCCTGTAATAGGACCAGGACATCACTACTAAGCTAGGTGATTCTCTGTGGTCCTGTAATAGGACCTGGACATCACTACTAAGCAAGGTGATTCTCTGTGGTCGTGTAATAGGACCTGGACATCACTACTAAGCTAGGTGATTCTCTGTGGTCCTGTAATAGGACCTGGACATCACTACTAAGCTAGGTGATTCTCTGTGGTCCTGTAATATGACCTGGACATCACTACTAAGCTAGATGATTCTCTGTGGTCCTATAATAGGACCTGGACATCACTACTAAGCTAGGTGATTCTCTGTGGTCCTGTAATAGGACCTGGACATCACTACTAAGCTAGGTGATTCTCTGTGGCCCTGTAATAGGACCTGGACATCACTACTAAGCTAGGTGATTCTCTGTGGTCCTGTAATAGGACCTGGACATCACTACTAAGCTAGGTGATTCTCTGTGGTCCTGTAATAGGACCTGGACATCACTACTAAGCTAGGTGATTCTCTGTGATCCTGTAATAGGACCTGGACATCACTACTAAGCTAGGTGATTCTCTGTGGTCCTGTAATAGGACCTGGACATCACTACTATGCTAGGTGATTCTCTGTGGTCCTGTAATAGGACCTGGACATCACTACTAAGCTAGGTGATTCTCTGTGGTCCTGTAATAGGACCTGGACATCACTACTAAGCTAGGTGATTCTCTGTGGTCCTGTAATAGGACCAGGACATCACTACTAAGCTAGGTGATTCTCTGTGGTCCTGTAATAGGACCTGGACATCACTACTAAGCAAGGTGATTCTCTGTGGTCGTGTAATAGGACCTGGACATCACTACTAAGCTAGGTGATTCTCTGTGGTCCTGTAATAGGACCAGGACATCACTACTAAGCTAGGTGATTCTCTGTGGTCCTGTAATAGGACCAGGACATCACTACTAAGCTAGGTGATTCTCTGTGGTCCTGTAATAGGACATGGACATCACTACTAAGCTAGGTGATTCTCTGTGGTCCTGTAATAGTACCTGGACATCACTACTAATCTAGGTGATTCTCTGTGGTCCTGTAATAGGACCTGGACATCACTACTAAGCTAGGTGATTCTCTGTGGTCCTGTAATAGGACCTGGACATCACTACTAAGCTAGGTGATTCTCTGTGGTCCTGTAATAGGACCTGGACATCACTACTAAGCTAGGTGATTCTCTGTGGTCCTGTAATAAGACCAGGACATCACTACTAAGCTAGGTGATTCTCTGTGGTCCTGTAATAGGACCTGGACATCACTACTAAGCTAGGTGATTCTCTGTGGTCCTGTAATAGGACCAGGACATCACTACTAAGCTAGGTGATTCTCTGTGGTCCTGTAATAGGACCTGGACATCACTACTAAGCTAGGTGATTGTCCGTGGTCCTGTAATAGGACCAGGACATCACTACTAAGCTAGGTGATTCTCTGTGGTCCTGTAATAGGACCTGGACATCACTACTAAGCTAGGTGATTCTCTGTGGCCCTGTAATAGGACCTGGACATCACTACTAAGCTAGGTGATTCTCTGTGGTCCTGTAATAGGACCTGGACATCACTACTAAGCTAGGTGATTCTCTGTGGTCCTGTAATAGGACCTGGACATCACTACTAAGCTAGGTGATTCTCTGTGGTCCTGTAATAGGACCTGGACATCACTACAAAGCTAGGTGATTGTCTATGGCCCTGTAATAGGACCAGGACATCACTACTAAGCTAGGTGATTCTCTGTGGTCCTGTAATAGGACCAGGACATCACTACTAAGCTAGGTGATTCTCTGTGGTCCTGTAATAGGACCTGGACATCACTACTAAGCAAGGTGATTCTCTGTGGTCGTGTAATAGGACCTGGACATCACTACTAAGCTAGGTGATTCTCTGTGGTCCTGTAATAGGACCTGGACAACACTACTAAGCTAGGTGATTTTCTGTGGTCCTGTAATAGGACCAGGACATCACTACTAAGCTAGGTGATTCTCTGTGGTCCTGTAATAGGACCAGGACATCACTACTAAGCTAGGTGATTCTCTGTGGTCCTGTAATAGGACCTGGACATCACTACTAAGCAAGGTGATTCTCTGTGGTCCTGTAATAGGACCTGGACATCACTAATAAGCTAGGTGATTCTCTGTGGTCCTGTAATAGGACCAGGACATCACTACTAAGCTAGGTGATTCTCCGTGGTCCTGTAATAGGACCTGGACATCACTACTAAGCTAGGAGATTCTCTGTGGTCCTGTAATAGGACCTGGACATCACTACTAAGCTAGGTGATTCTCCGTGGTCCTGTAATAGGACCTGGACATCACTACTAAGCTAGGTGATTGTCCGTGGTCCTGTAATAGGACCAGGACATCACTACTAAGCTAGGTGATTCTCCGTGGTCCTGTAATAGGACCTGGACATCACTACTAAGCTAGGTGATTCTCTGTGGTCCTGTAATAGGACCTGGACATCACTACTAAGCTAGGTGATTCTCTGTGGCCCTGTAATAGGACCTGGACATCACTACTAAGCTAGGTGATTCTCTGTGGTCCTGTAATAGGACCTGGACATCACTACTAAGCTAGGTGATTCTCTGTGGTCCTGTAATAGGACCTGGACATCACTACTAAGCTAGGTGATTCTCTGTGGCCCTGTAATAGGACCTGGACATCACTACTAAGCTAGGTGATTCTCTGTGGTCCTGTAATAGGACCTGGACATCACTACTAAGCTAGGTGATTCTCTGTGGTCCTGTAATAGGACCTGGACATCACTACTAAGCTAGGTGATTCTCTGTGGTCCTGTAATAGGACCTGGACATCACTACTAAGCTAGGTGATTCTCTGTGGTCCTGTAATAGGACCTGGACATCACTACTATGCTAGGTGATTCTCTGTGGTCCTGTAATAGGACCTGGACATCACTACTAAGCTAGGTGATTCTCTGTGGTCCTGTAATAGGACCTGGACATCACTACTAAGCTAGGTGATTCTCTGTGGTCCTGTAATAGGACCAGGACATCACTACTAAGCTAGGTGATTCTCTGTGATCCTGTAATAGGACCAGGACATCACTACTAAGCAAGGTGATTCTCTGTGGTCGTGTAATAGGACCTGGACATCACTACTAAGCTAGGTGATTCTCTGTGGTCCTGTAATAGGACCAGGACATCACTACTAAGCTAGGTGATTCTCTGTGGTCCTGTAATAGGACCTGGACATCACTACTAAGCAAGGTGATTCTCTGTGGTCGTGTAATAGGACCTGGACATCACTACTAAGCTAGGTGATTCTCTGTGGTCCTGTAATAGGACCTGGACATCACTACTAAGCAAGGTGATTCTCTGTGGTCGTGTAATAGGACCTGGACATCACTACTAAGCTAGGTGATTCTCTGTGGTCCTGTAATAGGACCTGGACAACACTACTAAGCTAGGTGATTTTCTGTGGTCCTGTAATAGGACCAGGACATCACTACTAAGCTAGGTGATTCTCTGTGGTCCTGTAATAGGACCTGGACATCACTACTAAGCAAGGTGATTCTCTGTGGTCGTGTAATAGGACCTGGACATCACTACTAAGCTAGGTGATTCTCTGTGGTCCTGTAATAGGACCTGGACATCACTACTAAGCAAGGTGATTCTCTGTGGTCGTGTAATAGGACCTGGACATCACTACTAAGCTAGGTGATTCTCTGTGGTCCTGTAATAGGACCTGGACAACACTACTAAGCTAGGTGATTTTCTGTGGTCCTGTAATAGGACCAGGACATCACTACTAAGCTAGGTGATTCTCTGTGGTCCTGTAATAGGACCAGGACATCACTACTAAGCTAGGTGATTCTCTGTGGTCCTGTAATAGGACCTGGACATCACTACTAAGCAAGGTGATTCTCTGTGGTCCTGTAATAGGACCTGGACATCACTAATAAGCTAGGTGATTCTCTGTGGTCCTGTAATAGGACCTGGACATCACTACTAAGCTAGGTGATTCTCTGTGGTCCTGTAATAGGACCAGGACATCACTACTAAGCTAGGTGATTCTCTGTGGTCCTGTAATAGGACCTGGACATCACTACTAAGCTAGGTGATTCTCTGTGGTCCTGTAATAGGACCAGGACATCACTACTAAGCTAGGTGATTCTCTGTGGTCCTGTAATAGGACCAGGACATCACTACTAAGCTAGGTGATTCTCTGTGGTCCTGTAATAGGACATGGACATCACTACTAAGCTAGGTGATTCTCTGTGGTCCTGTAATAGGACCTGGACATCACTACTAATCTAGGTGATTCTCTGTGGTCCTGTAATAGGACCTGGACATCACTACTAAGCTAGGTGATTCTCTGTGGTCCTGTAATAGGACCTGGACATCACTACTAAGCTAGGTGATTCTCTGTGGTCCTGTAATAGGACCTGGACATCACTACTAAGCTAGGTGATTCTCTGTGGTCCTGTAATAGGACCAGGACATCACTACTAAGCTAGGTGATTCTCTGTGGTCCTGTAATAGGACCTGGACATCACTACTAAGCTAGGAGATTCTCCGTGGTCCTGTAATAGGACCTGGACATCACTACTAAGCTAGGTGATTCTCCGTGGTCCTGTAATAGGACCTGGACATCACTACTAAGCTAGGTGATTGTCCGTGGTCCTGTAATAGGACCAGGACATCACTACTAAGCTAGGTGATTCTCCGTGGTCCTGTAATAGGACCTGGACATCACTACTAAGCTAGGTGATTCTCCATGGCCCTGTAATAGGACCTGGACATCACTACTAAGCTAGGTGATTCTCTGTGGTCCTGTAATAGGACCTGGACATCACTACTAATCTAGGTGATTCTCTGTGGTCCTGTAATAGGACCTGGACATCACTACTAAGCTAGGTGATTCTCTGTGATCCTGTAATAGGACCAGGACATCACTACTAAGCTAGTTGATTCTCTGTGGTCCTGTAATAGGACCTGGACATCACTACTAATCTAGGTGATTCTCTGTGGTCCTGTAATAGGACCAGGACATCACTACTAAGCTAGGTGATTCTCTGTGGTCCTGTAATAGGACCTGGACATCACTACTAAGCAAGGTGATTCTCTGTGGTCGTGTAATAGGACCTGGACATCACTACTAAGCTAGGTGATTCTCTGTGGTCCTGTAATAGGACCAGGACATCACTACTAAGCTAGGTGATTCTCTGTGGTCCTGTAATAGGACCAGGACATCACTACTAAGCTAGGTGATTCTCTGTGGTCCTGTAATAGGACATGGACATCACTACTAAGCTAGGTGATTCTCTGTGGTCCTGTAATAGTACCTGGACATCACTACTAATCTAGGTGATTCTCTGTGGTCCTGTAATAGGACCTGGACATCACTACTAAGCTAGGTGATTCTCTGTGGTCCTGTAATAGGACCTGGACATCACTACTAAGCTAGGTGATTCTCTGTGGTCCTGTAATAGGACCTGGACATCACTACTAAGCTAGGTGATTCTCTGTGGTCCTGTAATAAGACCAGGACATCACTACTAAGCTAGGTGATTCTCTGTGGTCCTGTAATAAGACCAGGACATCACTACTAAGCTAGGTGATTCTCTGTGGTCCTGTAATAGGACCTGGACATCACTACTAAGCTAGGTGATTCTCTGTGGTCCTGTAATAGGACCAGGACATCACTACTAAGCTAGGTGATTCTCCGTGGTCCTGTAATAGGACCTGGACATCACTACTAAGCTAGGAGATTCTCTGTGGTCCTGTAATAGGACCTGGACATCACTACTAAGCTAGGTGATTCTCCGTGGTCCTGTAATAGGACCTGGACATCACTACTAAGCTAGGTGATTGTCCGTGGTCCTGTAATAGGACCAGGACATCACTACTAAGCTAGGTGATTCTCCGTGGTCCTGTAATAGGACCTGGACATCACTACTAAGCTAGGTGATTCTCTGTGGTCCTGTAATAGGACCTGGACATCACTACTAAGCTAGGTGATTCTCTGTGGCCCTGTAATAGGACCTGGACATCACTACTAAGCTAGGTGATTCTCTGTGGTCCTGTAATAGGACCTGGACATCACTACTAAGCTAGGTGATTCTCTGTGGTCCTGTAATAGGACCTGGACATCACTACTAAGCTAGGTGATTCTCTGTGATCCTGTAATAGGACCTGGACATCACTACTAAGCTAGGTGATTCTCTGTGGTCCTGTAATAGGACCTGGACATCACTACTATGCTAGGTGATTCTCTGTGGTCCTGTAATAGGACCTGGACATCACTACTAAGCTAGGTGATTCTCTGTGGTCCTGTAATAGGACCTGGACATCACTACTAAGCTAGGTGATTCTCTGTGGTCCTGTAATAGGACCTGGACATCACTACTAATCTAGGTGATTCTCTGTGGTCCTGTAATAGGACCTGGACATCACTACTAAGCTAGGTGATTCTCTGTGGTCCTGTAATAGGACCTGGACATCACTACTAAGCTAGGTGATTCTCTGTGGTCCTGTAATAGGACCTGGACATCACTACTAAGCTAGGTGATTCTCTGTGGTCCTGTAATAAGACCAGGACATCACTACTAAGCTAGGTGATTCTCTGTGGTCCTGTAATAGGACCTGGACATCACTACTAAGCTAGGTGATTCTCTGTGGTCCTGTAATAGGACCAGGACATCACTACTAAGCTAGGTGATTCTCTGTGGTCCTGTAATAGGACCTGGACATCAATACTAAGCTAGGTGATTGTCCGTGGTCCTGTAATAGGACCAGGACATCACTACTAAGCTAGGTGATTCTCTGTGGTCCTGTAATAGGACCTGGACATCACTACTAAGCTAGGTGATTCTCTGTGGCCCTGTAATAGGACCTGGACATCACTACTAAGCTAGGTGATTCTCTGTGGTCCTGTAATAGGACCTGGACATCACTAATAAGCTAGGTGATTCTCTGTGGTCCTGTAATAGGACCTGGACATCACTACTAAGCTAGGTGATTCTCTGTGATCCTGTAATAGGACCAGGACATCACTACTAAGCTAGTTGATTCTCTGTGGTCCTGTAATAGGACCTGGACATCACTACTAATCTAGGTGATTCTCTGTGGTCCTGTAATAGGACCAGGACATCACTACTAAGCTAGGTGATTCTCTGTGGTCCTGTAATAGGACCTGGACATCACTACTAAGCAAGGTGATTCTCTGTGGTCGTGTAATAGGACCTGGACATCACTACTAAGCTAGGTGATTCTCTGTGGTCCTGTAATAGGACCTGGACATCACTACTAAGCTAGGTGATTCTCTGTGGTCCTGTAATATGACCTGGACATCACTACTAAGCTAGATGATTCTCTGTGGTCCTATAATAGGACCTGGACATCACTACTAAGCTAGGTGATTCTCTGTGGTCCTGTAATAGGACCTGGACATCACTACTAAGCTAGGTGATTCTCTGTGGCCCTGTAATAGGACCTGGACATCACTACTAAGCTAGGTGATTCTCTGTGGTCCTGTAATAGGACCTGGACATCACTACTAAGCTAGGTGATTCTCTGTGGTCCTGTAATAGGACCTGGACATCACTACTAAGCTAGGTGATTCTCTGTGATCCTGTAATAGGACCTGGACATCACTACTAAGCTAGGTGATTCTCTGTGGTCCTGTAATAGGACCTGGACATCACTACTATGCTAGGTGATTCTCTGTGGTCCTGTAATAGGACCTGGACATCACTACTAAGCTAGGTGATTCTCTGTGGTCCTGTAATAGGACCTGGACATCACTACTAAGCTAGGTGATTCTCTGTGGTCCTGTAATAGGACCAGGACATCACTACTAAGCTAGGTGATTCTCTGTGGTCCTGTAATAGGACCTGGACATCACTACTAAGCAAGGTGATTCTCTGTGGTCGTGTAATAGGACCTGGACATCACTACTAAGCTAGGTGATTCTCTGTGGTCCTGTAATAGGACCAGGACATCACTACTAAGCTAGGTGATTCTCTGTGGTCCTGTAATAGGACCAGGACATCACTACTAAGCTAGGTGATTCTCTGTGGTCCTGTAATAGGACATGGACATCACTACTAAGCTAGGTGATTCTCTGTGGTCCTGTAATAGTACCTGGACATCACTACTAATCTAGGTGATTCTCTGTGGTCCTGTAATAGGACCTGGACATCACTACTAAGCTAGGTGATTCTCTGTGGTCCTGTAATAGGACCTGGACATCACTACTAAGCTAGGTGATTCTCTGTGGTCCTGTAATAGGACCTGGACATCACTACTAAGCTAGGTGATTCTCTGTGGTCCTGTAATAAGACCAGGACATCACTACTAAGCTAGGTGATTCTCTGTGGTCCTGTAATAGGACCTGGACATCACTACTAAGCTAGGTGATTCTCTGTGGTCCTGTAATAGGACCAGGACATCACTACTAAGCTAGGTGATTCTCTGTGGTCCTGTAATAGGACCTGGACATCACTACTAAGCTAGGTGATTGTCCGTGGTCCTGTAATAGGACCAGGACATCACTACTAAGCTAGGTGATTCTCTGTGGTCCTGTAATAGGACCTGGACATCACTACTAAGCTAGGTGATTCTCTGTGGCCCTGTAATAGGACCTGGACATCACTACTAAGCTAGGTGATTCTCTGTGGTCCTGTAATAGGACCTGGACATCACTACTAAGCTAGGTGATTCTCTGTGGTCCTGTAATAGGACCTGGACATCACTACTAAGCTAGGTGATTCTCTGTGGTCCTGTAATAGGACCTGGACATCACTACAAAGCTAGGTGATTGTCTATGGCCCTGTAATAGGACCAGGACATCACTACTAAGCTAGGTGATTCTCTGTGGTCCTGTAATAGGACCAGGACATCACTACTAAGCTAGGTGATTCTCTGTGGTCCTGTAATAGGACCTGGACATCACTACTAAGCAAGGTGATTCTCTGTGGTCGTGTAATAGGACCTGGACATCACTACTAAGCTAGGTGATTCTCTGTGGTCCTGTAATAGGACCTGGACAACACTACTAAGCTAGGTGATTTTCTGTGGTCCTGTAATAGGACCAGGACATCACTACTAAGCTAGGTGATTCTCTGTGGTCCTGTAATAGGACCAGGACATCACTACTAAGCTAGGTGATTCTCTGTGGTCCTGTAATAGGACCTGGACATCACTACTAAGCAAGGTGATTCTCTGTGGTCCTGTAATAGGACCTGGACATCACTAATAAGCTAGGTGATTCTCTGTGGTCCTGTAATAGGACCAGGACATCACTACTAAGCTAGGTGATTCTCCGTGGTCCTGTAATAGGACCTGGACATCACTACTAAGCTAGGAGATTCTCTGTGGTCCTGTAATAGGACCTGGACATCACTACTAAGCTAGGTGATTCTCCGTGGTCCTGTAATAGGACCTGGACATCACTACTAAGCTAGGTGATTGTCCGTGGTCCTGTAATAGGACCAGGACATCACTACTAAGCTAGGTGATTCTCCGTGGTCCTGTAATAGGACCTGGACATCACTACTAAGCTAGGTGATTCTCTGTGGTCCTGTAATAGGACCTGGACATCACTACTAAGCTAGGTGATTCTCTGTGGCCCTGTAATAGGACCTGGACATCACTACTAAGCTAGGTGATTCTCTGTGGTCCTGTAATAGGACCTGGACATCACTACTAAGCTAGGTGATTCTCTGTGGTCCTGTAATAGGACCTGGACATCACTACTAAGCTAGGTGATTCTCTGTGATCCTGTAATAGGACCTGGACATCACTACTAAGCTAGGTGATTCTCTGTGGTCCTGTAATAGGACCTGGACATCACTACTATGCTAGGTGATTCTCTGTGGTCCTGTAATAGGACCTGGACATCACTACTAAGCTAGGTGATTCTCTGTGGTCCTGTAATAGGACCTGGACATCACTACTAAGCTAGGTGATTCTCTGTGGTCCTGTAATAGGACCAGGACATCACTACTAAGCTAGGTGATTCTCTGTGGTCCTGTAATAGGACCTGGACATCACTACTAAGCAAGGTGATTCTCTGTGGTCGTGTAATAGGACCTGGACATCACTACTAAGCTAGGTGATTCTCTGTGGTCCTGTAATAGGACCAGGACATCACTACTAAGCTAGGTGATTCTCTGTGGTCCTGTAATAGGACCAGGACATCACTACTAAGCTAGGTGATTCTCTGTGGTCCTGTAATAGGACATGGACATCACTACTAAGCTAGGTGATTCTCTGTGGTCCTGTAATAGTACCTGGACATCACTACTAATCTAGGTGATTCTCTGTGGTCCTGTAATAGGACCTGGACATCACTACTAAGCTAGGTGATTCTCTGTGGTCCTGTAATAGGACCTGGACATCACTACTAAGCTAGGTGATTCTCTGTGGTCCTGTAATAGGACCTGGACATCACTACTAAGCTAGGTGATTCTCTGTGGTCCTGTAATAAGACCAGGACATCACTACTAAGCTAGGTGATTCTCTGTGGTCCTGTAATAGGACCTGGACATCACTACTAAGCTAGGTGATTCTCTGTGGTCCTGTAATAGGACCAGGACATCACTACTAAGCTAGGTGATTCTCTGTGGTCCTGTAATAGGACCTGGACATCAATACTAAGCTAGGTGATTGTCCGTGGTCCTGTAATAGGACCAGGACATCACTACTAAGCTAGGTGATTCTCTGTGGTCCTGTAATAGGACCTGGACATCACTACTAAGCTAGGTGATTCTCTGTGGCCCTGTAATAGGACCTGGACATCACTACTAAGCTAGGTGATTCTCTGTGGTCCTGTAATAGGACCTGGACATCACTAATAAGCTAGGTTATTCTCTGTGGTCCTGTAATAGGACCTGGACATCACTACTAAGCTAGGTGATTCTCTGTGATCCTGTAATAGGACCAGGACATCACTACTAAGATAGTTGATTCTCTGTGGTCCTGTAATAGGACCTGGACATCACTACTAATCTAGGTGATTCTCTGTGGTCCTGTAATAGGACCAGGACATCACTACTAAGCTAGGTGATTCTCTGTGGTCCTGTAATAGGACCTGGACATCACTACTAAGCAAGGTGATTCTCTGTGGTCGTGTAATAGGACCTGGACATCACTACTAAGCTAGGTGATTCTCTGTGGTCCTGTAATAGGACCTGGACATCACTACTAAGCTAGGTGATTCTCTGTGGTCCTGTAATATGACCTGGACATCACTACTAAGCTAGATGATTCTCTGTGGTCCTATAATAGGACCTGGACATCACTACTAAGCTAGGTGATTCTCTGTGGTCCTGTAATAGGACCTGGACATCACTACTAAGCTAGGTGATTCTCTGTGGCCCTGTAATAGGACCTGGACATCACTACTAAGCTAGGTGATTCTCTGTGGTCCTGTAATAGGACCTGGACATCACTACTAAGCTAGGTTATTCTCTGTGGTCCTGTAATAGGACCTGGACATCACTACTAAGCTAGGTGATTCTCTGTGATCCTGTAATAGGACCAGGACATCACTACTAAGATAGTTGATTCTCTGTGGTCCTGTAATAGGACCTGGACATCACTACTAATCTAGGTGATTCTCTGTGGTCCTGTAATAGGACCAGGACATCACTACTAAGCTAGGTGATTCTCTGTGGTCCTGTAATAGGACCTGGACATCACTACTAAGCAAGGTGATTCTCTGTGGTCGTGTAATAGGACCTGGACATCACTACTAAGCTAGGTGATTCTCTGTGGTCCTGTAATAGGACCTGGACATCACTACTAAGCTAGGTGATTCTCTGTGGTCCTGTAATATGACCTGGACATCACTACTAAGCTAGATGATTCTCTGTGGTCCTATAATAGGACCTGGACATCACTACTAAGCTAGGTGATTCTCTGTGGTCCTGTAATAGGACCTGGACATCACTACTAAGCTAGGTGATTCTCTGTGGCCCTGTAATAGGACCTGGACATCACTACTAAGCTAGGTGATTCTCTGTGGTCCTGTAATAGGACCTGGACATCACTACTAAGCTAGGTGATTCTCTGTGGTCCTGTAATAGGACCTGGACATCACTACTAAGCTAGGTGATTCTCTGTGATCCTGTAATAGGACCTGGACATCACTACTAAGCTAGGTGATTCTCTGTGGTCCTGTAATAGGACCTGGACATCACTACTATGCTAGGTGATTCTCTGTGGTCCTGTAATAGGACCTGGACATCACTACTAAGCTAGGTGATTCTCTGTGGTCCTGTAATAGGACCTGGACATCACTACTAAGCTAGGTGATTCTCTGTGGTCCTGTAATAGGACCAGGACATCACTACTAAGCTAGGTGATTCTCTGTGGTCCTGTAATAGGACCTGGACATCACTACTAAGCAAGGTGATTCTCTGTGGTCGTGTAATAGGACCTGGACATCACTACTAAGCTAGGTGATTCTCTGTGGTCCTGTAATAGGACCAGGACATCACTACTAAGCTAGGTGATTCTCTGTGGTCCTGTAATAGGACCAGGACATCACTACTAAGCTAGGTGATTCTCTGTGGTCCTGTAATAGGACCAGGACATCACTACTAAGCTAGGTGATTCTCTGTGGTCCTGTAATAGGACCAGGACATCACTACTAAGCTAGGTGATTCTCTGTGGTCCTGTAATAGGACATGGACATCACTACTAAGCTAGGTGATTCTCTGTGGTCCTGTAATAGTACCTGGACATCACTACTAATCTAGGTGATTCTCTGTGGTCCTGTAATAGGACCTGGACATCACTACTAAGCTAGGTGATTCTCTGTGGTCCTGTAATAGGACCTGGACATCACTACTAAGCTAGGTGATTCTCTGTGGTCCTGTAATAGGACCTGGACATCACTACTAAGCTAGGTGATTCTCTGTGGTCCTGTAATAAGACCAGGACATCACTACTAAGCTAGGTGATTCTCTGTGGTCCTGTAATAGGACCTGGACATCACTACTAAGCTAGGTGATTCTCTGTGGTCCTGTAATAGGACCAGGACATCACTACTAAGCTAGGTGATTCTCTGTGGTCCTGTAATAGGACCTGGACATCACTACTAAGCTAGGTGATTGTCCGTGGTCCTGTAATAGGACCAGGACATCACTACTAAGCTAGGTGATTCTCTGTGGTCCTGTAATAGGACCTGGACATCACTACTAAGCTAGGTGATTCTCTGTGGCCCTGTAATAGGACCTGGACATCACTACTAAGCTAGGTGATTCTCTGTGGTCCTGTAATAGGACCTGGACATCACTACTAAGCTAGGTGATTCTCTGTGGTCCTGTAATAGGACCTGGACATCACTACTAAGCTAGGTGATTCTCTGTGGTCCTGTAATAGGACCTGGACATCACTACAAAGCTAGGTGATTGTCTATGGCCCTGTAATAGGACCAGGACATCACTACTAAGCTAGGTGATTCTCTGTGGTCCTGTAATAGGACCAGGACATCACTACTAAGCTAGGTGATTCTCTGTGGTCCTGTAATAGGACCTGGACATCACTACTAAGCAAGGTGATTCTCTGTGGTCGTGTAATAGGACCTGGACATCACTACTAAGCTAGGTGATTCTCTGTGGTCCTGTAATAGGACCTGGACAACACTACTAAGCTAGGTGATTTTCTGTGGTCCTGTAATAGGACCAGGACATCACTACTAAGCTAGGTGATTCTCTGTGGTCCTGTAATAGGACCAGGACATCACTACTAAGCTAGGTGATTCTCTGTGGTCCTGTAATAGGACCTGGACATCACTACTAAGCAAGGTGATTCTCTGTGGTCCTGTAATAGGACCTGGACATCACTAATAAGCTAGGTGATTCTCTGTGGTCCTGTAATAGGACCTGGACATCACTACTAAGCTAGGTGATTCTCTGTGGTCCTGTAATAGGACCAGGACATCACTACTAAGCTAGGTGATTCTCTGTGGTCCTGTAATAGGACCAGGACATCACTACTAAGCTAGGTGATTCTCTGTGGTCCTGTAATAGGACATGGACATCACTACTAAGCTAGGTGATTCTCTGTGGTCCTGTAATAGGACCTGGACATCACTACTAATCTAGGTGATTCTCTGTGGTCCTGTAATAGGACCTGGACATCACTACTAAGCTAGGTGATTCTCTGTGGTCGTGTAATAGGACCTGGACATCACTACTAAGCTAGGTGATTCTCTGTGGTCCTGTAATAGGACCAGGACATCACTACTAAGCTAGGTGATTCTCTGTGGTCCTGTAATAGGACCAGGACATCACTACTAAGCTAGGTGATTCTCTGTGGTCCTGTAATAGGACCTGGACATCACTACTAAGCTAGGAGATTCTCCGTGGTCCTGTAATAGGACCTGGACATCACTACTAAGCTAGGTGATTCTCCGTGGTCCTGTAATAGGACCTGGACATCACTACTAAGCTAGGTGATTGTCCGTGGTCCTGTAATAGGACCAGGACATCACTACTAAGCTAGGTGATTCTCCGTGGTCCTGTAATAGGACCAGGACATCACTACTAAGCTAGGTGATTCTCTGTGGTCCTGTAATAGGACCTGGACATCACTACTAAGCTAGGTGATTCTCTGTGGCCCTGTAATAGTACCTGGACATCACTACTAATCTAGGTGATTCTCTGTGGTCCTGTAATAGGACCTGGACATCACTACTAAGCTAGGTGATTCTCTGTGGTCCTGTAATAGGACCTGGACATCACTACTAAGCTAGGTGATTCTCTGTGGTCCTGTAATAGGACCTGGACATCACTACTAAGCTAGGTGATTCTCTGTGGTCCTGTAATAAGACCAGGACATCACTACTAAGCTAGGTGATTCTCTGTGGTCCTGTAATAGGACCTGGACATCACTACTAAGCTAGGTGATTCTCTGTGGTCCTGTAATAGGACCAGGACATCACTACTAAGCTAGGTGATTCTCTGTGGTCCTGTAATAGGACCTGGACATCAATACTAAGCTAGGTGATTGTCCGTGGTCCTGTAATAGGACCAGGACATCACTACTAAGCTAGGTGATTCTCTGTGGTCCTGTAATAGGACCTGGACATCACTACTAAGCTAGGTGATTCTCTGTGGCCCTGTAATAGGACCTGGACATCACTACTAAGCTAGGTGATTCTCTGTGGTCCTGTAATAGGACCTGGACATCACTACTAAGCTAGGTGATTCTCTGTGGTCCTGTAATAGGACCTGGACATCACTACTAAGCTAGGTGATTCTCTGTGATCCTGTAATAGGACCAGGACATCACTACTAAGCTAGTTGATTCTCTGTGGTCCTGTAATAGGACCTGGACATCACTACTAATCTAGGTGATTCTCTGTGGTCCTGTAATAGGACCAGGACATCACTACTAAGCTAGGTGATTCTCTGTGGTCCTGTAATAGGACCTGGACATCACTACTAAGCAAGGTGATTCTCTGTGGTCGTGTAATAGGACCTGGACATCACTACTAAGCTAGGTGATTCTCTGTGGTCCTGTAATAGGACCTGGACATCACTACTAAGCTAGGTGATTCTCTGTGGTCCTGTAATATGACCTGGACATCACTACTAAGCTAGATGATTCTCTGTGGTCCTATAATAGGACCTGGACATCACTACTAAGCTAGGTGATTCTCTGTGGTCCTGTAATAGGACCTGGACATCACTACTAAGCTAGGTGATTCTCTGTGGCCCTGTAATAGGACCTGGACATCACTACTAAGCTAGGTGATTCTCTGTGGTCCTGTAATAGGACCTGGACATCACTACTAAGCTAGGTGATTCTCTGTGGTCCTGTAATAGGACCTGGACATCACTACTAAGCTAGGTGATTCTCTGTGATCCTGTAATAGGACCAGGACATCACTACTAAGCTAGTTGATTCTCTGTGGTCCTGTAATAGGACCTGGACATCACTACTAATCTAGGTGATTCTCTGTGGTCCTGTAATAGGACCAGGACATCACTACTAAGCTAGGTGATTCTCTGTGGTCCTGTAATAGGACCTGGACATCACTACTAAGCAAGGTGATTCTCTGTGGTCGTGTAATAGGACCTGGACATCACTACTAAGCTAGGTGATTCTCTGTGGTCCTGTAATAGGACCTGGACATCACTACTAAGCTAGGTGATTCTCTGTGGTCCTGTAATATGACCTGGACATCACTACTAAGCTAGATGATTCTCTGTGGTCCTATAATAGGACCTGGACATCACTACTAAGCTAGGTGATTCTCTGTGGTCCTGTAATAGGACCTGGACATCACTACTAAGCTAGGTGATTCTCTGTGGCCCTGTAATAGGACCTGGACATCACTACTAAGCTAGGTGATTCTCTGTGGTCCTGTAATAGGACCTGGACATCACTACTAAGCTAGGTGATTCTCTGTGGTCCTGTAATAGGACCTGGACATCACTACTAAGCTAGGTGATTCTCTGTGGTCCTGTAATAGGACCTGGACATCACTACTAAGCTAGGTGATTCTCTGTGGTCCTGTAATAGGACCTGGACATCACTACTATGCTAGGTGATTCTCTGTGGTCCTGTAATAGGACCTGGACATCACTACTAAGCTAGGTGATTCTCTGTGGTCCTGTAATAGGACCTGGACATCACTACTAAGCTAGGTGATTCTCTGTGGTCCTGTAATAGGACCAGGACATCACTACTAAGCTAGGTGATTCTCTGTGGTCCTGTAATAGGACCTGGACATCACTACTAAGCAAGGTGATTCTCTGTGGTCGTGTAATAGGACCTGGACATCACTACTAAGCTAGGTGATTCTCTGTGGTCCTGTAATAGGACCAGGACATCACTACTAAGCTAGGTGATTCTCTGTGGTCCTGTAATAGGACCAGGACATCACTACTAAGCTAGGTGATTCTCTGTGGTCCTGTAATAGGACATGGACATCACTACTAAGCTAGGTGATTCTCTGTGGTCCTGTAATAGTACCTGGACATCACTACTAATCTAGGTGATTCTCTGTGGTCCTGTAATAGGACCTGGACATCACTACTAAGCTAGTTGATTCTCTGTGGTCCTGTAATAGGACCTGGACATCACTACTAAGCTAGGTGATTCTCTGTGGTCCTGTAATAGGACCTGGACATCACTACTAAGCTAGGTGATTCTCTGTGGTCCTGTAATAAGACCAGGACATCACTACTAAGCTAGGTGATTCTCTGTGGTCCTGTAATAGGACCTGGACATCACTACTAAGCTAGGTGATTCTCTGTGGTCCTGTAATAGGACCAGGACATCACTACTAAGCTAGGTGATTCTCTGTGGTCCTGTAATAGGACCTGGACATCACTACTAAGCTAGGTGATTGTCCGTGGTCCTGTAATAGGACCAGGACATCACTACTAAGCTAGGTGATTCTCTGTGGTCCTGTAATAGGACCTGGACATCACTACTAAGCTAGGTGATTCTCTGTGGCCCTGTAATAGGACCTGGACATCACTACTAAGCTAGGTGATTCTCTGTGGTCCTGTAATAGGACCTGGACATCACTACTAAGCTAGGTGATTCTCTGTGGTCCTGTAATAGGACCTGGACATCACTACTAAGCTACGTGATTCTCTGTGGTCCTGTAATAGGACCTGGACATCACTACAAAGCTAGGTGATTGTCTATGGCCCTGTAATAGGACCAGGACATCACTACTAAGCTAGGTGATTCTCTGTGGTCCTGTAATAGGACCAGGACATCACTACTAAGCTAGGTGATTCTCTGTGGTCCTGTAATAGGACCTGGACATCACTACTAAGCAAGGTGATTCTCTGTGGTCGTGTAATAGGACCTGGACATCACTACTAAGCTAGGTGATTCTCTGTGGTCCTGTAATAGGACCTGGACAACACTACTAAGCTAGGTGATTTTCTGTGGTCCTGTAATAGGACCAGGACATCACTACTAAGCTAGGTGATTCTCTGTGGTCCTGTAATAGGACCAGGACATCACTACTAAGCTAGGTGATTCTCTGTGGTCCTGTAATAGGACCTGGACATCACTACTAAGCAAGGTGATTCTCTGTGGTCCTGTAATAGGACCTGGACATCACTAATAAGCTAGGTGATTCTCTGTGGTCCTGTAATAGGACCTGGACATCACTACTAAGCTAGGTGATTCTCTGTGGTCCTGTAATAGGACCAGGACATCACTACTAAGCTAGGTGATTCTCTGTGGTCCTGTAATAGGACCAGGACATCACTACTAAGCTAGGTGATTCTCTGTGGTCCTGTAATAGGACATGGACATCACTACTAAGCTAGGTGATTCTCTGTGGTCCTGTAATAGGACCTGGACATCACTACTAATCTAGGTGATTCTCTGTGGTCCTGTAATAGGACCTGGACATCACTACTAAGCTAGGTGATTCTCTGTGGTCGTGTAATAGGACCTGGACATCACTACTAAGCTAGGTGATTCTCTGTGGTCCTGTAATAGGACCAGGACATCACTACTAAGCTAGGTGATTCTCTGTGGTCCTGTAATAGGACCAGGACATCACTACTAAGCTAGGTGATTCTCTGTGGTCCTGTAATAGGACCTGGACATCACTACTAAGCTAGGAGATTCTCCGTGGTCCTGTAATAGGACCTGGACATCACTACTAAGCTAGGTGATTCTCCGTGGTCCTGTAATAGGACCTGGACATCACTACTAAGCTAGGTGATTGTCCGTGGTCCTGTAATAGGACCAGGACATCACTACTAAGCTAGGTGATTCTCCGTGGTCCTGTAATAGGACCAGGACATCACTACTAAGCTAGGTGATTCTCTGTGGTCCTGTAATAGGACCTGGACATCACTACTAAGCTAGGTGATTCTCTGTGGCCCTGTAATAGGACCTGGACATCACTACTAAGCTAGGTGATTCTCTGTGGTCCTGTAATAGGACCTGGACATCACTACTAATCTAGGTGATTCTCTGTGGTCCTGTAATAGGACCTGGACATCACTACTAAGCTAGGTGATTCTCTGTGATCCTGTAATAGGACCAGGACATCACTACTAAGCTAGTTGATTCTCTGTGGTCCTGTAATAGGACCTGGACATCACTACTAATCTAGGTGATTCTCTGTGGTCCTGTAATAGGACCAGGACATCACTACTAAGCTAGGTGATTCTCTGTGGTCCTGTAATAGGACCTGGACATCACTACTAAGCAAGGTGATTCTCTGTGGTCGTGTAATAGGACCTGGACATCACTACTAAGCTAGGTGATTCTCTGTGGTCCTGTAATAGGACCAGGACATCACTACTAAGCTAGGTTATTTTCTGTGGTCCTGTAATAGGACCAGGACATCACTACTAAGCTAGGTGATTCTCTGTGGTCCTGTAATAGGACATGGACATCACTACTAAGCTAGGTGATTCTCTGTGGTCCTGTAATAGTACCTGGACATCACTACTAATCTAGGTGATTCTCTGTGGTCCTGTAATAGGACCTGGACATCACTACTAAGCTAGGTGATTCTCTGTGGTCCTGTAATAGGACCTGGACATCACTACTAAGCTAGGTGATTCTCTGTGGTCCTGTAATAGGACCTGGACATCACTACTAAGCTAGGTGATTCTCTGTGGTCCTGTAATAAGACCAGGACATCACTACTAAGCTAGGTGATTCTCTGTGGTCCTGTAATAGGACCTGGACATCACTACTAAGCTAGGTGATTCTCTGTGGTCCTGTAATAGGACCAGGACATCACTACTAAGCTAGGTGATTCTCTGTGGTCCTGTAATAGGACCTGGACATCACTACTAAGCTAGGAGATTCTCTGTGGTCCTGTAATAGGACCTGGACATCACTACTAAGCTAGGTGATTCTCTGTGGCCCTGTAATAGGACCTGGACATCACTACTAAGCTAGGTGATTCTCTGTGGTCCTGTAATAGGACCTGGACATCACTACTAAGCTAGGTGATTCTCTGTGGTCCTGTAATAGGACCTGGACATCACTACTAAGCTAGGTGATTCTCTGTGATCCTGTAATAGGACCTGGACATCACTACTAAGCTAGGTGATTCTCTGTGGTCCTGTAATAGGACCTGGACATCACTACTATGCTAGGTGATTCTCTGTGGTCCTGTAATAGGACCTGGACATCACTACTAAGCTAGGTGATTCTCTGTGGTCCTGTAATAGGACCTGGACATCACTACTAAGCTAGGTGATTCTCTGTGGTCCTGTAATAGGACCAGGACATCACTACTAAGCTAGGTGATTCTCTGTGGTCCTGTAATAGGACCTGGACATCACTACTAAGCAAGGTGATTCTCTGTGGTCGTGTAATAGGACCTGGACATCACTACTAAGCTAGGTGATTCTCTGTGGTCCTGTAATAGGACCAGGACATCACTACTAAGCTAGGTGATTCTCTGTGGTCCTGTAATAGGACCAGGACATCACTACTAAGCTAGGTGATTCTCTGTGGTCCTGTAATAGGACATGGACATCACTACTAAGCTAGGTGATTCTCTGTGGTCCTGTAATAGTACCTGGACATCACTACTAATCTAGGTGATTCTCTGTGGTCCTGTAATAGGACCTGGACATCACTACTAAGCTAGGTGATTCTCTGTGGTCCTGTAATAGGACCTGGACATCACTACTAAGCTAGGTGATTCTCTGTGGTCCTGTAATAGGACCTGGACATCACTACTAAGCTAGGTGATTCTCTGTGGTCCTGTAATAAGACCAGGACATCACTACTAAGCTAGGTGATTCTCTGTGGTCCTGTAATAGGACCTGGACATCACTACTAAGCTAGGTGATTCTCTGTGGTCCTGTAATAGGACCAGGACATCACTACTAAGCTAGGTGATTCTCTGTGGTCCTGTAATAGGACCTGGACATCACTACTAAGCTAGGTGATTGTCCGTGGTCCTGTAATAGGACCAGGACATCACTACTAAGCTAGGTGATTCTCTGTGGTCCTGTAATAGGACCTGGACATCACTACTAAGCTAGGTGATTCTCTGTGGCCCTGTAATAGGACCTGGACATCACTACTAAGCTAGGTGATTCTCTGTGGTCCTGTAATAGGACCTGGACATCACTACTAAGCTAGGTGATTCTCTGTGGTCCTGTAATAGGACCTGGACATCACTACTAAGCTAGGTGATTCTCTGTGGTCCTGTAATAGGACCTGGACATCACTACAAAGCTAGGTGATTGTCTATGGCCCTGTAATAGGACCAGGACATCACTACTAAGCTAGGTGATTCTCTGTGGTCCTGTAATAGGACCAGGACATCACTACTAAGCTAGGTGATTCTCTGTGGTCCTGTAATAGGACCTGGACATCACTACTAAGCAAGGTGATTCTCTGTGGTCGTGTAATAGGACCTGGACATCACTACTAAGCTAGGTGATTCTCTGTGGTCCTGTAATAGGACCTGGACAACACTACTAAGCTAGGTGATTTTCTGTGGTCCTGTAATAGGACCAGGACATCACTACTAAGCTAGGTGATTCTCTGTGGTCCTGTAATAGGACCAGGACATCACTACTAAGCTAGGTGATTCTCTGTGGTCCTGTAATAGGACCTGGACATCACTACTAAGCAAGGTGATTCTCTGTGGTCCTGTAATAGGACCTGGACATCACTAATAAGCTAGGTGATTCTCTGTGGTCCTGTAATAGGACCTGGACATCACTACTAAGCTAGGTGATTCTCTGTGGTCCTGTAATAGGACCAGGACATCACTACTAAGCTAGGTGATTCTCTGTGGTCCTGTAATAGGACCAGGACATCACTACTAAGCTAGGTGATTCTCTGTGGTCCTGTAATAGGACATGGACATCACTACTAAGCTAGGTGATTCTCTGTGGTCCTGTAATAGGACCTGGACATCACTACTAATCTAGGTGATTCTCTGTGGTCCTGTAATAGGACCTGGACATCACTACTAAGCTAGGTGATTCTCTGTGGTCGTGTAATAGGACCTGGACATCACTACTAAGCTAGGTGATTCTCTGTGGTCCTGTAATAGGACCAGGACATCACTACTAAGCTAGGTGATTCTCTGTGGTCCTGTAATAGGACCAGGACATCACTACTAAGCTAGGTGATTCTCTGTGGTCCTGTAATAGGACCTGGACATCACTACTAAGCTAGGAGATTCTCCGTGGTCCTGTAATAGGACCTGGACATCACTACTAAGCTAGGTGATTCTCCGTGGTCCTGTAATAGGACCTGGACATCACTACTAAGCTAGGTGATTGTCCGTGGTCCTGTAATAGGACCAGGACATCACTACTAAGCTAGGTGATTCTCCGTGGTCCTGTAATAGGACCAGGACATCACTACTAAGCTAGGTGATTCTCTGTGGTCCTGTAATAGGACCTGGACATCACTACTAAGCTAGGTGATTCTCTGTGGCCCTGTAATAGGACCTGGACATCACTACTAAGCTAGGTGATTCTCTGTGGTCCTGTAATAGGACCTGGACATCACTACTAATCTAGGTGATTCTCTGTGGTCCTGTAATAGGACCTGGACATCACTACTAAGCTAGGTGATTCTCTGTGATCCTGTAATAGGACCAGGACATCACTACTAAGCTAGTTGATTCTCTGTGGTCCTGTAATAGGACCTGGACATCACTACTAATCTAGGTGATTCTCTGTGGTCCTGTAATAGGACCAGGACATCACTACTAAGCTAGGTGATTCTCTGTGGTCCTGTAATAGGACCTGGACATCACTACTAAGCAAGGTGATTCTCTGTGGTCGTGTAATAGGACCTGGACATCACTACTAAGCTAGGTGATTCTCTGTGGTCCTGTAATAGGACCAGGACATCACTACTAAGCTAGGTTATTTTCTGTGGTCCTGTAATAGGACCAGGACATCACTACTAAGCTAGGTGATTCTCTGTGGTCCTGTAATAGGACATGGACATCACTACTAAGCTAGGTGATTCTCTGTGGTCCTGTAATAGTACCTGGACATCACTACTAATCTAGGTGATTCTCTGTGGTCCTGTAATAGGACCTGGACATCACTACTAAGCTAGGTGATTCTCTGTGGTCCTGTAATAGGACCTGGACATCACTACTAAGCTAGGTGATTCTCTGTGGTCCTGTAATAGGACCTGGACATCACTACTAAGCTAGGTGATTCTCTGTGGTCCTGTAATAAGACCAGGACATCACTACTAAGCTAGGTGATTCTCTGTGGTCCTGTAATAGGACCTGGACATCACTACTAAGCTAGGTGATTCTCTGTGGTCCTGTAATAGGACCAGGACATCACTACTAAGCTAGGTGATTCTCTGTGGTCCTGTAATAGGACCTGGACATCACTACTAAGCTAGGAGATTCTCTGTGGTCCTGTAATAGGACCTGGACATCACTACTAAGCTAGGTGATTCTCCGTGGTCCTGTAATAGGACCTGGACATCACTACTAAGCTAGGTGATTGTCCGTGGTCCTGTAATAGGACCAGGACATCACTACTAAGCTAGGTGATTCTCCGTGGTCCTGTAATAGGACCAGGACATCACTACTAAGCTAGGTGATTCTCTGTGGTCCTGTAATAGGACCTGGACATCACTACTAAGCTAGGTGATTCTCTGTGGCCCTGTAATAGGACCTGGACATCACTACTAAGCTAGGTGATTCTCTGTGGTCCTGTAATAGGACCTGGACATCACTACTAAGCTAGGTGATTCTCTGTGGTCCTGTAATAGGACCTGGACATCACTACTAAGCTAGGTGATTCTCTGTGATCCTGTAATAGGACCAGGACATCACTACTAAGCTAGTTGATTCTCTGTGGTCCTGTAATAGGACCTGGACATCACTACTAATCTAGGTGATTCTCTGTGGTCCTGTAATAGGACCAGGACATCACTACTAAGCTAGGTGATTCTCTGTGGTCCTGTAATAGGACCTGGACATCACTACTAAGCAAGGTGATTCTCTGTGGTCGTGTAATAGGACCTGGACATCACTACTAAGCTAGGTGATTCTCTGTGGTCCTGTAATAGGACCTGGACATCACTACTAAGCTAGGTGATTCTCTGTGGCCCTGTAATAGGACCTGGACATCACTACTAAGCTAGGTGATTCTCTGTGGTCCTGTAATAGGACCTGGACATCACTACTAATCTAGGTGATTCTCTGTGGTCCTGTAATAGGACCTGGACATCACTACTAAGCTAGGTGATTCTCTGTGATCCTGTAATAGGACCAGGACATCACTACTAAGCTAGTTGATTCTCTGTGGTCCTGTAATAGGACCTGGACATCACTACTAATCTAGGTGATTCTCTGTGGTCCTGTAATAGGACCAGGACATCACTACTAAGCTAGGTGATTCTCTGTGGTCCTGTAATAGGACCTGGACATCACTACTAAGCAAGGTGATTCTCTGTGGTTGTGTAATAGGACCTGGACATCACTACTAAGCTAGGTGATTCTCTGTGGTCCTGTAATAGGACCAGGACATCACTACTAAGCTAGGTGATTCTCTGTGGTCCTGTAATAGGACCAGGACATCACTACTAAGCTAGGTGATTCTCTGTGGTCCTGTAATAGGACATTGACATCACTACTAAGCTAGGTGATTCTCTGTGGTCCTGTAATAGTACCTGGACATCACTACTAATCTAGGTGATTCTCTGTGGTCCTGTAATAGGACCTGGACATCACTACTAAGCTAGGTGATTCTCTGTGGTCCTGTAATAGGACCTGGACATCACTACTAAGCTAGGTGATTCTCTGTGGTCCTGTAATAGGACCTGGACATCACTACTAAGCTAGGTGATTCTCTGTGGTCCTGTAATAAGACCAGGACATCACTACTAAGCTAGGTGATTCTCTGTGGTCCTGTAATAGGACCTGGACATCACTACTAAGCTAGGTGATTCTCTGTGGTCCTGTAATAGGACCAGGACATCACTACTAAGCTATGTGATTCTCTGTGGTCCTGTAATAGGACCTGGACATCACTACTAAGCTAGGAGATTCTCTGTGGTCCTGTAATAGGACCTGGACATCACTACTAAGCTAGGTGATTCTCCGTGGTCCTGTAATAGGACCTGGACATCACTACTAAGCTAGGTGATTGTCCGTGGTCCTGTAATAGGACCAGGACATCACTACTAAGCTAGGTGATTCTCCGTGGTCCTGTAATAGGACCAGGACATCACTACTAAGCTAGGTGATTCTCTGTGGTCCTGTAATAGGACCTGGACATCACTACTAAGCTAGGTGATTCTCTGTGGCCCTGTAATAGGACCTGGACATCACTACTAAGCTAGGTGATTCTCTGTGGTCCTGTAATAGGACCTGGACATCACTACTAAGCTAGGTGATTCTCTGTGGTCCTGTAATAGGACCTGGACATCACTACTAAGCTAGGTGATTCTCTGTGATCCTGTAATAGGACCAGGACATCACTACTAAGCAAGGTGATTCTCTGTGGTCGTGTAATAGGACCTGGACATCACTACTAAGCTAGGTGATTCTCTGTGGTCCTGTAATAGGACCTGGACATCACTACTAAGCTAGGTGATTCTCTGTGGTCCTGTAATAGGACCTGGACATCACTACAAAGCTAGGTGATTGTCTATGGCCCTGTAATAGGACCAGGACATCACTACTAAGCTAGGTGATTCTCTGTGGTCCTGTAATAGGACCAGGACATCACTACTAAGCTAGGTGATTCTCTGTGGTCCTGTAATAGGACCTGGACATCACTACTAAGCAAGGTGATTCTCTGTGGTCGTGTAATAGGACCTGGACATCACTACTAAGCTAGGTGATTCTCTGTGGTCCTGTAATAGTACCTGGACATCACTACTAATCTAGGTGATTCTCTGTGGTCCTGTAATAGGACCTGGACATCACTACTAAGCTAGGTGATTCTCTGTGGTCCTGTAATAGGACCTGGACATCACTACTAAGCTAGGTGATTCTCTGTGGTCCTGTAATAGGACCTGGACATCACTACTAAGCTAGGTGATTCTCTGTGATCCTGTAATAGGACCAGGACATCACTACTAAGCAAGGTGATTCTCTGTGGTCGTGTAATAGGACCTGGACATCACTACTAAGCTAGGTGATTCTCTGTGGTCCTGTAATAGGACCTGGACATCACTACTAAGCTAGGTGATTCTCTGTGGTCCTGTAATATGACCTGGACATCACTACTAAGCTAGATGATTCTCTGTGGTCCTGTAATAGGACCTGGACATCACTACTAAGCTAGGTGATTCTCTGTGGTCCTGTAATAGGACCTGGACATCACTACTATGCTAGGTGATTCTCTGTGGTCCTGTAATAGGACCTGGACATCACTACTAAGCTAGGTGATTCTCTGTGGTCCTGTAATAGGACCTGGACATCACTACTAAGCTAGGTGATTCTCTGTGGTCCTGTAATAGGACCAGGACATCACTACTAAGCTAGGTGATTCTCTGTGGTCCTGTAATAGGACCAGGACATCACTACTAAGCTAGGTGATTCTCTGTGGTCCTGTAATAGGACATGGACATCACTACTAAGCTAGGTGATTCTCTGTGGTCCTGTAATAGTACCTGGACATCACTACTAATCTAGGTGATTCTCTGTGGTCCTGTAATAGGACCTGGACATCACTACTAAGCTAGGTGATTCTCTGTGGTCCTGTAATAGGACCTGGACATCACTACTAAGCTAGGTGATTCTCTGTGGTCCTGTAATAGGACCTGGACATCACTACTAAGCTAGGTGATTCTCTGTGGTCCTGTAATAGGACCTGGACATCACTACTAAGCTAGGTGATTCTCTGTGGTCCTGTAATAAGACCAGGACATCACTACTAAGCTAGGTGATTCTCTGTGGTCCTGTAATAGGACCTGGACATCACTACTAAGCTAGGTGATTCTCTGTGGTCCTGTAATAGGACCAGGACATCACTACTAAGCTAGGTGATTCTCTGTGGTCCTGTAATAGGACCTGGACATCAATACTAAGCTAGGTGATTGTCCGTGGTCCTGTAATAGGACCAGGACATCACTACTAAGCTAGGTGATTCTCTGTGGTCCTGTAATAGGACCTGGACATCACTACTAAGCTAGGTGATTCTCTGTGGCCCTGTAATAGGACCTGGACATCACTACTAAGCTAGGTGATTCTCTGTGGTCCTGTAATAGGACCTGGACATCACTAATAAGCTAGGTGATTCTCTGTGGTCCTGTAATAGGACCTGGACATCACTACTAAGCTAGGTGATTCTCTGTGATCCTGTAATAGGACCAGGACATCACTACTAAGATAGTTGATTCTCTGTGGTCCTGTAATAGGACCTGGACATCACTACTAATCTAGGTGATTCTCTGTGGTCCTGTAATAGGACCAGGACATCACTACTAAGCTAGGTGATTCTCTGTGGTCCTGTAATAGGACCTGGACATCACTACTAAGCAAGGTGATTCTCTGTGGTCGTGTAATAGGACCTGGACATCACTACTAAGCTAGGTGATTCTCTGTGGTCCTGTAATAGGACCAGGACATCACTACTAAGCTAGGTGATTCTCTGTGGTCCTGTAATAGGACCAGGACATCACTACTAAGCTAGGTGATTCTCTGTGGTCCTGTAATAGGACATGGACATCACTACTAAGCTAGGTGATTCTCTGTGGTCCTGTAATAGTACCTGGACATCACTACTAATCTAGGTGATTCTCTGTGGTCCTGTAATAGGACCTGGACATCACTACTAAGCTAGGTGATTCTCTGTGGTCCTGTAATAGGACCTGGACATCACTACTAAGCTAGGTGATTCTCTGTGGTCCTGTAATAGGACCTGGACATCACTACTAAGCTAGGTGATTCTCTGTGGTCCTGTAATAAGACCAGGACATCACTACTAAGCTAGGTGATTCTCTGTGGTCCTGTAATAGGACCTGGACATCACTACTAAGCTAGGTGATTCTCTGTGGTCCTGTAATAGGACCTGGACATCACTACTAAGCTAGGTGATTCTCTGTGGCCCTGTAATAGGACCTGGACATCACTACTAAGCTAGGTGATTCTCTGTGGTCCTGTAATAGGACCTGGACATCACTACTAAGCTAGGTGATTCTCTGTGGTCCTGTAATAGGACCTGGACATCACTACTAAGCTAGGTGATTCTCTGTGGTCCTGTAATAGGACCTGGACATCACTACAAAGCTAGGTGATTGTCTATGGCCCTGTAATAGGACCAGGACATCACTACTAAGCTAGGTGATTCTCTGTGGTCCTGTAATAGGACCAGGACATCACTACTAAGCTAGGTGATTCTCTGTGGTCCTGTAATAGGACCTGGACATCACTACTAAGCAAGGTGATTCTCTGTGGTCGTGTAATAGGACCTGGACATCACTACTAAGCTAGGTGATTCTCTGTGGTCCTGTAATAGGACCTGGACAACACTACTAAGCTAGGTGATTTTCTGTGGTCCTGTAATAGGACCAGGACATCACTACTAAGCTAGGTGATTCTCTGTGGTCCTGTAATAGGACCAGGACATCACTACTAAGCTAGGTGATTCTCTGTGGTCCTGTAATAGGACCTGGACATCACTACTAAGCAAGGTGATTCTCTGTGGTCCTGTAATAGGACCTGGACATCACTAATAAGCTAGGTGATTCTCTGTGGTCCTGTAATAGGACCTGGACATCACTACTAAGCTAGGTGATTCTCTGTGGTCCTGTAATAGGACCAGGACATCACTACTAAGCTAGGTGATTCTCTGTGGTCCTGTAATAGGACCAGGACATCACTACTAAGCTAGGTGATTCTCTGTGGTCCTGTAATAGGACATGGACATCACTACTAAGCTAGGTGATTCTCTGTGGTCCTGTAATAGGACCTGGACATCACTACTAATCTAGGTGATTCTCTGTGGTCCTGTAATAGGACCTGGACATCACTACTAAGCTAGGTGATTCTCTGTGGTCGTGTAATAGGACCTGGACATCACTACTAAGCTAGGTGATTCTCTGTGGTCCTGTAATAGGACCAGGACATCACTACTAAGCTAGGTGATTCTCTGTGGTCCTGTAATAGGACCAGGACATCACTACTAAGCTAGGTGATTCTCTGTGGTCCTGTAATAGGACCTGGACATCACTACTAAGCTAGGAGATTCTCCGTGGTCCTGTAATAGGACCTGGACATCACTACTAAGCTAGGTGATTCTCCGTGGTCCTGTAATAGGACCTGGACATCACTACTAAGCTAGGTGATTGTCCGTGGTCCTGTAATAGGACCAGGACATCACTACTAAGCTAGGTGATTCTCCGTGGTCCTGTAATAGGACCAGGACATCACTACTAAGCTAGGTGATTCTCTGTGGTCCTGTAATAGGACCTGGACATCACTACTAAGCTAGGTGATTCTCTGTGGCCCTGTAATAGGACCTGGACATCACTACTAAGCTAGGTGATTCTCTGTGGTCCTGTAATAGGACCTGGACATCACTACTAATCTAGGTGATTCTCTGTGGTCCTGTAATAGGACCTGGACATCACTACTAAGCTAGGTGATTCTCTGTGATCCTGTAATAGGACCAGGACATCACTACTAAGCTAGTTGATTCTCTGTGGTCCTGTAATAGGACCTGGACATCACTACTAATCTAGGTGATTCTCTGTGGTCCTGTAATAGGACCAGGACATCACTACTAAGCTAGGTGATTCTCTGTGGTCCTGTAATAGGACATGGACATCACTACTAAGCTAGGTGATTCTCTGTGGTCCTGTAATAGTACCTGGACATCACTACTAATCTAGGTGATTCTCTGTGGTCCTGTAATAGGACCTGGACATCACTACTAAGCTAGGTGATTCTCTGTGGTCCTGTAATAGGACCTGGACATCACTACTAAGCTAGGTGATTCTCTGTGGTCCTGTAATAGGACCTGGACATCACTACTAAGCTAGGTGATTCTCTGTGGTCCTGTAATAAGACCAGGACATCACTACTAAGCTAGGTGATTCTCTGTGGTCCTGTAATAGGACCTGGACATCACTACTAAGCTAGGTGATTCTCTGTGGTCCTGTAATAGGACCAGGACATCACTACTAAGCTAGGTGATTCTCTGTGGTCCTGTAATAGGACCTGGACATCACTACTAAGCTAGGAGATTCTCTGTGGTCCTGTAATAGGACCTGGACATCACTACTAAGCTAGGTGATTCTCCGTGGTCCTGTAATAGGACCTGGACATCACTACTAAGCTAGGTGATTGTCCGTGGTCCTGTAATAGGACCAGGACATCACTACTAAGCTAGGTGATTCTCCGTGGTCCTGTAATAGGACCAGGACATCACTACTAAGCTAGGTGATTCTCTGTGGTCCTGTAATAGGACCTGGACATCACTACTAAGCTAGGTGATTCTCTGTGGCCCTGTAATAGGACCTGGACATCACTACTAAGCTAGGTGATTCTCTGTGGTCCTGTAATAGGACCTGGACATCACTACTAAGCTAGGTGATTCTCTGTGGTCCTGTAATAGGACCTGGACATCACTACTAAGCTAGGTGATTCTCTGTGATCCTGTAATAGGACCAGGACATCACTACTAAGTTAGTTGATTCTCTGTGGTCCTGTAATAGGACCTGGACATCACTACTAATCTAGGTGATTCTCTGTGGTCCTGTAATAGGACCAGGACATCACTACTAAGCTAGGTGATTCTCTGTGGTCCTGTAATAGGACCTGGACATCACTACTAAGCAAGGTGATTCTCTGTGGTCGTGTAATAGGACCTGGACATCACTACTAAGCTAGGTGATTCTCTGTGGTCCTGTAATAGGACCTGGACATCACTACTAAGCTAGGTGATTCTCTGTGGCCCTGTAATAGGACCTGGACATCACTACTAAGCTAGGTGATTCTCTGTGGTCCTGTAATAGGACCTGGACATCACTACTAATCTAGGTGATTCTCTGTGGTCCTGTAATAGGACCTGGACATCACTACTAAGCTAGGTGATTCTCTGTGATCCTGTAATAGGACCAGGACATCACTACTAAGCTAGTTGATTCTCTGTGGTCCTGTAATAGGACCTGGACATCACTACTAATCTAGGTGATTCTCTGTGGTCCTGTAATAGGACCAGGACATCACTACTAAGCTAGGTGATTCTCTGTGGTCCTGTAATAGGACCTGGACATCACTACTAAGCAAGGTGATTCTCTGTGGTTGTGTAATAGGACCTGGACATCACTACTAAGCTAGGTGATTCTCTGTGGTCCTGTAATAGGACCAGGACATCACTACTAAGCTAGGTGATTCTCTGTGGTCCTGTAATAGGACCAGGACATCACTACTAAGCTAGGTGATTCTCTGTGGTCCTGTAATAGGACATTGACATCACTACTAAGCTAGGTGATTCTCTGTGGTCCTGTAATAGTACCTGGACATCACTACTAATCTAGGTGATTCTCTGTGGTCCTGTAATAGGACCTGGACATCACTACTAAGCTAGGTGATTCTCTGTGGTCCTGTAATAGGACCTGGACATCACTACTAAGCTAGGTGATTCTCTGTGGTCCTGTAATAGGACCTGGACATCACTACTAAGCTAGGTGATTCTCTGTGGTCCTGTAATAAGACCAGGACATCACTACTAAGCTAGGTGATTCTCTGTGGTCCTGTAATAGGACCTGGACATCACTACTAAGCTAGGTGATTCTCTGTGGTCCTGTAATAGGACCAGGACATCACTACTAAGCTATGTGATTCTCTGTGGTCCTGTAATAGGACCTGGACATCACTACTAAGCTAGGAGATTCTCTGTGGTCCTGTAATAGGACCTGGACATCACTACTAAGCTAGGTGATTCTCCGTGGTCCTGTAATAGGACCTGGACATCACTACTAAGCTAGGTGATTGTCCGTGGTCCTGTAATAGGACCAGGACATCACTACTAAGCTAGGTGATTCTCCGTGGTCCTGTAATAGGACCAGGACATCACTACTAAGCTAGGTGATTCTCTGTGGTCCTGTAATAGGACCTGGACATCACTACTAAGCTAGGTGATTCTCTGTGGCCCTGTAATAGGACCTGGACATCACTACTAAGCTAGGTGATTCTCTGTGGTCCTGTAATAGGACCTGGACATCACTACTAAGCTAGGTGATTCTCTGTGGTCCTGTAATAGGACCTGGACATCACTACTAAGCTAGGTGATTCTCTGTGATCCTGTAATAGGACCAGGACATCACTACTAAGCAAGGTGATTCTCTGTGGTCGTGTAATAGGACCTGGACATCACTACTAAGCTAGGTGATTCTCTGTGGTCCTGTAATAGGACCTGGACATCACTACTAAGCTAGGTGATTCTCTGTGGTCCTGTAATATGACCTGGACATCACTACTAAGCTAGATGATTCTCTGTGGTCCTGTAATAGGACCTGGACATCACTACTAAGCTAGGTGATTCTCTGTGGTCCTGTAATAGGACCTGGACATCACTACTATGCTAGGTGATTCTCTGTGGTCCTGTAATAGGACCTGGACATCACTACTAAGCTAGGTGATTCTCTGTGGTCCTGTAATAGGACCTGGACATCACTACTAAGCTAGGTGATTCTCTGTGGTCCTGTAATAGGACCTGGACATCACTACAAAGCTAGGTGATTGTCTATGGCCCTGTAATAGGACCAGGACATCACTACTAAGCTAGGTGATTCTCTGTGGTCCTGTAATAGGACCAGGACATCACTACTAAGCTAGGTGATTCTCTGTGGTCCTGTAATAGGACCTGGACATCACTACTAAGCAAGGTGATTCTCTGTGGTCGTGTAATAGGACCTGGACATCACTACTAAGCTAGGTGATTCTCTGTGGTCCTGTAATAGTACCTGGACATCACTACTAATCTAGGTGATTCTCTGTGGTCCTGTAATAGGACCTGGACATCACTACTAAGCTAGGTGATTCTCTGTGGTCCTGTAATAGGACCTGGACATCACTACTAAGCTAGGTGATTCTCTGTGGTCCTGTAATAGGACCTGGACATCACTACTAAGCTAGGTGATTCTCTGTGATCCTGTAATAGGACCAGGACATCACTACTAAGCAAGGTGATTCTCTGTGGTCGTGTAATAGGACCTGGACATCACTACTAAGCTAGGTGATTCTCTGTGGTCCTGTAATAGGACCTGGACATCACTACTAAGCTAGGTGATTCTCTGTGATCCTGTAATAGGACCAGGACATCACTACTAAGCTAGTTGATTCTCTGTGGTCCTGTAATAGGACCTGGACATCACTACTAATCTAGGTGATTCTCTGTGGTCCTGTAATAGGACCAGGACATCACTACTAAGCTAGGTGATTCTCTGTGGTCCTGTAATAGGACCTGGACATCACTACTAAGCAAGGTGATTCTCTGTGGTTGTGTAATAGGACCTGGACATCACTACTAAGCTAGGTGATTCTCTGTGGTCCTGTAATAGGACCAGGACATCACTACTAAGCTAGGTGATTCTCTGTGGTCCTGTAATAGGACCAGGACATCACTACTAAGCTAGGTGATTCTCTGTGGTCCTGTAATAGGACATTGACATCACTACTAAGCTAGGTGATTCTCTGTGGTCCTGTAATAGTACCTGGACATCACTACTAATCTAGGTGATTCTCTGTGGTCCTGTAATAGGACCTGGACATCACTACTAAGCTAGGTGATTCTCTGTGGTCCTGTAATAGGACCTGGACATCACTACTAAGCTAGGTGATTCTCTGTGGTCCTGTAATAGGACCTGGACATCACTACTAAGCTAGGTGATTCTCTGTGGTCCTGTAATAAGACCAGGACATCACTACTAAGCTAGGTGATTCTCTGTGGTCCTGTAATAGGACCTGGACATCACTACTAAGCTAGGTGATTCTCTGTGGTCCTGTAATAGGACCAGGACATCACTACTAAGCTATGTGATTCTCTGTGGTCCTGTAATAGGACCTGGACATCACTACTAAGCTAGGAGATTCTCTGTGGTCCTGTAATAGGACCTGGACATCACTACTAAGCTAGGTGATTCTCCGTGGTCCTGTAATAGGACCTGGACATCACTACTAAGCTAGGTGATTGTCCGTGGTCCTGTAATAGGACCAGGACATCACTACTAAGCTAGGTGATTCTCCGTGGTCCTGTAATAGGACCAGGACATCACTACTAAGCTAGGTGATTCTCTGTGGTCCTGTAATAGGACCTGGACATCACTACTAAGCTAGGTGATTCTCTGTGGCCCTGTAATAGGACCTGGACATCACTACTAAGCTAGGTGATTCTCTGTGGTCCTGTAATAGGACCTGGACATCACTACTAAGCTAGGTGATTCTCTGTGGTCCTGTAATAGGACCTGGACATCACTACTAAGCTAGGTGATTCTCTGTGATCCTGTAATAGGACCAGGACATCACTACTAAGCAAGGTGATTCTCTGTGGTCGTGTAATAGGACCTGGACATCACTACTAAGCTAGGTGATTCTCTGTGGTCCTGTAATACCTGGACATCACTACTAAGCTAGGTGATTCTCTGTGGTCCTGTAATATGACCTGGACATCACTACTAAGCTAGATGATTCTCTGTGGTCCTGTAATAGGACCTGGACATCACTACTAAGCTAGGTGATTCTCTGTGGTCCTGTAATAGGACCTGGACATCACTACTATGCTAGGTGATTCTCTGTGGTCCTGTAATAGGACCTGGACATCACTACTAAGCTAGGTGATTCTCTGTGGTCCTGTAATAGGACCTGGACATCACTACTAAGCTAGGTGATTCTCTGTGGTCCTGTAATAGGACCTGGACATCACTACAAAGCTAGGTGATTGTCTATGGCCCTGTAATAGGACCAGGACATCACTACTAAGCTAGGTGATTCTCTGTGGTCCTGTAATAGGACCTGGACATCACTACTAAGCTAGGTGATTCTCTGTGGTCCTGTAATAGGACCTGGACATCACTACTAAGCTAGGTGATTCTCTGTGGTCCTGTAATAGGACCTGGACATCACTACAAAGCTAGGTGATTGTCTATGGCCCTGTAATAGGACCAGGACATCACTACTAAGCTAGGTGATTCTCTGTGGTCCTGTAATAGGACCAGGACATCACTACTAAGCTAGGTGATTCTCTGTGGTCCTGTAATAGGACCTGGACATCACTACTAAGCAAGGTGATTCTCTGTGGTCGTGTAATAGGACCTGGACATCACTACTAAGCTAGGTGATTCTCTGTGGTCCTGTAATAGTACCTGGACATCACTACTAATCTAGGTGATTCTCTGTGGTCCTGTAATAGGACCTGGACATCACTACTAAGCTAGGTGATTCTCTGTGGTCCTGTAATAGGACCTGGACATCACTACTAAGCTAGGTGATTCTCTGTGGTCCTGTAATAGGACCTGGACATCACTACTAAGCTAGGTGATTCTCTGTGATCCTGTAATAGGACCAGGACATCACTACTAAGCAAGGTGATTCTCTGTGGTCGTGTAATAGGACCTGGACATCACTACTAAGCTAGGTGATTCTCTGTGGTCCTGTAATAGGACCTGGACATCACTACTAAGCTAGGTGATTCTCTGTGGTCCTGTAATATGACCTGGACATCACTACTAAGCTAGATGATTCTCTGTGGTCCTGTAATAGGACCTGGACATCACTACTAAGCTAGGTGATTCTCTGTGGTCCTGTAATAGGACCTGGACATCACTACTATGCTAGGTGATTCTCTGTGGTCCTGTAATAGGACCTGGACATCACTACTAAGCTAGGTGATTCTCTGTGGTCCTGTAATAGGACCTGGACATCACTACTAAGCTAGGTGATTCTCTGTGGTCCTGTAATAGGACCTGGACATCACTACAAAGCTAGGTGATTGTCTATGGCCCTGTAATAGGACCAGGACATCACTACTAAGCTAGGTGATTCTCTGTGGTCCTGTAATAGGACCAGGACATCACTACTAAGCTAGGTGATTCTCTGTGGTCCTGTAATAGGACCTGGACATCACTACTAAGCAAGGTGATTCTCTGTGGTCGTGTAATAGGACCTGGACATCACTACTAAGCTAGGTGATTCTCTGTGGTCCTGTAATAGTACCTGGACATCACTACTAATCTAGGTGATTCTCTGTGGTCCTGTAATAGGACCTGGACATCACTACTAAGCTAGGTGATTCTCTGTGGTCCTGTAATAGGACCTGGACATCACTACTAAGCTAGGTGATTCTCTGTGGTCCTGTAATAGGACCTGGACATCACTACTAAGCTAGGTGATTCTCTGTGGTCCTGTAATAAGACCAGGACATCACTACTAAGCTAGGTGATTCTCTGTGGTCCTGTAATAGGACCTGGACATCACTACTAAGCTAGGTGATTCTCTGTGGTCCTGTAATAGGACCAGGACATCACTACTAAGCTAGGTGATTCTCTGTGGTCCTGTAATAGGACCTGGACGTCACTACTAAGCTAGGAGATTCTCTGTGGTCCTGTAATAGGACCTGGACATCACTACTAAGCTAGGTGATTCTCCGTGGTCCTGTAATAGGACCTGGACATCACTACTAAGCTAGGTGATTGTCCGTGGTCCTGTAATAGGACCAGGACATCACTACTAAGCTAGGTGATTCTCTGTGGTCCTGTAATAGGACCTGGACATCACTACTAAGCAAGGTGATTCTCTGTGGTCGTGTAATAGGACCTGGACATCACTACTAAGCTAGGTGATTCTCTGTGGTCCTGTAATAGGACCTGGACATCACTACTAAGCTAGGTGATTCTCTGTGGCCCTGTAATAGGACCTGGACATCACTACTAAGCTAGGTGATTCTCTGTGGTCCTGTAATAGGACCTGGACATCACTACTAATCTAGGTGATTCTCTGTGGTCCTGTAATAGGACCTGGACATCACTACTAAGCTAGGTGATTCTCTGTGATCCTGTAATAGGACCAGGACATCACTACTAAGCTAGTTGATTCTCTGTGGTCCTGTAATAGGACCTGGACATCACTACTAATCTAGGTGATTCTCTGTGGTCCTGTAATAGGACCAGGACATCACTACTAAGCTAGGTGATTCTCTGTGGTCCTGTAATAGGACCTGGACATCATTACTAAGCAAGGTGATTCTCTGTGGTTGTGTAATAGGACCTGGACATCACTACTAAGCTAGGTGATTCTCTGTGGTCCTGTAATAGGACCAGGACATCACTACTAAGCTAGGTGATTCTCTGTGGTCCTGTAATAGGACCAGGACATCACTACTAAGCTAGGTGATTCTCTGTGGTCCTGTAATAGGACATTGACATCACTACTAAGCTAGGTGATTCTCTGTGGTCCTGTAATAGTACCTGGACATCACTACTAATCTAGGTGATTCTCTGTGGTCCTGTAATAGGACCTGGACATCACTACTAAGCTAGGTGATTCTCTGTGGTCCTGTAATAGGACCTGGACATCACTACTAAGCTAGGTGATTCTCTGTGGTCCTGTAATAGGACCTGGACATCACTACTAAGCTAGGTGATTCTCTGTGGTCCTGTAATAAGACCAGGACATCACTACTAAGCTAGGTGATTCTCTGTGGTCCTGTAATAGGACCTGGACATCACTACTAAGCTAGGTGATTCTCTGTGGTCCTGTAATAGGACCAGGACATCACTACTAAGCTATGTGATTCTCTGTGGTCCTGTAATAGGACCTGGACATCACTACTAAGCTAGGAGATTCTCTGTGGTCCTGTAATAGGACCTGGACATCACTACTAAGCTAGGTGATTCTCCGTGGTCCTGTAATAGGACCTGGACATCACTACTAAGCTAGGTGATTGTCCGTGGTCCTGTAATAGGACCAGGACATCACTACTAAGCTAGGTGATTCTCCGTGGTCCTGTAATAGGACCAGGACATCACTACTAAGCTAGGTGATTCTCTGTGGTCCTGTAATAGGACCTGGACATCACTACTAAGCTAGGTGATTCTCTGTGGCCCTGTAATAGGACCTGGACATCACTACTAAGCTAGGTGATTCTCTGTGGTCCTGTAATAGGACCTGGACATCACTACTAAGCTAGGTGATTCTCTGTGGTCCTGTAATAGGACCTGGACATCACTACTAAGCTAGGTGATTCTCTGTGATCCTGTAATAGGACCAGGACATCACTACTAAGCTAGTTGATTCTCTGTGGTCCTGTAATAGGACCTGGACATCACTACTAATCTAGGTGATTCTCTGTGGTCCTGTAATAGGACCAGGACATCACTACTAAGCTAGGTGATTCTCTGTGGTCCTGTAATAGGACCTGGACATCACTACTAAGCAAGGTGATTCTCTGTGGTCGTGTAATAGGACCTGGACATCACTACTAAGCTAGGTGATTCTCTGTGGTCCTGTAATAGGACCTGGACATCACTACTAAGCTAGGTGATTCTCTGTGGTCCTGTAATATGACCTGGACATCACTACTAAGCTAGATGATTCTCTGTGGTCCTGTAATAGGACCTGGACATCACTACTAAGCTAGGTGATTCTCTGTGGTCCTGTAATAGGACCTGGACATCACTACTATGCTAGGTGATTCTCTGTGGTCCTGTAATAGGACCTGGACATCACTACTAAGCTAGGTGATTCTCTGTGGTCCTGTAATAGGACCTGGACATCACTACTAAGCTAGGTGATTCTCTGTGGTCCTGTAATAGGACCTGGACATCACTACAAAGCTAGGTGATTGTCTATGGCCCTGTAATAGGACCAGGACATCACTACTAAGCTAGGTGATTCTCTGTGGTCCTGTAATAGGACCAGGACATCACTACTAAGCTAGGTGATTCTCTGTGGTCCTGTAATAGGACCTGGACATCACTACTAAGCAAGGTGATTCTCTGTGGTCGTGTAATAGGACCTGGACATCACTACTAAGCTAGGTGATTCTCTGTGGTCCTGTAATAGGACCTGGACAACACTACTAAGCTAGGTGATTTTCTGTGGTCCTGTAATAGGACCAGGACATCACTACTAAGCTAGGTGATTCTCTGTGGTCCTGTAATAGGACCAGGACATCACTACTAAGCTAGGTGATTCTCTGTGGTCCTGTAATAGGACCTGGACATCACTACTAAGCAAGGTGATTCTCTGTGGTCCTGTAATAGGACCTGGACATCACTAATAAGCTAGGTGATTCTCTGTGGTCCTGTAATAGGACCTGGACATCACTACTAAGCTAGGTGATTCTCTGTGGTCCTGTAATAGGACCAGGACATCACTACTAAGCTAGGTGATTCTCTGTGGTCCTGTAATAGGACCAGGACATCACTACTAAGCTAGGTGATTCTCTGTGGTCCTGTAATAGGACATGGACATCACTACTAAGCTAGGTGATTCTCTGTGGTCCTGTAATAGGACCTGGACATCACTACTAATCTAGGTGATTCTCTGTGGTCCTGTAATAGGACCTGGACATCACTACTAAGCTAGGTGATTCTCTGTGGTCCTGTAATAGGACCTGGACATCACTACTAAGCTAGGTGATTCTCTGTGGTCCTGTAATAGGACCTGGACATCACTACTAAGCTAGGTGATTCTCTGTGGTCCTGTAATAGGACCAGGACATCACTACTAAGCTAGGTGATTCTCTGTGGTCCTGTAATAGGACCTGGACATCACTACTAAGCTAGGAGATTCTCCGTGGTCCTGTAATAGGACCTGGACATCACTACTAAGCTAGGTGATTCTCCGTGGTCCTGTAATAGGACCTGGACATCACTACTAAGCTAGGTGATTGTCCGTGGTCCTGTAATAGGACCAGGACATCACTACTAAGCTAGGTGATTCTCCGTGGTCCTGTAATAGGACCAGGACATCACTACTAAGCTAGGTGATTCTCCGTGGTCCTGTAATAGGACCTGGACATCACTACTAAGCTAGGTGATTCTCCGTGGCCCTGTAATAGGACCTGGACATCACTACTAAGCTAGGTGATTCTCTGTGGTCCTGTAATAGGACCTGGACATCACTACTAATCTAGGTGATTCTCTGTGGTCCTGTAATAGGACCTGGACATCACTACTAAGCTAGGTGATTCTCTGTGATCCTGTAATAGGACCAGGACATCACTACTAAGCTAGTTGATTCTCTGTGGTCCTGTAATAGGACCTGGACATCACTACTAATCTAGGTGATTCTCTGTGGTCCTGTAATAGGACCAGGACATCACTACTAATCTAGGTGATTCTCTGTGGTCCTGTAATAGGACCAGGACATCACTACTAAGCTAGGTGATTCTCTGTGGTCCTGTAATAGGACCTGGACATCACTACTAATCTAGGTGATTCTCTGTGGTCCTGTAATAGGACCAGGACATCACTACTAAGCTAGGTGATTCTCTGTGGTCCTGTAATAGGACCTGGACATCACTACTAAGCAAGGTGATTCTCTGTGGTCGTGTAATAGGACCTGGACATCACTACTAAGCTAGGTGATTCTCTGTGGTCCTGTAATAGGACCAGGACATCACTACTAAGCTAGGTGATTCTCTGTGGTCCTGTAATAGGACCAGGACATCACTACTAAGCTAGGTGATTCTCTGTGGTCCTGTAATAGGACATGGACATCACTACTAAGCTAGGTGATTCTCTGTGGTCCTGTAATAGTACCTGGACATCACTACTAATCTAGGTGATTCTCTGTGGTCCTGTAATAGGACCTGGACATCACTACTAAGCTAGGTGATTCTCTGTGGTCCTGTAATAGGACCTGGACATCACTACTAAGCTAGGTGATTCTCTGTGGTCCTGTAATAGGACCTGGACATCACTACTAAGCTAGGTGATTCTCTGTGGTCCTGTAATAAGACCAGGACATCACTACTAAGCTAGGTGATTCTCTGTGGTCCTGTAATAAGACCAGGACATCACTACTAAGCTAGGTGATTCTCTGTGGTCCTGTAATAGGACCTGGACATCACTACTAAGCTAGGTGATTCTCTGTGGTCCTGTAATAGGACCAGGACATCACTACTAAGCTAGGTGATTCTCTGTGGTCCTGTAATAGGACCTGGACATCACTACTAAGCTAGGTGATTCTCTGTGGTCCTGTAATAGGACCTGGACATCACTACTAAGCTAGGTGATTCTCTGTGGTCCTGTAATAGGACCTGGACATCACTACAAAGCTAGGTGATTGTCTATGGCCCTGTAATAGGACCAGGACATCACTACTAAGCTAGGTGATTCTCTGTGGTCCTGTAATAGGACCAGGACATCACTACTAAGCTAGGTGATTCTCTGTGGTCCTGTAATAGGACCTGGACATCACTACTAAGCAAGGTGATTCTCTGTGGTCGTGTAATAGGACCTGGACATCACTACTAAGCTAGGTGATTCTCTGTGGTCCTGTAATAGGACCTGGACAACACTACTAAGCTAGGTGATTTTCTGTGGTCCTGTAATAGGACCAGGACATCACTACTAAGCTAGGTGATTCTCTGTGGTCCTGTAATAGGACCAGGACATCACTACTAAGCTAGGTGATTCTCTGTGGTCCTGTAATAGGACCTGGACATCACTACTAAGCAAGGTGATTCTCTGTGGTCCTGTAATAGGACCTGGACATCACTAATAAGCTAGGTGATTCTCTGTGGTCCTGTAATAGGACCTGGACATCACTACTAAGCTAGGTGATTCTCTGTGGTCCTGTAATAGGACCAGGACATCACTACTAAGCTAGGTGATTCTCTGTGGTCCTGTAATAGGACCAGGACATCACTACTAAGCTAGGTGATTCTCTGTGGTCCTGTAATAGGACATGGACATCACTACTAAGCTAGGTGATTCTCTGTGGTCCTGTAATAGGACCTGGACATCACTACTAATCTAGGTGATTCTCTGTGGTCCTGTAATAGGACCTGGACATCACTACTAAGCTAGGTGATTCTCTGTGGTCCTGTAATAGGACCTGGACATCACTACTAAGCTAGGTGATTCTCTGTGGTCCTGTAATAGGACCTGGACATCACTACTAAGCTAGGTGATTCTCTGTGGTCCTGTAATAGGACCAGGACATCACTACTAAGCTAGGTGATTCTCTGTGGTCCTGTAATAGGACCTGGACATCACTACTAAGCTAGGAGATTCTCCGTGGTCCTGTAATAGGACCTGGACATCACTACTAAGCTAGGTGATTCTCCGTGGTCCTGTAATAGGACCTGGACATCACTACTAAGCTAGGTGATTGTCCGTGGTCCTGTAATAGGACCAGGACATCACTACTAAGCTAGGTGATTCTCCGTGGTCCTGTAATAGGACCAGGACATCACTACTAAGCTAGGTGATTCTCCGTGGTCCTGTAATAGGACCTGGACATCACTACTAAGCTAGGTGATTCTCCGTGGCCCTGTAATAGGACCTGGACATCACTACTAAGCTAGGTGATTCTCTGTGGTCCTGTAATAGGACCTGGACATCACTACTAATCTAGGTGATTCTCTGTGGTCCTGTAATAGGACCTGGACATCACTACTAAGCTAGGTGATTCTCTGTGATCCTGTAATAGGACCAGGACATCACTACTAAGCTAGTTGATTCTCTGTGGTCCTGTAATAGGACCTGGACATCACTACTAATCTAGGTGATTCTCTGTGGTCCTGTAATAGGACCAGGACATCACTACTAAGCTAGGTGATTCTCTGTGGTCCTGTAATAGGACCTGGACATCACTACTAAGCAAGGTGATTCTCTGTGGTCGTGTAATAGGACCTGGACATCACTACTAAGCTAGGTGATTCTCTGTGGTCCTGTAATAGGACCAGGACATCACTACTAAGCTAGGTGATTCTCTGTGGTCCTGTAATAGGACCAGGACATCACTACTAAGCTAGGTGATTCTCTGTGGTCCTGTAATAGGACATGGACATCACTACTAAGCTAGGTGATTCTCTGTGGTCCTGTAATAGTACCTGGACATCACTACTAATCTAGGTGATTCTCTGTGGTCCTGTAATAGGACCTGGACATCACTACTAAGCTAGGTGATTCTCTGTGGTCCTGTAATAGGACCTGGACATCACTACTAAGCTAGGTGATTCTCTGTGGTCCTGTAATAGGACCTGGACATCACTACTAAGCTAGGTGATTCTCTGTGGTCCTGTAATAAGACCAGGACATCACTACTAAGCTAGGTGATTCTCTGTGGTCCTGTAATAAGACCAGGACATCACTACTAAGCTAGGTGATTCTCTGTGGTCCTGTAATAGGACCTGGACATCACTACTAAGCTAGGTGATTCTCTGTGGTCCTGTAATAGGACCAGGACATCACTACTAAGCTAGGTGATTCTCTGTGGTCCTGTAATAGGACCTGGACATCACTACTAAGCTAGGAGATTCTCTGTGGTCCTGTAATAGGACCTGGACATCACTACTAAGCTAGGTGATTCTCCGTGGTCCTGTAATAGGACCTGGACATCACTACTAAGCTAGGTGATTGTCCGTGGTCCTGTAATAGGACCAGGACATCACTACTAAGCTAGGTGATTCTCCGTGGTCCTGTAATAGGACCAGGACATCACTACTAAGCTAGGTGATTCTCTGTGGTCCTGTAATAGGACCTGGACATCACTACTAAGCTAGGTGATTCTCTGTGGCCCTGTAATAGGACCTGGACATCACTACTAAGCTAGGTGATTCTCTGTGGTCCTGTAATAGGACCTGGACATCACTACTAATCTAGGTGATTCTCTGTGGTCCTGTAATAGGACCTGGACATCACTACTAAGCTAGGTGATTCTCTGTGATCCTGTAATAGGACCAGGACATCACTACTAAGCTAGTTGATTCTCTGTGGTCCTGTAATAGGACCTGGACATCACTACTAATCTAGGTGATTCTCTGTGGTCCTGTAATAGGACCAGGACATCACTACTAAGCTAGGTGATTCTCTGTGGTCCTGTAATAGGACCTGGACATCACTACTAAGCAAGGTGATTCTCTGTGGTCGTGTAATAGGACCTGGACATCACTACTAAGCTAGGTGATTCTCTGTGGTCCTGTAATAGGACCAGGACATCACTACTAAGCTAGGTGATTCTCTGTGGTCCTGTAATAGGACCAGGACATCACTACTAAGCTAGGTGATTCTCTGTGGTCCTGTAATAGGACATGGACATCACTACTAAGCTAGGTGATTCTCTGTGGTCCTGTAATAGTACCTGGACATCACTACTAATCTAGGTGATTCTCTGTGGTCCTGTAATAGGACCTGGACATCACTACTAAGCTAGGTGATTCTCTGTGGTCCTGTAATAGGACCTGGACATCACTACTAAGCTAGGTGATTCTCTGTGGTCCTGTAATAGGACCTGGACATCACTACTAAGCTAGGTGATTCTCTGTGGTCCTGTAATAAGACCAGGACATCACTACTAAGCTAGGTGATTCTCTGTGGTCCTGTAATAAGACCAGGACATCACTACTAAGCTAGGTGATTCTCTGTGGTCCTGTAATAGGACCTGGACATCACTACTAAGCTAGGTGATTCTCTGTGGTCCTGTAATAGGACCAGGACATCACTACTAAGCTAGGTGATTCTCTGTGGTCCTGTAATAGGACCTGGACATCACTACTAAGCTAGGAGATTCTCTGTGGTCCTGTAATAGGACCTGGACATCACTACTAAGCTAGGTGATTCTCCGTGGTCCTGTAATAGGACCTGGACATCACTACTAAGCTAGGTGATTGTCCGTGGTCCTGTAATAGGACCAGGACATCACTACTAAGCTAGGTGATTCTCCGTGGTCCTGTAATAGGACCAGGACATCACTACTAAGCTAGGTGATTCTCTGTGGTCCTGTAATAGGACCTGGACATCACTACTAAGCTAGGTGATTCTCTGTGGCCCTGTAATAGGACCTGGACATCACTACTAAGCTAGGTGATTCTCTGTGGTCCTGTAATAGGACCTGGACATCACTACTAAGCTAGGTGATTCTCTGTGGTCCTGTAATAGGACCTGGACATCACTACTAAGCTAGGTGATTCTCTGTGATCCTGTAATAGGACCTGGACATCACTACTATGCTAGGTGATTCTCTGTGGTCCTGTAATAGGACCTGGACATCACTACTAAGCTAGGTGATTCTCTGTGGTCCTGTAATAGGACCTGGACATCACTACTAAGCTAGGTGATTCTCTGTGGTCCTGTAATAGGACCTGGACATCACTACTAATCTAGGTGATTCTCTGTGGTCCTGTAATAGGACCAGGACATCACTACTAAGCTAGGTGATTCTCTGTGGTCCTGTAATAGGACCTGGACATCACTACTAAGCAAGGTGATTCTCTGTGGTCGTGTAATAGGACCTGGACATCACTACTAAGCTAGGTGATTCTCTGTGGTCCTGTAATAGGACCTGGACATCACTACTAAGCTAGGTGATTCTCTGTGGTCCTGTAATATGACCTGGACATCACTACTAAGCTAGATGATTCTCTGTGGTCCTGTAATAGGACCTGGACATCACTACTAAGCTAGGTGATTCTCTGTGGTCCTGTAATAGGACCTGGACATCACTACTATGCTAGGTGATTCTCTGTGGTCCTGTAATAGGACCTGGACATCACTACTAAGCTAGGTGATTCTCTGTGGTCCTGTAATAGGACCTGGACATCACTACTAAGCTAGGTGATTCTCTGTGGTCCTGTAATAGGACCTGGACATCACTACTAAGCTAGGTGATTCTCTGTGGTCCTGTAATAGGACCTGGACATCACTACTAAGCTAGGTGATTCTCTGTGGTCCTGTAATAGGACCTGGACATCACTACTAAGCTAGGTGATTCTAAGTGGTCCTGTAATAGGACCTGGACATCACTACTAAGCTAGGTGATTCTCTGTGGTCCTGTAATAAGACCAGGACATCACTACTAAGCTAGGTGATTCTCTGTGGTCCTGTAATAGGACCTGGACATGACTACTAAGCTAGGTGATTCTCTGTGGTCCTGTAATAGGACCAGGACATCACTTCTAAGCTAGGTGATTCTCTGTGGTCCTGTAATAGGACCTGGACATCACTACAAAGCTAGGTGATTGTCTGTGGTCCTGTAATAGGACCAGGACATCACTACTAAGCTAGTTGATTCTCTGTGGTCCTGTAATAGGACCAGGACATCACTACTAAGCTAGGTGATTCTCTGTGGTCCTGTAATAGGACCTGGACATCACTACTAAGCAAGGTGATTCTCTGTGGTCGTGTAATAGGACCTGGACATCACTACTAAGCTAGGTGATTCTCTGTGGTCCTGTAATAGGACCTGGACATCACTACTAAGCTAGGTGATTCTCTGTGGTCTTGTAATAGGACCTGGACATCACTACTAAGCTAGGTGATTCTCTGTGGTCCTGTAATAGGACCAGGACATCACTACTAAGCTAGGTGATTCTCTGTGGTCCTGTAATAGGACCTGGACATCACTACTAAGCTAGGTGATTCTCTGTGATCCTGTAATAGGACCAGGACATCACTACTAAGCTAGTTGATTCTCTGTGGTCCTGTAATAGGACCTGGACATCACTACTAATCTAGGTGATTCTCTGTGGTCCTGTAATAGGACCAGGACATCACTACTAAGCTAGGTGATTCTCTGTGGTCCTGTAATAGGACCTGGACATCACTACTAAGCAAGGTGATTCTCTGTGGTCGTGTAATAGGACCTGGACATCACTACTAAGCTAGGTGATTCTCTGTGGTCCTGTAATAGGACCTGGACATCACTTCTAAGCTAGGTGATTCTCTGTGGTCCTGTAATAGGACATGGACATCACTACTAAGCTAGGTGATTCTCTGTGGTCCTGTAAAAGGACCTGGACATCACTACTAAGCTAGGTGATTCTCTGTGGTCCTGTAATAGGACCTGGACATCACTACTAAGCTAGGTGATTCTCTGTGGTCCTGTAATATGACCTGGACATCACTACTAAGCTAGATGATTCTCTGTGGTCCTGTAATAGGACCTGGACATCACTACTAAGCTAGGTGATTCTCTGTGGTCCTGTAATAGGACCTGGACATCACTACTATGCTAGGTGATTCTCTGTGGTCCTGTAATAGGACCTGGACATCACTACTAAGCTAGGTGATTCTCTGTGGTCCTGTAATAGGACCTGGACATCACTACTAAGCTAGGTGATTCTCTGTGGTCCTGTAATAGGACCTGGACATCACTACTAAGCTAGGTGATTCTCTGTGGTCCTGTAATAGGACCTGGACATCACTACTAAGCTAGGTGATTCTCTGTGGTCCTGTAATAGGACCTGGACATCACTACTAAGCTAGGTGATTCTCTGTGGTCCTGTAATAGGACCTGGACATCACTACTAAGCTAGGTGATTCTCTGTGGTCCTGTAATAAGACCAGGACATCACTACTAAGCTAGGTGATTCTCTGTGGTCCTGTAATAGGACCTGGACATCACTACTAAGCTAGGTGATTCTCTGTGGTCCTGTAATAGGACCTGGACATCACTACTAAGCTAGGTGATTCTCTGTGGTCCTGTAATAGGACCTGGACATCACTACTAAGCTAGCTGATTCTCTGTGGTCCTGTAATAGGACCTGGACATCACTACTAAGCTAGGTGATTCTCTGTGGTCCTGTAATAGGACCTGGACATCACTACTAAGCTAGGCGATTCTCTGTGGTCCTGTAATAGGACCTGGACATCCCTACTAAGCTAGGTGATTCTCTGTGGTCCTGTAATAGGACCTGGACATCACTACTAAGCTAGGTGATTCTCTGTGGTCCTGTAATAGGACCTGGACATCACTACTAAGCTAGGTGATTCTCTGTGGTCCTGTAATAGGACCTGGACATCACTACTAAGCTAGGTGATTCTCTGTGGTCCTGTAATAAGACCAGGACATCACTACTAAGCTAGGTGATTCTCTGTGGTCCTGTAATAGGACCTGGACATGACTACTAAGCTAGGTGATTCTCTGTGGTCCTGTAATAGGACCAGGACATCACTACTAAGCTAGGTGATTCTCTGTGGTCCTGTAATAGGACCTGGACATCACTACAAAGCTAGGTGATTGTCTGTGGTCCTGTAATAGGACCAGGACATCACTACTAAGCTAGTTGATTCTCTGTTGTCCTGTAATAGGACCAGGACATCACTACTAAGCTAGGTGATTCTCTGTGGTCCTGTAATAGGACCTGGACATCACTACTAAGCAAGGTGATTCTCTGTGGTCGTGTAATAGGACCTGGACATCACTACTAAGCTAGGTGATTCTCTGTGGTCCTGTAATAGGACCTGGACATCACTACTAAGCTAGGTGATTCTCTGTGGTCCTGTAATAGGACCTGGACATCACTACTAAGCTAGGTGATTCTCTGTGGTCCTGTAATAGGACCAGGACATCACTACTAAGCTAGGTGATTCTCTGTGGTCCTGTAATAGGACCTGGACATCACTACTAAGCTAGGTGATTCTCTGTGATCCTGTAATAGGACCAGGACATCACTACTAAGCTAGTTGATTCTCTGTGGTCCTGTAATAGGACCTGGACATCACTACTAATCTAGGTGATTCTCTGTGGTCCTGTAATAGGACCAGGACATCACTACTAAGCTAGGTGATTCTCTGTGGTCCTGTAATAGGACCTGGACATCACTACTAAGCAAGGTGATTCTCTGTGGTCGTGTAATAGGACCTGGACATCACTACTAAGCTAGTTGATTCTCTGTGGTCCTGTAATAGGACCTGGACATCACTACTAAGCTAGGTGATTCTCTGTGGTCCTGTAATAGGACCTGGACATCACTTCTAAGCTAGGTGATTCTCTGTGGTCCTGTAATAGGACATGGACATCACTACTAAGCTAGGTGATTCTCTGTGGTCCTGTAAAAGGACCTGGACATCACTACTAAGCTAGGTGATTCTCTGTGGTCCTGTAATAGGACCTGGACATCACTACTAAGCTAGGTGATTCTCTGTGGTCCTGTAATATGACCTGGACATCACTACTAAGCTAGATGATTCTCTGTGGTCCTGTAATAGGACCTGGACATCACTACTAAGCTAGGTGATTCTCTGTGGTCCTGTAATAGGACCTGGACATCACTACTATGGTAGGTGATTCTCTGTGGTCCTGTAATAGGACCTGGACATCACTACTAAGCTAGGTGATTCTCTGTGGTCCTGTAATAGGACCTGGACATCACTACTAAGCTAGGTGATTCTCTGTGGTCCTGTAATAGGACCTGGACATCACTACTAAGCTAGGTGATTCTCTGTGGTCCTGTAATAGGACCTGGACATCACTACTAAGCTAGGTGATTCTCTGTGGTCCTGTAATAAGACCAGGACATCACTACTAAGCTAGGTGATTCTCTGTGGTCCTGTAATAGGACCTGGACATGACTACTAAGCTAGGTGATTCTCTGTGGTCCTGTAATAGGACCTGGACATCACTACTAAGCTAGGTGATTCTCTGTGGTCCTGTAATAGGACCTGGACATCACTACTAAGCTAGGTGATTCTCTGTGGTCCTGTAATAAGACCAGGACATCACTACTAAGCTAGGTGATTCTCTGTGGTCCTGTAATAAGACCAGGACATCACTACTAAGCTAGGTGATTCTCTGTGGTCCTGTAATAGGACCAGGACATCACTACTAAGCTAGGTGATTCTCTGTGGTCCTGTAATAGGACCTGGACATCACTACTAAGCTAGGTGATTCTCTGTGGCCCTGTAATAGGACCTGGACATCACTACTAAGCTAGGTGATTCTCTGTGGTCCTGTAATAGGACCTGGACATCACTACTAAGCTAGGTGATTCTCTGTGGTCCTGTAATAGGACCTGGACATCACTACTAAGCTAGGTGATTCTCTGTGATCCTGTAATAGGACCAGGACATCACTACTAAGCTAGTTGATTCTCTGTGGTCCTGTAATAGGACCTGGACATCACTACTAATCTAGGTGATTCTCTGTGGTCCTGTAATAGGACCAGGACATCACTACTAAGCTAGGTGATTCTCTGTGGTCCTGTAATAGGACCTGGACATCACTACTAAGCAAGGTGATTCTCTGTGGTCGTGTAATAGGACCTGGACATCACTACTAAGCTAGGTGATTCTCTGTGGTCCTGTAATAGGACCTGGACATCACTACTAAGCTAGGTGATTCTCTGTGGCCCTGTAATAGGACCTGGACATCACTACTAAGCTAGGTGATTCTCTGTGGTCCTGTAATAGGACCTGGACATCACTACTAATCTAGGTGATTCTCTGTGGTCCTGTAATAGGACCTGGACATCACTACTAAGCTAGGTGATTCTCTGTGATCCTGTAATAGGACCAGGACATCACTACTAAGCTAGTTGATTCTCTGTGGTCCTGTAATAGGACCTGGACATCACTACTAATCTAGGTGATTCTCTGTGGTCCTGTAATAGGACCAGGACATCACTACTAAGCTAGGTGATTCTCTGTGGTCCTGTAATAGGACCTGGACATCACTACTAAGCAAGGTGATTCTCTGTGGTTGTGTAATAGGACCTGGACATCACTACTAAGCTAGGTGATTCTCTGTGGTCCTGTAATAGGACCAGGACATCACTACTAAGCTAGGTGATTCTCTGTGGTCCTGTAATAGGACCAGGACATCACTACTAAGCTAGGTGATTCTCTGTGGTCCTGTAATAGGACATTGACATCACTACTAAGCTAGGTGATTCTCTGTGGTCCTGTAATAGTACCTGGACATCACTACTAATCTAGGTGATTCTCTGTGGTCCTGTAATAGGACCTGGACATCACTACTAAGCTAGGTGATTCTCTGTGGTCCTGTAATAGGACCTGGACATCACTACTAAGCTAGGTGATTCTCTGTGGTCCTGTAATAGGACCTGGACATCACTACTAAGCTAGGTGATTCTCTGTGGTCCTGTAATAAGACCAGGACATCACTACTAAGCTAGGTGATTCTCTGTGGTCCTGTAATAGGACCTGGACATCACTACTAAGCTAGGTGATTCTCTGTGGTCCTGTAATAGGACCAGGACATCACTACTAAGCTATGTGATTCTCTGTGGTCCTGTAATAGGACCTGGACATCACTACTAAGCTAGGAGATTCTCTGTGGTCCTGTAATAGGACCTGGACATCACTACTAAGCTAGGTGATTCTCCGTGGTCCTGTAATAGGACCTGGACATCACTACTAAGCTAGGTGATTGTCCGTGGTCCTGTAATAGGACCAGGACATCACTACTAAGCTAGGTGATTCTCCGTGGTCCTGTAATAGGACCAGGACATCACTACTAAGCTAGGTGATTCTCTGTGGTCCTGTAATAGGACCTGGACATCACTACTAAGCTAGGTGATTCTCTGTGGCCCTGTAATAGGACCTGGACATCACTACTAAGCTAGGTGATTCTCTGTGGTCCTGTAATAGGACCTGGACATCACTACTAAGCTAGGTGATTCTCTGTGGTCCTGTAATAGGACCTGGACATCACTACTAAGCTAGGTGATTCTCTGTGATCCTGTAATAGGACCAGGACATCACTACTAAGCAAGGTGATTCTCTGTGGTCGTGTAATAGGACCTGGACATCACTACTAAGCTAGGTGATTCTCTGTGGTCCTGTAATAGGACCTGGACATCACTACTAAGCTAGGTGATTCTCTGTGGTCCTGTAATATGACCTGGACATCACTACTAAGCTAGATGATTCTCTGTGGTCCTGTAATAGGACCTGGACATCACTACTAAGCTAGGTGATTCTCTGTGGTCCTGTAATAGGACCTGGACATCACTACTATGCTAGGTGATTCTCTGTGGTCCTGTAATAGGACCTGGACATCACTACTAAGCTAGGTGATTCTCTGTGGTCCTGTAATAGGACCTGGACATCACTACTAAGCTAGGTGATTCTCTGTGGTCCTGTAATAGGACCTGGACATCACTACAAAGCTAGGTGATTGTCTATGGCCCTGTAATAGGACCAGGACATCACTACTAAGCTAGGTGATTCTCTGTGGTCCTGTAATAGGACCAGGACATCACTACTAAGCTAGGTGATTCTCTGTGGTCCTGTAATAGGACCTGGACATCACTACTAAGCAAGGTGATTCTCTGTGGTCGTGTAATAGGACCTGGACATCACTACTAAGCTAGGTGATTCTCTGTGGTCCTGTAATAGTACCTGGACATCACTACTAATCTAGGTGATTCTCTGTGGTCCTGTAATAGGACCTGGACATCACTACTAAGCTAGGTGATTCTCTGTGGTCCTGTAATAGGACCTGGACATCACTACTAAGCTAGGTGATTCTCTGTGGTCCTGTAATAGGACCTGGACATCACTACTAAGCTAGGTGATTCTCTGTGATCCTGTAATAGGACCAGGACATCACTACTAAGCAAGGTGATTCTCTGTGGTCGTGTAATAGGACCTGGACATCACTACTAAGCTAGGTGATTCTCTGTGGTCCTGTAATAGGACCTGGACATCACTACTAAGCTAGGTGATTCTCTGTGGTCCTGTAATATGACCTGGACATCACTACTAAGCTAGATGATTCTCTGTGGTCCTGTAATAGGACCTGGACATCACTACTAAGCTAGGTGATTCTCTGTGGTCCTGTAATAGGACCTGGACATCACTACTATGCTAGGTGATTCTCTGTGGTCCTGTAATAGGACCTGGACATCACTACTAAGCTAGGTGATTCTCTGTGGTCCTGTAATAGGACCTGGACATCACTACTAAGCTAGGTGATTCTCTGTGGTCCTGTAATAGGACCAGGACATCACTACTAAGCTAGGTGATTCTCTGTGGTCCTGTAATAGGACCAGGACATCACTACTAAGCTAGGTGATTCTCTGTGGTCCTGTAATAGGACATGGACATCACTACTAAGCTAGGTGATTCTCTGTGGTCCTGTAATAGTACCTGGACATCACTACTAATCTAGGTGATTCTCTGTGGTCCTGTAATAGGACCTGGACATCACTACTAAGCTAGGTGATTCTCTGTGGTCCTGTAATAGGACCTGGACATCACTACTAAGCTAGGTGATTCTCTGTGGTCCTGTAATAGGACCTGGACATCACTACTAAGCTAGGTGATTCTCTGTGGTCCTGTAATAAGACCAGGACATCACTACTAAGCTAGGTGATTCTCTGTGGTCCTGTAATAGGACCTGGACATCACTACTAAGCTAGGTGATTCTCTGTGGTCCTGTAATAGGACCAGGACATCACTACTAAGCTAGGTGATTCTCTGTGGTCCTGTAATAGGACCTGGACATCACTACTAAGCTAGGTGATTCTCTGTGGTCCTGTAATAGGACCTGGACATCACTAATAAGCTAGGTGATTCTCTGTGGCCCTGTAATAGGACCTGGACATCACTACTAAGCTAGGTGATTCTCTGTGGTCCTGTAATAGGACCTGGACATCACTACTAAGCTAGGTGATTCTCTGTGGTCCTGTAATAGGACCTGGACATCACTACTAAGCTAGGTGATTCTCTGTGATCCTGTAATAGGACCAGGACATCACTACTAAGCTAGTTGATTCTCTGTGGTCCTGTAATAGGACCTGGACATCACTACTAATCTAGGTGATTCTCTGTGGTCCTGTAATAGGACCAGGACATCACTACTAAGCTAGGTGATTCTCTGTGGTCCTGTAATAGGACCTGGACATCACTACTAAGCAAGGTGATTCTCTGTGGTCGTGTAATAGGACCTGGACATCACTACTAAGCTAGGTGATTCTCTGTGGTCCTGTAATAGGACCTGGACATCACTACTAAGCTAGGTGATTCTCTGTGGCCCTGTAATAGGACCTGGACATCACTACTAAGCTAGGTGATTCTCTGTGGTCCTGTAATAGGACCTGGACATCACTACTAATCTAGGTGATTCTCTGTGGTCCTGTAATAGGACCTGGACATCACTACTAAGCTAGGTGATTCTCTGTGATCCTGTAATAGGACCAGGACATCACTACTAAGCTAGTTGATTCTCTGTGGTCCTGTAATAGGACCTGGACATCACTACTAATCTAGGTGATTCTCTGTGGTCCTGTAATAGGACCAGGACATCACTACTAAGCTAGGTGATTCTCTGTGGTCCTGTAATAGGACCTGGACATCACTACTAAGCAAGGTGATTCTCTGTGGTTGTGTAATAGGACCTGGACATCACTACTAAGCTAGGTGATTCTCTGTGGTCCTGTAATAGGACCAGGACATCACTACTAAGCTAGGTGATTATCTGTGGTCCTGTAATAGGACCAGGACATCACTACTAAGCTAGGTGATTCTCTGTGGTCCTGTAATAGGACATTGACATCACTACTAAGCTAGGTGATTCTCTGTGGTCCTGTAATAGTACCTGGACATCACTACTAATCTAGGTGATTCTCTGTGGTCCTGTAATAGGACCTGGACATCACTACTAAGCTAGGTGATTCTCTGTGGTCCTGTAATAGGACCTGGACATCACTACTAAGCTAGGTGATTCTCTGTGGTCCTGTAATAGGACCTGGACATCACTACTAAGCTAGGTGATTCTCTGTGGTCCTGTAATAAGACCAGGACATCACTACTAAGCTAGGTGATTCTCTGTGGTCCTGTAATAGGACCTGGACATCACTACTAAGCTAGGTGATTCTCTGTGGTCCTGTAATAGGACCAGGACATCACTACTAAGCTATGTGATTCTCTGTGGTCCTGTAATAGGACCTGGACATCACTACTAAGCTAGGAGATTCTCTGTGGTCCTGTAATAGGACCTGGACATCACTACTAAGCTAGGTGATTCTCCGTGGTCCTGTAATAGGACCTGGACATCACTACTAAGCTAGGTGATTGTCCGTGGTCCTGTAATAGGACCAGGACATCACTACTAAGCTAGGTGATTCTCCGTGGTCCTGTAATAGGACCAGGACATCACTACTAAGCTAGGTGATTCTCTGTGGTCCTGTAATAGGACCTGGACATCACTACTAAGCTAGGTGATTCTCTGTGGCCCTGTAATAGGACCTGGACATCACTACTAAGCTAGGTGATTCTCTGTGGTCCTGTAATAGGACCTGGACATCACTACTAAGCTAGGTGATTCTCTGTGGTCCTGTAATAGGACCTGGACATCACTACTAAGCTAGGTGATTCTCTGTGATCCTGTAATAGGACCAGGACATCACTACTAAGCAAGGTGATTCTCTGTGGTCGTGTAATAGGACCTGGACATCACTACTAAGCTAGGTGATTCTCTGTGGTCCTGTAATAGGACCTGGACATCACTACTAAGCTAGGTGATTCTCTGTGGTCCTGTAATATGACCTGGACATCACTACTAAGCTAGATGATTCTCTGTGGTCCTGTAATAGGACCTGGACATCACTACTAAGCTAGGTGATTCTCTGTGGTCCTGTAATAGGACCTGGACATCACTACTATGCTAGGTGATTCTCTGTGGTCCTGTAATAGGACCTGGACATCACTACTAAGCTAGGTGATTCTCTGTGGTCCTGTAATAGGACCTGGACATCACTACTAAGCTAGGTGATTCTCTGTGGTCCTGTAATAGGACCTGGACATCACTACAAAGCTAGGTGATTGTCTATGGCCCTGTAATAGGACCAGGACATCACTACTAAGCTAGGTGATTCTCTGTGGTCCTGTAATAGGACCAGGACATCACTACTAAGCTAGGTGATTCTCTGTGGTCCTGTAATAGGACCTGGACATCACTACTAAGCAAGGTGATTCTCTGTGGTCGTGTAATAGGACCTGGACATCACTACTAAGCTAGGTGATTCTCTGTGGTCCTGTAATAGTACCTGGACATCACTACTAATCTAGGTGATTCTCTGTGGTCCTGTAATAGGACCTGGACATCACTACTAAGCTAGGTGATTCTCTGTGGTCCTGTAATAGGACCTGGACATCACTACTAAGCTAGGTGATTCTCTGTGGTCCTGTAATAGGACCTGGACATCACTACTAAGCTAGGTGATTCTCTGTGATCCTGTAATAGGACCAGGACATCACTACTAAGCAAGGTGATTCTCTGTGGTCGTGTAATAGGACCTGGACATCACTACTAAGCTAGGTGATTCTCTGTGGTCCTGTAATAGGACCTGGACATCACTACTAAGCTAGGTGATTCTCTGTGGTCCTGTAATATGACCTGGACATCACTACTAAGCTAGATGATTCTCTGTGGTCCTGTAATAGGACCTGGACATCACTACTAAGCTAGGTGATTCTCTGTGGTCCTGTAATAGGACCTGGACATCACTACTATGCTAGGTGATTCTCTGTGGTCCTGTAATAGGACCTGGACATCACTACTAAGCTAGGTGATTCTCTGTGGTCCTGTAATAGGACCTGGACATCACTACTAAGCTAGGTGATTCTCTGTGGTCCTGTAATAGGACCAGGACATCACTACTAAGCTAGGTGATTCTCTGTGGTCCTGTAATAGGACCAGGACATCACTACTAAGCTAGGTGATTCTCTGTGGTCCTGTAATAGGACATGGACATCACTACTAAGCTAGGTGATTCTCTGTGGTCCTGTAATAGTACCTGGACATCACTACTAATCTAGGTGATTCTCTGTGGTCCTGTAATAGGACCTGGACATCACTACTAAGCTAGGTGATTCTCTGTGGTCCTGTAATAGGACCTGGACATCACTACTAAGCTAGGTGATTCTCTGTGGTCCTGTAATAGGACCTGGACATCACTACTAAGCTAGGTGATTCTCTGTGGTCCTGTAATAAGACCAGGACATCACTACTAAGCTAGGTGATTCTCTGTGGTCCTGTAATAGGACCTGGACATCACTACTAAGCTAGGTGATTCTCTGTGGTCCTGTAATAGGACCAGGACATCACTACTAAGCTAGGTGATTCTCTGTGGTCCTGTAATAGGACCTGGACATCAATACTAAGCTAGGTGATTGTCCGTGGTCCTGTAATAGGACCAGGACATCACTACTAAGCTAGGTGATTCTCTGTGGTCCTGTAATAGGACCTGGACATCACTACTAAGCTAGGTGATTCTCTGTGGCCCTGTAATAGGACCTGGACATCACTACTAAGCTAGGTGATTCTCTGTGGTCCTGTAATAGGACCTGGACATCACTAATAAGCTAGGTGATTCTCTGTGGTCCTGTAATAGGACCTGGACATCACTACTAAGCTAGGTGATTCTCTGTGATCCTGTAATAGGACCAGGACATCACTACTAAGATAGTTGATTCTCTGTGGTCCTGTAATAGGACCTGGACATCACTACTAATCTAGGTGATTCTCTGTGGTCCTGTAATAGGACCAGGACATCACTACTAAGCTAGGTGATTCTCTGTGGTCCTGTAATAGGACCTGGACATCACTACTAAGCAAGGTGATTCTCTGTGGTCGTGTAATAGGACCTGGACATCACTACTAAGCTAGGTGATTCTCTGTGGTCCTGTAATAGGACCTGGACATCACTACTAAGCTAGGTGATTCTCTGTGGTCCTGTAATATGACCTGGACATCACTACTAAGCTAGATGATTCTCTGTGGTCCTATAATAGGACCTGGACATCACTACTAAGCTAGGTGATTCTCTGTGGTCCTGTAATAGGACCTGGACATCACTACTAAGCTAGGTGATTCTCTGTGGCCCTGTAATAGGACCTGGACATCACTACTAAGCTAGGTGATTCTCTGTGGTCCTGTAATAGGACCTGGACATCACTACTAAGCTAGGTGATTCTCTGTGGTCCTGTAATAGGACCTGGACATCACTACTAAGCTAGGTGATTCTCTGTGATCCTGTAATAGGACCTGGACATCACTACTAAGCTAGGTGATTCTCTGTGGTCCTGTAATAGGACCTGGACATCACTACTATGCTAGGTGATTCTCTGTGGTCCTGTAATAGGACCTGGACATCACTACTAAGCTAGGTGATTCTCTGTGGTCCTGTAATAGGACCTGGACATCACTACTAAGCTAGGTGATTCTCTGTGGTCCTGTAATAGGACCAGGACATCACTACTAAGCTAGGTGATTCTCTGTGGTCCTGTAATAGGACCTGGACATCACTACTAAGCAAGGTGATTCTCTGTGGTCGTGTAATAGGACCTGGACATCACTACTAAGCTAGGTGATTCTCTGTGGTCCTGTAATAGGACCAGGACATCACTACTAAGCTAGGTGATTCTCTGTGGTCCTGTAATAGGACCAGGACATCACTACTAAGCTAGGTGATTCTCTGTGGTCCTGTAATAGGACATGGACATCACTACTAAGCTAGGTGATTCTCTGTGGTCCTGTAATAGTACCTGGACATCACTACTAATCTAGGTGATTCTCTGTGGTCCTGTAATAGGACCTGGACATCACTACTAAGCTAGGTGATTCTCTGTGGTCCTGTAATAGGACCTGGACATCACTACTAAGCTAGGTGATTCTCTGTGGTCCTGTAATAGGACCTGGACATCACTACTAAGCTAGGTGATTCTCTGTGGTCCTGTAATAAGACCAGGACATCACTACTAAGCTAGGTGATTCTCTGTGGTCCTGTAATAGGACCTGGACATCACTACTAAGCTAGGTGATTCTCTGTGGTCCTGTAATAGGACCAGGACATCACTACTAAGCTAGGTGATTCTCTGTGGTCCTGTAATAGGACCTGGACATCACTACTAAGCTAGGTGATTGTCCGTGGTCCTGTAATAGGACCAGGACATCACTACTAAGCTAGGTGATTCTCTGTGGTCCTGTAATAGGACCTGGACATCACTACTAAGCTAGGTGATTCTCTGTGGCCCTGTAATAGGACCTGGACATCACTACTAAGCTAGGTGATTCTCTGTGGTCCTGTAATAGGACCTGGACATCACTACTAAGCTAGGTGATTCTCTGTGGTCCTGTAATAGGACCTGGACATCACTACTAAGCTAGGTGATTCTCTGTGGTCCTGTAATAGGACCTGGACATCACTACAAAGCTAGGTGATTGTCTATGGCCCTGTAATAGGACCAGGACATCACTACTAAGCTAGGTGATTCTCTGTGGTCCTGTAATAGGACCAGGACATCACTACTAAGCTAGGTGATTCTCTGTGGTCCTGTAATAGGACCTGGACATCACTACTAAGCAAGGTGATTCTCTGTGGTCGTGTAATAGGACCTGGACATCACTACTAAGCTAGGTGATTCTCTGTGGTCCTGTAATAGGACCTGGACAACACTACTAAGCTAGGTGATTTTCTGTGGTCCTGTAATAGGACCAGGACATCACTACTAAGCTAGGTGATTCTCTGTGGTCCTGTAATAGGACCAGGACATCACTACTAAGCTAGGTGATTCTCTGTGGTCCTGTAATAGGACCTGGACATCACTACTAAGCAAGGTGATTCTCTGTGGTCCTGTAATAGGACCTGGACATCACTAATAAGCTAGGTGATTCTCTGTGGTCCTGTAATAGGACCTGGACATCACTACTAAGCTAGGTGATTCTCTGTGGTCCTGTAATAGGACCAGGACATCACTACTAAGCTAGGTGATTCTCTGTGGTCCTGTAATAGGACCAGGACATCACTACTAAGCTAGGTGATTCTCTGTGGTCCTGTAATAGGACATGGACATCACTACTAAGCTAGGTGATTCTCTGTGGTCCTGTAATAGGACCTGGACATCACTACTAATCTAGGTGATTCTCTGTGGTCCTGTAATAGGACCTGGACATCACTACTAAGCTAGGTGATTCTCTGTGGTCGTGTAATAGGACCTGGACATCACTACTAAGCTAGGTGATTCTCTGTGGTCCTGTAATAGGACCAGGACATCACTACTAAGCTAGGTGATTCTCTGTGGTCCTGTAATAGGACCAGGACATCACTACTAAGCTAGGTGATTCTCTGTGGTCCTGTAATAGGACCTGGACATCACTACTAAGCTAGGAGATTCTCCGTGGTCCTGTAATAGGACCTGGACATCACTACTAAGCTAGGTGATTCTCCGTGGTCCTGTAATAGGACCTGGACATCACTACTAAGCTAGGTGATTGTCCGTGGTCCTGTAATAGGACCAGGACATCACTACTAAGCTAGGTGATTCTCCGTGGTCCTGTAATAGGACCAGGACATCACTACTAAGCTAGGTGATTCTCTGTGGTCCTGTAATAGGACCTGGACATCACTACTAAGCTAGGTGATTCTCTGTGGCCCTGTAATAGGACCTGGACATCACTACTAAGCTAGGTGATTCTCTGTGGTCCTGTAATAGGACCTGGACATCACTACTAATCTAGGTGATTCTCTGTGGTCCTGTAATAGGACCTGGACATCACTACTAAGCTAGGTGATTCTCTGTGATCCTGTAATAGGACCAGGACATCACTACTAAGCTAGTTGATTCTCTGTGGTCCTGTAATAGGACCTGGACATCACTACTAATCTAGGTGATTCTCTGTGGTCCTGTAATAGGACCAGGACATCACTACTAAGCTAGGTGATTCTCTGTGGTCCTGTAATAGGACATGGACATCACTACTAAGCTAGGTGATTCTCTGTGGTCCTGTAATAGTACCTGGACATCACTACTAATCTAGGTGATTCTCTGTGGTCCTGTAATAGGACCTGGACATCACTACTAAGCTAGGTGATTCTCTGTGGTCCTGTAATAGGACCTGGACATCACTACTAAGCTAGGTGATTCTCTGTGGTCCTGTAATAGGACCTGGACATCACTACTAAGCTAGGTGATTCTCTGTGGTCCTGTAATAAGACCAGGACATCACTACTAAGCTAGGTGATTCTCTGTGGTCCTGTAATAGGACCTGGACATCACTACTAAGCTAGGTGATTCTCTGTGGTCCTGTAATAGGACCAGGACATCACTACTAAGCTAGGTGATTCTCTGTGGTCCTGTAATAGGACCTGGACATCACTACTAAGCTAGGAGATTCTCTGTGGTCCTGTAATAGGACCTGGACATCACTACTAAGCTAGGTGATTCTCCGTGGTCCTGTAATAGGACCTGGACATCACTACTAAGCTAGGTGATTGTCCGTGGTCCTGTAATAGGACCAGGACATCACTACTAAGCTAGGTGATTCTCCGTGGTCCTGTAATAGGACCAGGACATCACTACTAAGCTAGGTGATTCTCTGTGGTCCTGTAATAGGACCTGGACATCACTACTAAGCTAGGTGATTCTCTGTGGCCCTGTAATAGGACCTGGACATCACTACTAAGCTAGGTGATTCTCTGTGGTCCTGTAATAGGACCTGGACATCACTACTAAGCTAGGTGATTCTCTGTGGTCCTGTAATAGGACCTGGACATCACTACTAAGCTAGGTGATTCTCTGTGATCCTGTAATAGGACCAGGACATCACTACTAAGCTAGTTGATTCTCTGTGGTCCTGTAATAGGACCTGGACATCACTACTAATCTAGGTGATTCTCTGTGGTCCTGTAATAGGACCAGGACATCACTACTAAGCTAGGTGATTCTCTGTGGTCCTGTAATAGGACCTGGACATCACTACTAAGCAAGGTGATTCTCTGTGGTCGTGTAATAGGACCTGGACATCACTACTAAGCTAGGTGATTCTCTGTGGTCCTGTAATAGGACCTGGACATCACTACTAAGCTAGGTGATTCTCTGTGGCCCTGTAATAGGACCTGGACATCACTACTAAGCTAGGTGATTCTCTGTGGTCCTGTAATAGGACCTGGACATCACTACTAATCTAGGTGATTCTCTGTGGTCCTGTAATAGGACCTGGACATCACTACTAAGCTAGGTGATTCTCTGTGATCCTGTAATAGGACCAGGACATCACTACTAAGCTAGTTGATTCTCTGTGGTCCTGTAATAGGACCTGGACATCACTACTAATCTAGGTGATTCTCTGTGGTCCTGTAATAGGACCAGGACATCACTACTAAGCTAGGTGATTCTCTGTGGTCCTGTAATAGGACCTGGACATCACTACTAAGCAAGGTGATTCTCTGTGGTTGTGTAATAGGACCTGGACATCACTACTAAGCTAGGTGATTCTCTGTGGTCCTGTAATAGGACCAGGACATCACTACTAAGCTAGGTGATTCTCTGTGGTCCTGTAATAGGACCAGGACATCACTACTAAGCTAGGTGATTCTCTGTGGTCCTGTAATAGGACATTGACATCACTACTAAGCTAGGTGATTCTCTGTGGTCCTGTAATAGTACCTGGACATCACTACTAATCTAGGTGATTCTCTGTGGTCCTGTAATAGGACCTGGACATCACTACTAAGCTAGGTGATTCTCTGTGGTCCTGTAATAGGACCTGGACATCACTACTAAGCTAGGTGATTCTCTGTGGTCCTGTAATAGGACCTGGACATCACTACTAAGCTAGGTGATTCTCTGTGGTCCTGTAATAAGACCAGGACATCACTACTAAGCTAGGTGATTCTCTGTGGTCCTGTAATAGGACCTGGACATCACTACTAAGCTAGGTGATTCTCTGTGGTCCTGTAATAGGACCAGGACATCACTACTAAGCTATGTGATTCTCTGTGGTCCTGTAATAGGACCTGGACATCACTACTAAGCTAGGAGATTCTCTGTGGTCCTGTAATAGGACCTGGACATCACTACTAAGCTAGGTGATTCTCCGTGGTCCTGTAATAGGACCTGGACATCACTACTAAGCTAGGTGATTGTCCGTGGTCCTGTAATAGGACCAGGACATCACTACTAAGCTAGGTGATTCTCCGTGGTCCTGTAATAGGACCAGGACATCACTACTAAGCTAGGTGATTCTCTGTGGTCCTGTAATAGGACCTGGACATCACTACTAAGCTAGGTGATTCTCTGTGGCCCTGTAATAGGACCTGGACATCACTACTAAGCTAGGTGATTCTCTGTGGTCCTGTAATAGGACCTGGACATCACTACTAAGCTAGGTGATTCTCTGTGGTCCTGTAATAGGACCTGGACATCACTACTAAGCTAGGTGATTCTCTGTGATCCTGTAATAGGACCAGGACATCACTACTAAGCAAGGTGATTCTCTGTGGTCGTGTAATAGGACCTGGACATCACTACTAAGCTAGGTGATTCTCTGTGGTCCTGTAATAGGACCTGGACATCACTACTAAGCTAGGTGATTCTCTGTGGTCCTGTAATATGACCTGGACATCACTACTAAGCTAGATGATTCTCTGTGGTCCTGTAATAGGACCTGGACATCACTACTAAGCTAGGTGATTCTCTGTGGTCCTGTAATAGGACCTGGACATCACTACTATGCTAGGTGATTCTCTGTGGTCCTGTAATAGGACCTGGACATCACTACTAAGCTAGGTGATTCTCTGTGGTCCTGTAATAGGACCTGGACATCACTACTAAGCTAGGTGATTCTCTGTGGTCCTGTAATAGGACCTGGACATCACTACAAAGCTAGGTGATTGTCTATGGCCCTGTAATAGGACCAGGACATCACTACTAAGCTAGGTGATTCTCTGTGGTCCTGTAATAGGACCAGGACATCACTACTAAGCTAGGTGATTCTCTGTGGTCCTGTAATAGGACCTGGACATCACTACTAAGCAAGGTGATTCTCTGTGGTCGTGTAATAGGACCTGGACATCACTACTAAGCTAGGTGATTCTCTGTGGTCCTGTAATAGTACCTGGACATCACTACTAATCTAGGTGATTCTCTGTGGTCCTGTAATAGGACCTGGACATCACTACTAAGCTAGGTGATTCTCTGTGGTCCTGTAATAGGACCTGGACATCACTACTAAGCTAGGTGATTCTCTGTGGTCCTGTAATAGGACCTGGACATCACTACTAAGCTAGGTGATTCTCTGTGATCCTGTAATAGGACCAGGACATCACTACTAAGCAAGGTGATTCTCTGTGGTCGTGTAATAGGACCTGGACATCACTACTAAGCTAGGTGATTCTCTGTGGTCCTGTAATAGGACCTGGACATCACTACTAAGCTAGGTGATTCTCTGTGGTCCTGTAATATGACCTGGACATCACTACTAAGCTAGATGATTCTCTGTGGTCCTGTAATAGGACCTGGACATCACTACTAAGCTAGGTGATTCTCTGTGGTCCTGTAATAGGACCTGGACATCACTACTATGCTAGGTGATTCTCTGTGGTCCTGTAATAGGACCTGGACATCACTACTAAGCTAGGTGATTCTCTGTGGTCCTGTAATAGGACCTGGACATCACTACTAAGCTAGGTGATTCTCTGTGGTCCTGTAATAGGACCTGGACATCACTACAAAGCTAGGTGATTGTCTATGGCCCTGTAATAGGACCAGGACATCACTACTAAGCTAGGTGATTCTCTGTGGTCCTGTAATAGGACCAGGACATCACTACTAAGCTAGGTGATTCTCTGTGGTCCTGTAATAGGACCTGGACATCACTACTAAGCAAGGTGATTCTCTGTGGTCGTGTAATAGGACCTGGACATCACTACTAAGCTAGGTGATTCTCTGTGGTCCTGTAATAGTACCTGGACATCACTACTAATCTAGGTGATTCTCTGTGGTCCTGTAATAGGACCTGGACATCACTACTAAGCTAGGTGATTCTCTGTGGTCCTGTAATAGGACCTGGACATCACTACTAAGCTAGGTGATTCTCTGTGGTCCTGTAATAGGACCTGGACATCACTACTAAGCTAGGTGATTCTCTGTGGTCCTGTAATAAGACCAGGACATCACTACTAAGCTAGGTGATTCTCTGTGGTCCTGTAATAGGACCTGGACATCACTACTAAGCTAGGTGATTCTCTGTGGTCCTGTAATAGGACCAGGACATCACTACTAAGCTAGGTGATTCTCTGTGGTCCTGTAATAGGACCTGGACGTCACTACTAAGCTAGGAGATTCTCTGTGGTCCTGTAATAGGACCTGGACATCACTACTAAGCTAGGTGATTCTCCGTGGTCCTGTAATAGGACCTGGACATCACTACTAAGCTAGGTGATTGTCCGTGGTCCTGTAATAGGACCAGGACATCACTACTAAGCTAGGTGATTCTCTGTGGTCCTGTAATAGGACCTGGACATCACTACTAAGCAAGGTGATTCTCTGTGGTCGTGTAATAGGACCTGGACATCACTACTAAGCTAGGTGATTCTCTGTGGTCCTGTAATAGGACCTGGACATCACTACTAAGCTAGGTGATTCTCTGTGGCCCTGTAATAGGACCTGGACATCACTACTAAGCTAGGTGATTCTCTGTGGTCCTGTAATAGGACCTGGACATCACTACTAATCTAGGTGATTCTCTGTGGTCCTGTAATAGGACCTGGACATCACTACTAAGCTAGGTGATTCTCTGTGATCCTGTAATAGGACCAGGACATCACTACTAAGCTAGTTGATTCTCTGTGGTCCTGTAATAGGACCTGGACATCACTACTAATCTAGGTGATTCTCTGTGGTCCTGTAATAGGACCAGGACATCACTACTAAGCTAGGTGATTCTCTGTGGTCCTGTAATAGGACCTGGACATCATTACTAAGCAAGGTGATTCTCTGTGGTTGTGTAATAGGACCTGGACATCACTACTAAGCTAGGTGATTCTCTGTGGTCCTGTAATAGGACCAGGACATCACTACTAAGCTAGGTGATTCTCTGTGGTCCTGTAATAGGACCAGGACATCACTACTAAGCTAGGTGATTCTCTGTGGTCCTGTAATAGGACATTGACATCACTACTAAGCTAGGTGATTCTCTGTGGTCCTGTAATAGTACCTGGACATCACTACTAATCTAGGTGATTCTCTGTGGTCCTGTAATAGGACCTGGACATCACTACTAAGCTAGGTGATTCTCTGTGGTCCTGTAATAGGACCTGGACATCACTACTAAGCTAGGTGATTCTCTGTGGTCCTGTAATAGGACCTGGACATCACTACTAAGCTAGGTGATTCTCTGTGGTCCTGTAATAAGACCAGGACATCACTACTAAGCTAGGTGATTCTCTGTGGTCCTGTAATAGGACCTGGACATCACTACTAAGCTAGGTGATTCTCTGTGGTCCTGTAATAGGACCAGGACATCACTACTAAGCTATGTGATTCTCTGTGGTCCTGTAATAGGACCTGGACATCACTACTAAGCTAGGAGATTCTCTGTGGTCCTGTAATAGGACCTGGACATCACTACTAAGCTAGGTGATTCTCCGTGGTCCTGTAATAGGACCTGGACATCACTACTAAGCTAGGTGATTGTCCGTGGTCCTGTAATAGGACCAGGACATCACTACTAAGCTAGGTGATTCTCCGTGGTCCTGTAATAGGACCAGGACATCACTACTAAGCTAGGTGATTCTCTGTGGTCCTGTAATAGGACCTGGACATCACTACTAAGCTAGGTGATTCTCTGTGGCCCTGTAATAGGACCTGGACATCACTACTAAGCTAGGTGATTCTCTGTGGTCCTGTAATAGGACCTGGACATCACTACTAAGCTAGGTGATTCTCTGTGGTCCTGTAATAGGACCTGGACATCACTACTAAGCTAGGTGATTCTCTGTGATCCTGTAATAGGACCAGGACATCACTACTAAGCTAGTTGATTCTCTGTGGTCCTGTAATAGGACCTGGACATCACTACTAATCTAGGTGATTCTCTGTGGTCCTGTAATAGGACCAGGACATCACTACTAAGCTAGGTGATTCTCTGTGGTCCTGTAATAGGACCTGGACATCACTACTAAGCAAGGTGATTCTCTGTGGTCGTGTAATAGGACCTGGACATCACTACTAAGCTAGGTGATTCTCTGTGGTCCTGTAATAGGACCTGGACATCACTACTAAGCTAGGTGATTCTCTGTGGTCCTGTAATATGACCTGGACATCACTACTAAGCTAGATGATTCTCTGTGGTCCTGTAATAGGACCTGGACATCACTACTAAGCTAGGTGATTCTCTGTGGTCCTGTAATAGGACCTGGACATCACTACTATGCTAGGTGATTCTCTGTGGTCCTGTAATAGGACCTGGACATCACTACTAAGCTAGGTGATTCTCTGTGGTCCTGTAATAGGACCTGGACATCACTACTAAGCTAGGTGATTCTCTGTGGTCCTGTAATAGGACCTGGACATCACTACAAAGCTAGGTGATTGTCTATGGCCCTGTAATAGGACCAGGACATCACTACTAAGCTAGGTGATTCTCTGTGGTCCTGTAATAGGACCAGGACATCACTACTAAGCTAGGTGATTCTCTGTGGTCCTGTAATAGGACCTGGACATCACTACTAAGCAAGGTGATTCTCTGTGGTCGTGTAATAGGACCTGGACATCACTACTAAGCTAGGTGATTCTCTGTGGTCCTGTAATAGGACCTGGACAACACTACTAAGCTAGGTGATTTTCTGTGGTCCTGTAATAGGACCAGGACATCACTACTAAGCTAGGTGATTCTCTGTGGTCCTGTAATAGGACCAGGACATCACTACTAAGCTAGGTGATTCTCTGTGGTCCTGTAATAGGACCTGGACATCACTACTAAGCAAGGTGATTCTCTGTGGTCCTGTAATAGGACCTGGACATCACTAATAAGCTAGGTGATTCTCTGTGGTCCTGTAATAGGACCTGGACATCACTACTAAGCTAGGTGATTCTCTGTGGTCCTGTAATAGGACCAGGACATCACTACTAAGCTAGGTGATTCTCTGTGGTCCTGTAATAGGACCAGGACATCACTACTAAGCTAGGTGATTCTCTGTGGTCCTGTAATAGGACATGGACATCACTACTAAGCTAGGTGATTCTCTGTGGTCCTGTAATAGGACCTGGACATCACTACTAATCTAGGTGATTCTCTGTGGTCCTGTAATAGGACCTGGACATCACTACTAAGCTAGGTGATTCTCTGTGGTCCTGTAATAGGACCTGGACATCACTACTAAGCTAGGTGATTCTCTGTGGTCCTGTAATAGGACCTGGACATCACTACTAAGCTAGGTGATTCTCTGTGGTCCTGTAATAGGACCAGGACATCACTACTAAGCTAGGTGATTCTCTGTGGTCCTGTAATAGGACCTGGACATCACTACTAAGCTAGGAGATTCTCCGTGGTCCTGTAATAGGACCTGGACATCACTACTAAGCTAGGTGATTCTCCGTGGTCCTGTAATAGGACCTGGACATCACTACTAAGCTAGGTGATTGTCCGTGGTCCTGTAATAGGACCAGGACATCACTACTAAGCTAGGTGATTCTCCGTGGTCCTGTAATAGGACCAGGACATCACTACTAAGCTAGGTGATTCTCCGTGGTCCTGTAATAGGACCTGGACATCACTACTAAGCTAGGTGATTCTCCGTGGCCCTGTAATAGGACCTGGACATCACTACTAAGCTAGGTGATTCTCTGTGGTCCTGTAATAGGACCTGGACATCACTACTAATCTAGGTGATTCTCTGTGGTCCTGTAATAGGACCTGGACATCACTACTAAGCTAGGTGATTCTCTGTGATCCTGTAATAGGACCAGGACATCACTACTAAGCTAGTTGATTCTCTGTGGTCCTGTAATAGGACCTGGACATCACTACTAATCTAGGTGATTCTCTGTGGTCCTGTAATAGGACCAGGACATCACTACTAATCTAGGTGATTCTCTGTGGTCCTGTAATAGGACCAGGACATCACTACTAAGCTAGGTGATTCTCTGTGGTCCTGTAATAGGACCTGGACATCACTACTAATCTAGGTGATTCTCTGTGGTCCTGTAATAGGACCAGGACATCACTACTAAGCTAGGTGATTCTCTGTGGTCCTGTAATAGGACCTGGACATCACTACTAAGCAAGGTGATTCTCTGTGGTCGTGTAATAGGACCTGGACATCACTACTAAGCTAGGTGATTCTCTGTGGTCCTGTAATAGGACCAGGACATCACTACTAAGCTAGGTGATTCTCTGTGGTCCTGTAATAGGACCAGGACATCACTACTAAGCTAGGTGATTCTCTGTGGTCCTGTAATAGGACATGGACATCACTACTAAGCTAGGTGATTCTCTGTGGTCCTGTAATAGTACCTGGACATCACTACTAATCTAGGTGATTCTCTGTGGTCCTGTAATAGGACCTGGACATCACTACTAAGCTAGGTGATTCTCTGTGGTCCTGTAATAGGACCTGGACATCACTACTAAGCTAGGTGATTCTCTGTGGTCCTGTAATAAGACCAGGACATCACTACTAAGCTAGGTGATTCTCTGTGGTCCTGTAATAAGACCAGGACATCACTACTAAGCTAGGTGATTCTCTGTGGTCCTGTAATAGGACCTGGACATCACTACTAAGCTAGGTGATTCTCTGTGGTCCTGTAATAGGACCAGGACATCACTACTAAGCTAGGTGATTCTCTGTGGTCCTGTAATAGGACCTGGACATCACTACTAAGCTAGGTGATTCTCTGTGGTCCTGTAATAGGACCTGGACATCACTACTAAGCTAGGTGATTCTCTGTGGTCCTGTAATAGGACCTGGACATCACTACAAAGCTAGGTGATTGTCTATGGCCCTGTAATAGGACCAGGACATCACTACTAAGCTAGGTGATTCTCTGTGGTCCTGTAATAGGACCAGGACATCACTACTAAGCTAGGTGATTCTCTGTGGTCCTGTAATAGGACCTGGACATCACTACTAAGCAAGGTGATTCTCTGTGGTCGTGTAATAGGACCTGGACATCACTACTAAGCTAGGTGATTCTCTGTGGTCCTGTAATAGGACCTGGACAACACTACTAAGCTAGGTGATTTTCTGTGGTCCTGTAATAGGACCAGGACATCACTACTAAGCTAGGTGATTCTCTGTGGTCCTGTAATAGGACCAGGACATCACTACTAAGCTAGGTGATTCTCTGTGGTCCTGTAATAGGACCTGGACATCACTACTAAGCAAGGTGATTCTCTGTGGTCCTGTAATAGGACCTGGACATCACTAATAAGCTAGGTGATTCTCTGTGGTCCTGTAATAGGACCTGGACATCACTACTAAGCTAGGTGATTCTCTGTGGTCCTGTAATAGGACCAGGACATCACTACTAAGCTAGGTGATTCTCTGTGGTCCTGTAATAGGACCAGGACATCACTACTAAGCTAGGTGATTCTCTGTGGTCCTGTAATAGGACATGGACATCACTACTAAGCTAGGTGATTCTCTGTGGTCCTGTAATAGGACCTGGACATCACTACTAATCTAGGTGATTCTCTGTGGTCCTGTAATAGGACCTGGACATCACTACTAAGCTAGGTGATTCTCTGTGGTCCTGTAATAGGACCTGGACATCACTACTAAGCTAGGTGATTCTCTGTGGTCCTGTAATAGGACCTGGACATCACTACTAAGCTAGGTGATTCTCTGTGGTCCTGTAATAGGACCAGGACATCACTACTAAGCTAGGTGATTCTCTGTGGTCCTGTAATAGGACCTGGACATCACTACTAAGCTAGGAGATTCTCCGTGGTCCTGTAATAGGACCTGGACATCACTACTAAGCTAGGTGATTCTCCGTGGTCCTGTAATAGGACCTGGACATCACTACTAAGCTAGGTGATTGTCCGTGGTCCTGTAATAGGACCAGGACATCACTACTAAGCTAGGTGATTCTCCGTGGTCCTGTAATAGGACCAGGACATCACTACTAAGCTAGGTGATTCTCCGTGGTCCTGTAATAGGACCTGGACATCACTACTAAGCTAGGTGATTCTCCGTGGCCCTGTAATAGGACCTGGACATCACTACTAAGCTAGGTGATTCTCTGTGGTCCTGTAATAGGACCTGGACATCACTACTAATCTAGGTGATTCTCTGTGGTCCTGTAATAGGACCTGGACATCACTACTAAGCTAGGTGATTCTCTGTGATCCTGTAATAGGACCAGGACATCACTACTAAGCTAGTTGATTCTCTGTGGTCCTGTAATAGGACCTGGACATCACTACTAATCTAGGTGATTCTCTGTGGTCCTGTAATAGGACCAGGACATCACTACTAAGCTAGGTGATTCTCTGTGGTCCTGTAATAGGACCTGGACATCACTACTAAGCAAGGTGATTCTCTGTGGTCGTGTAATAGGACCTGGACATCACTACTAAGCTAGGTGATTCTCTGTGGTCCTGTAATAGGACCAGGACATCACTACTAAGCTAGGTGATTCTCTGTGGTCCTGTAATAGGACCAGGACATCACTACTAAGCTAGGTGATTCTCTGTGGTCCTGTAATAGGACATGGACATCACTACTAAGCTAGGTGATTCTCTGTGGTCCTGTAATAGTACCTGGACATCACTACTAATCTAGGTGATTCTCTGTGGTCCTGTAATAGGACCTGGACATCACTACTAAGCTAGGTGATTCTCTGTGGTCCTGTAATAGGACCTGGACATCACTACTAAGCTAGGTGATTCTCTGTGGTCCTGTAATAGGACCTGGACATCACTACTAAGCTAGGTGATTCTCTGTGGTCCTGTAATAAGACCAGGACATCACTACTAAGCTAGGTGATTCTCTGTGGTCCTGTAATAAGACCAGGACATCACTACTAAGCTAGGTGATTCTCTGTGGTCCTGTAATAGGACCTGGACATCACTACTAAGCTAGGTGATTCTCTGTGGTCCTGTAATAGGACCAGGACATCACTACTAAGCTAGGTGATTCTCTGTGGTCCTGTAATAGGACCTGGACATCACTACTAAGCTAGGAGATTCTCTGTGGTCCTGTAATAGGACCTGGACATCACTACTAAGCTAGGTGATTCTCCGTGGTCCTGTAATAGGACCTGGACATCACTACTAAGCTAGGTGATTGTCCGTGGTCCTGTAATAGGACCAGGACATCACTACTAAGCTAGGTGATTCTCCGTGGTCCTGTAATAGGACCAGGACATCACTACTAAGCTAGGTGATTCTCTGTGGTCCTGTAATAGGACCTGGACATCACTACTAAGCTAGGTGATTCTCTGTGGCCCTGTAATAGGACCTGGACATCACTACTAAGCTAGGTGATTCTCTGTGGTCCTGTAATAGGACCTGGACATCACTACTAATCTAGGTGATTCTCTGTGGTCCTGTAATAGGACCTGGACATCACTACTAAGCTAGGTGATTCTCTGTGATCCTGTAATAGGACCAGGACATCACTACTAAGCTAGTTGATTCTCTGTGGTCCTGTAATAGGACCTGGACATCACTACTAATCTAGGTGATTCTCTGTGGTCCTGTAATAGGACCAGGACATCACTACTAAGCTAGGTGATTCTCTGTGGTCCTGTAATAGGACCTGGACATCACTACTAAGCAAGGTGATTCTCTGTGGTCGTGTAATAGGACCTGGACATCACTACTAAGCTAGGTGATTCTCTGTGGTCCTGTAATAGGACCAGGACATCACTACTAAGCTAGGTGATTCTCTGTGGTCCTGTAATAGGACCAGGACATCACTACTAAGCTAGGTGATTCTCTGTGGTCCTGTAATAGGACATGGACATCACTACTAAGCTAGGTGATTCTCTGTGGTCCTGTAATAGTACCTGGACATCACTACTAATCTAGGTGATTCTCTGTGGTCCTGTAATAGGACCTGGACATCACTACTAAGCTAGGTGATTCTCTGTGGTCCTGTAATAGGACCTGGACATCACTACTAAGCTAGGTGATTCTCTGTGGTCCTGTAATAGGACCTGGACATCACTACTAAGCTAGGTGATTCTCTGTGGTCCTGTAATAAGACCAGGACATCACTACTAAGCTAGGTGATTCTCTGTGGTCCTGTAATAAGACCAGGACATCACTACTAAGCTAGGTGATTCTCTGTGGTCCTGTAATAGGACCTGGACATCACTACTAAGCTAGGTGATTCTCTGTGGTCCTGTAATAGGACCAGGACATCACTACTAAGCTAGGTGATTCTCTGTGGTCCTGTAATAGGACCTGGACATCACTACTAAGCTAGGAGATTCTCTGTGGTCCTGTAATAGGACCTGGACATCACTACTAAGCTAGGTGATTCTCCGTGGTCCTGTAATAGGACCTGGACATCACTACTAAGCTAGGTGATTGTCCGTGGTCCTGTAATAGGACCAGGACATCACTACTAAGCTAGGTGATTCTCCGTGGTCCTGTAATAGGACCAGGACATCACTACTAAGCTAGGTGATTCTCTGTGGTCCTGTAATAGGACCTGGACATCACTACTAAGCTAGGTGATTCTCTGTGGCCCTGTAATAGGACCTGGACATCACTACTAAGCTAGGTGATTCTCTGTGGTCCTGTAATAGGACCTGGACATCACTACTAAGCTAGGTGATTCTCTGTGGTCCTGTAATAGGACCTGGACATCACTACTAAGCTAGGTGATTCTCTGTGATCCTGTAATAGGACCTGGACATCACTACTATGCTAGGTGATTCTCTGTGGTCCTGTAATAGGACCTGGACATCACTACTAAGCTAGGTGATTCTCTGTGGTCCTGTAATAGGACCTGGACATCACTACTAAGCTAGGTGATTCTCTGTGGTCCTGTAATAGGACCTGGACATCACTACTAATCTAGGTGATTCTCTGTGGTCCTGTAATAGGACCAGGACATCACTACTAAGCTAGGTGATTCTCTGTGGTCCTGTAATAGGACCTGGACATCACTACTAAGCAAGGTGATTCTCTGTGGTCGTGTAATAGGACCTGGACATCACTACTAAGCTAGGTGATTCTCTGTGGTCCTGTAATAGGACCTGGACATCACTACTAAGCTAGGTGATTCTCTGTGGTCCTGTAATATGACCTGGACATCACTACTAAGCTAGATGATTCTCTGTGGTCCTGTAATAGGACCTGGACATCACTACTAAGCTAGGTGATTCTCTGTGGTCCTGTAATAGGACCTGGACATCACTACTATGCTAGGTGATTCTCTGTGGTCCTGTAATAGGACCTGGACATCACTACTAAGCTAGGTGATTCTCTGTGGTCCTGTAATAGGACCTGGACATCACTACTAAGCTAGGTGATTCTCTGTGGTCCTGTAATAGGACCTGGACATCACTACTAAGCTAGGTGATTCTCTGTGGTCCTGTAATAGGACCTGGACATCACTACTAAGCTAGGTGATTCTCTGTGGTCCTGTAATAGGACCTGGACATCACTACTAAGCTAGGTGATTCTAAGTGGTCCTGTAATAGGACCTGGACATCACTACTAAGCTAGGTGATTCTCTGTGGTCCTGTAATAAGACCAGGACATCACTACTAAGCTAGGTGATTCTCTGTGGTCCTGTAATAGGACCTGGACATGACTACTAAGCTAGGTGATTCTCTGTGGTCCTGTAATAGGACCAGGACATCACTTCTAAGCTAGGTGATTCTCTGTGGTCCTGTAATAGGACCTGGACATCACTACAAAGCTAGGTGATTGTCTGTGGTCCTGTAATAGGACCAGGACATCACTACTAAGCTAGTTGATTCTCTGTGGTCCTGTAATAGGACCAGGACATCACTACTAAGCTAGGTGATTCTCTGTGGTCCTGTAATAGGACCTGGACATCACTACTAAGCAAGGTGATTCTCTGTGGTCGTGTAATAGGACCTGGACATCACTACTAAGCTAGGTGATTCTCTGTGGTCCTGTAATAGGACCTGGACATCACTACTAAGCTAGGTGATTCTCTGTGGTCTTGTAATAGGACCTGGACATCACTACTAAGCTAGGTGATTCTCTGTGGTCCTGTAATAGGACCAGGACATCACTACTAAGCTAGGTGATTCTCTGTGGTCCTGTAATAGGACCTGGACATCACTACTAAGCTAGGTGATTCTCTGTGATCCTGTAATAGGACCAGGACATCACTACTAAGCTAGTTGATTCTCTGTGGTCCTGTAATAGGACCTGGACATCACTACTAATCTAGGTGATTCTCTGTGGTCCTGTAATAGGACCAGGACATCACTACTAAGCTAGGTGATTCTCTGTGGTCCTGTAATAGGACCTGGACATCACTACTAAGCAAGGTGATTCTCTGTGGTCGTGTAATAGGACCTGGACATCACTACTAAGCTAGGTGATTCTCTGTGGTCCTGTAATAGGACCTGGACATCACTTCTAAGCTAGGTGATTCTCTGTGGTCCTGTAATAGGACATGGACATCACTACTAAGCTAGGTGATTCTCTGTGGTCCTGTAAAAGGACCTGGACATCACTACTAAGCTAGGTGATTCTCTGTGGTCCTGTAATAGGACCTGGACATCACTACTAAGCTAGGTGATTCTCTGTGGTCCTGTAATATGACCTGGACATCACTACTAAGCTAGATGATTCTCTGTGGTCCTGTAATAGGACCTGGACATCACTACTAAGCTAGGTGATTCTCTGTGGTCCTGTAATAGGACCTGGACATCACTACTATGCTAGGTGATTCTCTGTGGTCCTGTAATAGGACCTGGACATCACTACTAAGCTAGGTGATTCTCTGTGGTCCTGTAATAGGACCTGGACATCACTACTAAGCTAGGTGATTCTCTGTGGTCCTGTAATAGGACCTGGACATCACTACTAAGCTAGGTGATTCTCTGTGGTCCTGTAATAGGACCTGGACATCACTACTAAGCTAGGTGATTCTCTGTGGTCCTGTAATAGGACCTGGACATCACTACTAAGCTAGGTGATTCTCTGTGGTCCTGTAATAGGACCTGGACATCACTACTAAGCTAGGTGATTCTCTGTGGTCCTGTAATAAGACCAGGACATCACTACTAAGCTAGGTGATTCTCTGTGGTCCTGTAATAGGACCTGGACATCACTACTAAGCTAGGTGATTCTCTGTGGTCCTGTAATAGGACCTGGACATCACTACTAAGCTAGGTGATTCTCTGTGGTCCTGTAATAGGACCTGGACATCACTACTAAGCTAGCTGATTCTCTGTGGTCCTGTAATAGGACCTGGACATCACTACTAAGCTAGGTGATTCTCTGTGGTCCTGTAATAGGACCTGGACATCACTACTAAGCTAGGCGATTCTCTGTGGTCCTGTAATAGGACCTGGACATCCCTACTAAGCTAGGTGATTCTCTGTGGTCCTGTAATAGGACCTGGACATCACTACTAAGCTAGGTGATTCTCTGTGGTCCTGTAATAGGACCTGGACATCACTACTAAGCTAGGTGATTCTCTGTGGTCCTGTAATAGGACCTGGACATCACTACTAAGCTAGGTGATTCTCTGTGGTCCTGTAATAAGACCAGGACATCACTACTAAGCTAGGTGATTCTCTGTGGTCCTGTAATAGGACCTGGACATGACTACTAAGCTAGGTGATTCTCTGTGGTCCTGTAATAGGACCAGGACATCACTACTAAGCTAGGTGATTCTCTGTGGTCCTGTAATAGGACCTGGACATCACTACAAAGCTAGGTGATTGTCTGTGGTCCTGTAATAGGACCAGGACATCACTACTAAGCTAGTTGATTCTCTGTTGTCCTGTAATAGGACCAGGACATCACTACTAAGCTAGGTGATTCTCTGTGGTCCTGTAATAGGACCTGGACATCACTACTAAGCAAGGTGATTCTCTGTGGTCGTGTAATAGGACCTGGACATCACTACTAAGCTAGGTGATTCTCTGTGGTCCTGTAATAGGACCTGGACATCACTACTAAGCTAGGTGATTCTCTGTGGTCCTGTAATAGGACCTGGACATCACTACTAAGCTAGGTGATTCTCTGTGGTCCTGTAATAGGACCAGGACATCACTACTAAGCTAGGTGATTCTCTGTGGTCCTGTAATAGGACCTGGACATCACTACTAAGCTAGGTGATTCTCTGTGATCCTGTAATAGGACCAGGACATCACTACTAAGCTAGTTGATTCTCTGTGGTCCTGTAATAGGACCTGGACATCACTACTAATCTAGGTGATTCTCTGTGGTCCTGTAATAGGACCAGGACATCACTACTAAGCTAGGTGATTCTCTGTGGTCCTGTAATAGGACCTGGACATCACTACTAAGCAAGGTGATTCTCTGTGGTCGTGTAATAGGACCTGGACATCACTACTAAGCTAGTTGATTCTCTGTGGTCCTGTAATAGGACCTGGACATCACTACTAAGCTAGGTGATTCTCTGTGGTCCTGTAATAGGACCTGGACATCACTTCTAAGCTAGGTGATTCTCTGTGGTCCTGTAATAGGACATGGACATCACTACTAAGCTAGGTGATTCTCTGTGGTCCTGTAAAAGGACCTGGACATCACTACTAAGCTAGGTGATTCTCTGTGGTCCTGTAATAGGACCTGGACATCACTACTAAGCTAGGTGATTCTCTGTGGTCCTGTAATATGACCTGGACATCACTACTAAGCTAGATGATTCTCTGTGGTCCTGTAATAGGACCTGGACATCACTACTAAGCTAGGTGATTCTCTGTGGTCCTGTAATAGGACCTGGACATCACTACTATGCTAGGTGATTCTCTGTGGTCCTGTAATAGGACCTGGACATCACTACTAAGCTAGGTGATTCTCTGTGGTCCTGTAATAGGACCTGGACATCACTACTAAGCTAGGTGATTCTCTGTGGTCCTGTAATAGGACCTGGACATCACTACTAAGCTAGGTGATTCTCTGTGGTCCTGTAATAGGACCTGGACATCACTACTAAGCTAGGTGATTCTCTGTGGTCCTGTAATAGGACCTGGACATCACTACAAAGCTAGGTGATTGTCTGTGGTCCTGTAATAGGACCAGGACATCACTACTAAGCTAGTTGATTCTCTGTGGTCCTGTAATAGGACCAGGACATCACTACTAAGCAAGGTGATTCTCTGTGGTCGTGTAATAGGACCTGGACATCACTACTAAGCTAGGTGATTCTCTGTGGTCCTGTAATAGGACCTGGACATCACTACTAAGCTAGGTGATTCTCTGTGGTCCTGTAATAGGACCTGGACATCACTACTAAGCTAGGTGATTCTCTGTGGTCCTGTAATAGGACCAGGACATCACTACTAAGCTAGGTGATTCTCTGTGGTCCTGTAATAGGACCTGGACATCACTACTAAGCTAGGTGATTCTCTGTGATCCTGTAATAGGACCAGGACATCACTACTAAGCTAGTTGATTCTCTGTGGTCCTGTAATAGGACCTGGACATCACTACTAATCTAGGTGATTCTCTGTGGTCCTGTAATAGGACCAGGACATCACTACTAAGCTAGGTGATTCTCTGTGGTCCTGTAATAGGACCTGGACATCACTACTAAGCAAGGTGATTCTCTGTGGTCGTGTAATAGGACCAGGACATCACTACTAAGCTAGGTGATTCTCTGTGGTCCTGTAATAGGACCTGGACATCACTACTAAGCTAGGTGATTCTCTGTGGTCCTGTAATAGGACCTGGACATCACTTCTAAGCTAGGTGATTCTCTGTGGTCCTGTAATAGGACATGGACATCACTACTAAGCTAGGTGATTCTCTGTGGTCCTGTAAAAGGACCTGGACATCACTACTAAGCTAGGTGATTCTCTGTGGTCCTGTAATAGGACCTGGACATCACTACTAAGCTAGGTGATTCTCTGTGGTCCTGTAATATGACCTGGACATCACTACTAAGCTAGATGATTCTCTGTGGTCCTGTAATAGGACCTGGACATCACTACTAAGCTAGGTGATTCTCTGTGGTCCTGTAAAAGGACCTGGACATCACTACTAAGCTAGGTGATTCTCTGTGGTCCTGTAATAGGACCTGGACATCACTACTAAGCTAGGTGATTCTCTGTGGTCCTGTAATATGACCTGGACATCACTACTAAGCTAGATGATTCTCTGTGGTCCTGTAATAGGACCTGGACATCACTACTAAGCTAGGTGATTCTCTGTGGTCCTGTAATAGGACCTGGACATCACTACTATGCTAGGTGATTCTCTGTGGTCCTGTAATAGGACCTGGACATCACTACTAAGCTAGGTGATTCTCTGTGGTCCTGTAATAGGACCTGGACATCACTACTAAGCTAGGTGATTCTCTGTGGTCCTGTAATAGGACCTGGACATCACTACTAAGCTAGGTGATTCTCTGTGGTCCTGTAATAGGACCTGGACATCACTACTAAGCTAGGTGATTCTCTGTGGTCCTGTAATAAGACCAGGACATCACTACTAAGCTAGGTGATTCTCTGTGGTCCTGTAATAGGACCTGGACATGACTACTAAGCTAGGTGATTCTCTGTGGTCCTGTAATAGGACCAGGACATCACTACTAAGCTAGGTGATTCTCTGTGGTCCTGTAATAGGACCTGGACATCACTACAAAGCTAGGTGATTGTCTGTGGTCCTGTAATAGGACCAGGACATCACTACTAAGCTAGTTGATTCTCTGTGGTCCTGTAATAGGACCAGGACATCACTACTAAGCAAGGTGATTCTCTGTGGTCGTGTAATAGGACCTGGACATCACTACTAAGCTAGGTGATTCTCTGTGGTCCTGTAATAGGACCTGGACATCACTACTAAGCTAGGTGATTCTCTGTGGTCCTGTAATAGGACCTGGACATCACTACTAAGCTAGGTGATTCTCTGTGGTCCTGTAATAGGACCAGGACATCACTACTAAGCTAGGTGATTCTCTGTGGTCCTGTAATAGGACCTGGACATCACTACTAAGCTAGGTGATTCTCTGTGATCCTGTAATAGGACCAGGACATCACTACTAAGCTAGTTGATTCTCTGTGGTCCTGTAATAGGACCTGGACATCACTACTAATCTAGGTGATTCTCTGTGGTCCTGTAATAGGACCAGGACATCACTACTAAGCTAGGTGATTCTCTGTGGTCCTGTAATAGGACCTGGACATCACTACTAAGCAAGGTGATTCTCTGTGGTCGTGTAATAGGACCAGGACATCACTACTAAGCTAGGTGATTCTCTGTGGTCCTGTAATAGGACCTGGACATCACTACTAAGCTAGGTGATTCTCTGTGGTCCTGTAATAGGACCTGGACATCACTTCTAAGCTAGGTGATTCTCTGTGGTCCTGTAATAGGACCTGGACATGACTACTAAGCTAGGTGATTCTCTGTGGTCCTGTAATAGGACCAGGACATCACTACTAAGCTAGGTGATTCTCTGTGGTCCTGTAATAGGACCTGGACATCACTACAAAGCTAGGTGATTGTCTGTGGTCCTGTAATAGGACAAGGACATCACTACTAAGCTAGTTGATTCTCTGTGGTCCTGTAATAGGACCAGGACATCACTACTAAGCTAGGTGATTCTCTGTGGTCCTGTAATAGGACCTGGACATCACTACTAAGCAAGGTGATTCTCTGTGGTTGTGTAATAGGACCTGGACATCACTACTAAGCTAGGTGATTCTCTGTGGTCCTGTAATAGGACCTGGACATCACTACTAAGCTAGGTGATTCTCTTTGGTCCTGTAATAGGACATGGACATCACTACTAAGCTAGGTGATTCTCTGTGGTCCTGTAATAGGACCTGGACATGACTACTAAGCTAGGTGATTCTCTGTGGTCCTGTAATAGGACCAGGACATCACTACTAAGCTAGGTGATTCTCTGTGGTCCTGTAATAGGACCTGGACATCACTACTAAGCTAGGTGATTCTCTGTGGTCCTGTAATAGGACCTGGACATCACTACTAAGCTAGGTGATTCTCTGTGGTCCTGTAATAGGACCTGGACATCACTACTAAGCTAGGTGATTCTCTGTGGTCCTGTAATAGGACCAGGACATCACTACTAAGCTAGGTGATTCTCTGTGGTCCTGTAATATGACCTGGACATCCCTACAAAGCTAGGTGATTGTCTGTGGCCCTGTAATAGGACCAGGACATCACTACTAAGCTAGGTGATTCTCTGTGGTCCTGTAATAGGACCTGGACATCACTACTAAGCTAGGTGATTCTCTGTGGTCCTGTAATAGGACCTGGACATCACTACTAAGCTAGGTGATTTTCTGTGGTCCTGTAATAGGACCAGGACATCACTACTACGCTAGGTGATTCTCTGTGGTCCTGTAATAGGACCTGGACATCACTACTAAGCAAGGTGATTCTCTGTGGGCGTGTAATAGGACCTGGACATCACTACTAAGCTAGGTGATTCTCTGTGGTCCTGTAATAGGACCTGGACATCACTACTAAGCTAGGTGATTCTCTGTGGTCCTGTAATAGGACCTGGACATCACTACTAAGCTAGGTGATTCTCTGTGGTCCTGTAATAGGACCTGGACATCACTACTAAGCTAGGTGATTCTCTGTGGTCCTGTAATAGGACCTGGACATCACTACTAAGCTAGGTGATTCTCTGTGGTCCTGTAATAGGACCTGGACATCACTACTAAGCTAGGTGATTCTCTGTGGTCCTGTAATAGGACCTGGACATCACTACTAAGCTAGGTGATTCTCTGTGGTCCTGTAATAGGACCAGGACATCAATACTAAGCTAGGTGATTCTCTGTGGTCCTGTAATAGGACCTGGACATCACTACTAAGCTAGGTGATTCTCCGTGGTCCTGTAATAGGACCTAGACATCACTACTAAGCTAGGTGATTCTCTGTGGTCCTGTAATAGGACCTGGACATCACTACTAAGCTAGGTGATTGTCTGTGGTCCTGTAATAGGACCAGGACATCACTACTTAGCTAGGTGATTCTCTGTGGTCCTGTAATAGGACCAGGACATCACTACTAAGCTAGGTGATTCTCTGTGGTCCTGTAATAGGACCTGGACATCACTACTAAGCTAGGTGATTCTCTGTGGTCCTGTAATAGGACCTGGACATCACTACTAAGCTAGGTGATTCTCTGTGGTCCTGTAATAGGACCTGGACATCACTACTAAGCTAGGTGATTCTCTGTGGTCCTGTAATAGGACCAGGACATCACTACTAAGCTAGGTGATTCTCTGTGGTCCTGTAATAGGACCTGGACATCACTACTAAGCTAGGTGATTCTCTGTGGTCCTGTAATAGGACCTGGACATCACTACTAAGCTTGGTGATTCTCTGTGGTCCTGTAATAGGACCTGGACATCACTACTAAGCTAGGTGATTCTCTGTGGTCCTGTAATAAGACCAGGACATCACTACAAAGCTAGGTGATTCTCTGTGGTCCTGTAATAGGACCTGGACATCACTACTAAGCTAGGTGATTCTCTGTGGTCCTGTAATAGGACCAGGACATCACTACTAAGCTAGGTGATTCTCTGTGGTCCTGTAATAGGACCTGGACATCACTACTAAGCTAGGTGATTCTCCGTGGTCCTGTAATAGGACCTGGACATCACTACTAAGCTAGGTGATTCTCCGTGGTCCTGTAATAGGACCTGGACATCACTACTAAGCTAGGTGATTGTCCGTGGCCCTGTAATAGGACCAGGACATCACTACTAAGCTAGGTGATTCTCTGTGGTCCTGTAATAGGACCAAGACATCACTACTAAGCTAGGTGATTCTCTGTTTTCCTGTAATAGGACCTGGACATCACTACTAAGCAAGGTGATTCTCTGTGGTCGTGTAATAGGACCTGGACATCACTACTAAGCTAGGTGATTCTCTGTGGTCCTGTAATAGGACCTGGACATCACTACTAAGCTAGTTGATTCTCTGTGGTCCTGTAATAGGACCTGGACATCACTACTAAGCTAGGTGATTCTCTGTGGTCCTGTAATAGGACCTGGACATCACTACTAAGCTAGGTGATTCTCTGTGGTCCTGTAATAGGATCTGGACATCACTACTAAGCTAGGTGATTCTCTGTGGTCCTGTAATAGGACCTGGACATCACTACTAAGCTAGGTGATTCTCTGTGGTCCTGTAATAGGACCTGGACATCACTACTAAGGCATCAGAGGAGTGCGCTGACATCCAGACAGCCGGAAGGCATGAAGCCAGGCAGTGTTTGTCTCAGGGGCTATGCTGCCACCTATAGCCAAACTGTGATACTGTCATTTATTGTAAAACATTTTTTATTTAACCTTTATTTAAAACATAGCAATACATAGTGCACAACTCTGGGGGCACCAGGTCTCAACCGACCCCTTACATACAGTGGCTCAGTAAGGGTGAGTCGTAATGAGAGAGACAGAGAGAGTGTGTGTGTGTGTGTGTGTGTGTGTGTGTGTGTGTGTGTGTGTGTGTGTGTGCTCAATGATATTGGAAACTAGAAGAAATAGAAGTAATGGAGTCACAATAGTCTGAATTTGATTAGATCTCAGGAACAGTCTGAATTTGATTAGATCTCAGGAACAGTCTGAATTTAATTAGATCTCAGGAACAGTCTGAATTTGATTAGATCTCAGGAACAGTCTGAATTTGATTAGATCTCAGGAACAGTCTTAATTTGATTAGATCTCAGGAACAGTCTGAATTTGATTAGATCTCAGGAACAGTCTGAATTTGATTAGATCTCAGGAACAGTCTGAATTTGATTACATCTCAGGAACAGTCTGAATTTGATTAGATCTCAGGAACAGTCTGAATTTGATTAGATCTCAGGAACAGTCTGAATTTGATTAGATCTCAGGAACAGTCTGAATTTAATTAGAGCTCAGGAACAGTCTGAATTTGATTAGATCTCAGGAACAGTCTGAATTTGATTAGATCTCAGGGACAGTCTGAATTTGATTAGATCTCAGGAACAGTCTGCATTTGATTTGATCTTTAGTGAGAGTAAGAAACACATGATACATATTGTTAAATTGGATTTATCTCATGCAACCTATTGCCTCAGCATTCTAAAACATACATTATGTTAAACATACAGTTTGTGTTAGTGTGTTGATGACCAGTGTGTGTGGAATGTAGCTTTAATGGCTGTCGTCATTGACCCAGCTCTCTGAGTAGTAGGTGTGTGTAACTAAAGTTTTATGGTTACTGAGATTAGGTTGTCTTGTCATGTTGCAATGAATCCTGTTGCGCCACGTGACATAACACCTTATCTCATAAGTGTTGGGTGACTGTTGGGTGACTGTTTGGTGACTGTGGTGCATGTCATGGACGCCAGCGGATTAAATAACTTTATTGACAACACCACAATACGTGGTGATGTCTGATGAGCATGTAGGCTAATGGTGCAGCCTCACCATAATGATGATATGTGTTATACTCAAATTCTGAAGGCAGAGAGGAGAAAGGTAGGCTGTAGTACCACTAAAGTCTGCCAGGGGGCAGCGGAGCACACACATAGAGCATGTTGTCTTAGTAGTTGAGCACATGTCAAACTCATTCCATGGAGGGCAGAGTGTCTGCAGGTTTTCACTCCACCCTTGTACTTAACTAAGGTCACTAATTAATAAGGAACTCCTTTCACATGGTTGTCTAATAGATCTTAATTGGAAGAAAAAATAGGAAAACCTGCAGACACTCGGCCCTCCATGGAATGAGTTTGACACCTCTGAGGTAGAGCATAGCATCATGAGAACCAGAGAAGAGTCTGAAGGACATATCCCTGTTACTACCTAGCTTCCTGCCTCTATCTGCCTCCTCTCTCTCCTCTGACAAGTATATATATATCAGTGGAGGCTGCTGAGGGGTGGACAGCTCATAATAACTACTGGAACGGAGCGAATTGAGGTGCCACCAACCTCCTGTGATATACACAAAAGTATGTGGACATACCTTCAAATTAGTGGATTTACATTTTTTTTTACATTTTAGTCATTTAGCAGAGGCTCTTATCCAGAGCGACTTATGCATACATTTCATTAAAAAAATATTTTTCTGTACTGGTCCCCCGTGGGAATCAAACCCACAACCCTGGCGTTGCAAACACCATGCTCTACCAACTGAGCCATATGGATATTTTGTGTATTTAGTTTTATATATTTATATTTATATATTTAGTGGATATTTCAGCCACACCCATTAGTGACAGGTGTATAAAATCGAGCACACAGCTATGCAATCTCCATAGACAAACATTGGCAGTAGAATGGCCTTACTGGAGAGTTCAGTGACTTTTAACGTGGCACCGTCATAGGATGACACCTATCCAACAAGTCAGTTCATCCCTTTCCTGCCCTGCTAGAGCTGCCCCGGTCAACTGTAAGTGCTGTTAATGTGAAGTGGAAACGTCTACGAGCAACAACGGCTCAGCAGCTAAGTGGTAGACCACTCAAGCTCCCAGAATGGGACCGCCGAGTGCTGAAGCTTGTAGTTCGTAAAAATGGTCTGTCCTCGGTTGCAACACTCACTTCCAAGTTCCAAACTGCCTCTAGAAGCAATGCCAAACGTCGGCAGGAGTGGTGTAAAGCTCGCTGCCATTGGACTCTAAAACAGTGGAAACAAGTTCTTTGGACTAATGAATCCGTTTTCACCATCTGGCAGTCCGACGGATGAATCAGGGTTTGGTGAATGTCAGGAGAACTCTACAGTACCTGCCCGAATGCATACTGCCAACTCTAAAGTTTGGTGGAGGAAAAATAATGGTCTGGGGCTGTTTTTCATGGTTCGGACTAGGCCCCATTGTTCCAGTTAAGGGATATCTTAACGCTACAGCATACAATGACATTCTAGACGATTCTGTGCATCCAACTTTGTGGCAACAGTTTGGGGAAGGCCCTTTCCTGTTTCAGCATGACAACACCCCCATGCACAAAGCGAGGTCCATACAGAAATGGTTTGCCAAGATCGGTGTGGAAGAACTTGACTGGCCTGCACAGAACCCTGACCTCAACCCCGTCAAACACCTTTGGGATGAATTGGAACGCTGACTGCGAGCCAGGCCTAATCACCCAACATCAGTGCCCAACCTCACTAATGCTCTTGTGGCTGAAAGTATTCAGACCCCTTGACTTTTCACATTTTGTTACATTACAGCCTTATTCTAAAATAGATTTTTTTTTAAATATATTCTTCATCAATCTACACTCAATACCCCATAGTGACAAAGTGAAAACAGGTTTTTATATTTTTTGCTAATGTATTAAAAATAAAAAACAGATATACCGTATTTACATAACTTTTCAGACCCTTTGCTATGAGACTCAAAATTGAGCTCAGGTGCATCCTGTTTCCATTGATCATCCTTGAGATGTTTCTACAACTTGATTGGAGTCCACCTGTGGTAAATTCAGTTGATTGGACATGACTTGGAAAGGCACACACCTGTCTATATAAGGTCCCACAGTTGACAGTGTATGTCAGATTAAAACCTAAGCCATGAGGTCGAAGGAATTGTCTTTAGAGCTCCAAGACAGGATTGTGTCGAGGCACAGATCTGGGGAAGGGTACCAAAAAATGTCTGAAGCGTTGAAGGTCCCCAAGAACACAGTGGCCTGCATCATTCTTAAATGAAAGAAGTTTGAAACCACCAAGACTCCTCCTAAAGCTGGCAGCCCGGCCAAACTGAGCAATCGGGGGAGAAGGGCCTTGGTCAGGGAGGTGACCAAGAACCCGATGGTCATTGACAGAGCTCCAGAGTTCCTCTGTGGAGATGGGAGAACCTTCCAGAAGGACAACCATCTCTGCAGCACTTCACCAATCTGGCCTTTATGGTAGAGTGGCCAGACGGAAGCCACTCCTCAGTAAATGGTATATGACAGCCCGCTTGGAGTGTGCCAAAAGGCACCCAAAGACTCTCAGACCATGAGAAACACGATTCTCTGGTCTGATGAAACCAAGATTGAACTCTTTGGCCTGAATGCCAAGTGTCATGTCTGGAGGAACCTGGCACCATCCCTACGATGAAGCATGGGGGTGGCAGCATCAAGTTGTGGGGATGTTTTTCAGCGGCAGGAACTGGGAGACTAGTCCGGTGAAATCCTGCTCCAGAGCACTCAGGACCTCAGACATGGGCGAAGGTTCACGATCGAACATCTCTGGAGAGACCTTAAAATAGCTGTGCAGCAACGCTCCCCATCAAACGTGACAGAGCTTGAGAGAATCTGCAGAGAAGAATGGGAGAAACTCCCAAAAACAGGTGTTCCAAACTTGTAGCGTAATACCCAAGAAGACTCGAGGCCGTGATCGCTGTCAAAGGTGCTTCAACAAAGTACGGAGTAAAGGGTCTGAATACTTATGTAAATGTGATATTTCTAAAAATCTGTTTTTTCTTTGTCATTATGGGGTATCGTGTGTAGATGGATGAGGGGAAAAAACGATGTAATACATTTTAGAATAAGTCTGTAATATAACAAAATGTGGAAAAGTGAAGGGTCTGTATACTTTCTGTATACGTGTATACAGTTAGGTTGGATTCATTAAAACTCATTTTTCAGCCACACAAATTTCTTGTTAACAAACTATAGTTTTGGCAAGTCGGTTAGGACATCTACTTTGTGCATGACACAAGTCAGACACAAGTCATTTTTCCAAAAATTGTTTACAGACAGATTATTTCACTTATAATTCACTGTATCACAATTCCAGTGGGTCAGAAGTTTACATACACTAAGTTGACTGTGCCTTTAAACAGCTTGGAAAAGCTTGGAAAAATCCAGAAAATGATGTAATGGCTTTAGAAACTTCTGATAGGCTATTTGACATCATTTGAGTCAATTGGAAGTGTACCTGTGGATGTATTTCAAGGCCTACCTTCAAACTCAGTGCCTCCTTGCTTGACATCATGGGAAAATCAAAAGAAATGTACATTTACATTTACATTTTAGTCATTTAGCAGACGCTCTTATCCAGAGCGACTTACAGTAGTGAATGCATACATTTCATGCATTTTTTTTTGGTACTGGCCCCCCGTGGGGCCTCAGACAAACAAATTGTAGACCTCCACAAGTCTGGTTCATCCATGGGAGCAATTTACAAACGCCTGAAGGTACCACGTTCATCTGTACAAACAATAGTACGCAAGTATAAACACCATGGGACAAAGCAGTCGTCATACCGCTCAGGAAGGAGACACGTTCTGTCTTCTAGAGATGAACATACTTTGGTGCGAAAAGTGCAAATCAATCCCAGAACAACAGCAAAGGACCTTGTGAAGATGCTGGAGGAAACAGGTACAAAACTGTCTATATCCACAGTAAAACAAGCCCTATATCGACATAACCTGAAAGGCAGCTCAGCAAGGAAGAAGCCTCTGCTCCAAAACCGCCATAAAAAAGCCAGACTATGGTTTGCAACTGCACATGGGGACAAAGATCGTACTTTTTGGAGAAATGTCCTCTGGTCTGATGAAACAAAAATAGAACTGTTTGGCCATAATGACCATCGTTATGTTTGGAGGAAAAAGGGGAAGCTTGCAAGCCGAAGAACACCATCCCAACCGCGAAGCACAGGGGTGGCAGCATCATGTTGTGGGGGTGCTTTGCTGCAGGAGGGACTGGTGCACTTCACAAAATAGATGGCATCATGACAAAGGAAAATTATGTGGAGCAATATCTCAAGACATCAGTCAGGAAGTTAAAGCTTGGTCGCAAATGGGTCTTCCAAATGGACAATGACCCCAAGCATACTTCCAAAGTTGTGGCAAAATGACTCCAGCCCAGGTATTGGAGTGGCCGTCACAAAGCTCTGACCTCAATCCCATAGAAAACTTGTGGGCAGAACTGGAAAAGCGTGTGCGAGCCAGGAGGCCTACAAACCTGACTAAGTTACACCAGCTCTGTCAGGAGGAATGGGCCAAAATTCACCCAACTTATTGTGGGAAGCTTGTGGAAGGCTTCCCAAAACGTTTGACCCAAGTTAAAAAGGCAATGCTACCAAATACTAATTGAGTGTATGTAAACTTCTGACCCACTGGGAATGTGATGAAAGAAACAAAAGCTGAAATAAATCATTCTCTCTACTATTATTCTGACATTTCACATTCTTAAAATAAAGTGGTGATCCTAACTGACCTAAGACAGGGAATTTTTACTAGGATTAAATGTCAGGAATTGTGAAAACTGTAGTTAAAATGTATTTGGCTAAAGTGTATGTAAACTTCTGACTTCAACTGTATATGTATATGTAAACTCAGCATAAAAATAAATGTCCTCACTGTCAAATGCGTTTATTTTCAGCAAACTTAACATGTGTAAATATTTGTATGAACATAACAAGATTCAACAATTGAGACATAAACTGAACAGGTTCCACAGACATGTGACTAACAGAAATTGAATAATGTGTCCCTGAACAAAGGGGGGGGGGGGGGTCAAAATCAAAAGTAACTGTCAGTATCTGGTGTGTCCACCAGCTACATTAAGTATTGCAGTGCATCTCCTCCTCATGGAGGAGTGGACTTCACCAGTTTTGCATCTCCTCCTCATGGAGGAGTGGATTTCACCAGATTTGCCATTTCTTGCTATGAGATGTTACCCCACTCTTCCACCAAGACACCTGCAAGTTCCAGGACATTTCTGGGGGGAATAGCCCTAGCCCTCACCCTCCGATCCAACAGGGCCTAGACATGCTCAATGGGATTGAGATCTGGGCTCTTAGCTGGCCATGGCAGAACACTGATATTCCTGTCTTGCAGGAAATCACAAACAGAACGAGCAGTATGGCTGGTGGCATTGTCATGCTGGAGGGTCATGTCAGGATGAGTCTGCAGGAAGGGTACCACATGAAGGAGGAGGATGTCTTCCCTGTCACGCACAGCGTTGAGATTGCCTGCAATGACAGCAAGCTCAGTCCGATGATGCTGACACACTGCCCCAGACCATGACGGACCTTCGACCTCCAAATCGATCCCGTTTCAGAGTACAGGCCTCGGTGTAACGCTCATTCCTTCGACGATAAACGTGAATCCGAACATCACCCCTGTTGAGACAAACCGCGACTCGTCAGTGAAGAACACTTTTTGCCAGTCCTGTCTGGACAAGCGACGATGGGTGTGTGCCCATAGGCGAAGTTGTTGCCGGTGATGTCTGGTGAGGACCTGCCTTACAACAGGCCTACAAGCTCTTAGTCCAGCCTCTCTCAGCCTATTACGGACAGTCTGAGCGCTGATGGAGGGATTGTGCGTTCCTAGTGTAACTCGGGCAGTTGTTGTTGCCATCCTGTACCTGTCCCGCAGGTGTGATTTTCGGATGTTCTGATCCTGTGCAGGTGCCACTGTGGGGACGATCAGCTGTCCGTCCTGTCTCCCTGTAGCGCTGTCTTAGGTGTCTCACAATACGGACATTGCAATTTATTGCCCTGGCCACATCTGCAATCCTCATGCCTCCTTGCAGCATGCCTAAGGCACGTTCACGCAGATGAGCAGGGACCCTGGGCATCTTTCTTTTGGTGTTTTTTCAGAGTCATTAGAAAGACCTCTTTAGTGTCCTAAGTTTTCATAACTGTGACCTTAATTGCTTACCTTAATTGCCTAGCCTGTGAGCTGTTAGTGTCTTAATGACCGTTCAACAGGTGCATGTTCATTAATTGTTTATGGTTCATTGAACAAGCATCGGAAACAGTGTTCAAAAACTTTACAATGAATATCTGTGAAGTTATTTGGATTTTTACAAATTATATTTGAAAGACAGTGTCCTGAAAAAGGGACATTTCTTTTTTGCTGAGTTTATATGTGTATGTATATGTGAATATGTATATGTATATGGTATCTAGGCTACATAGATATGCTATAGCGATACATAGCACATTTAGATGACATGCACATAGAGATGGTTAAACATTCCAGAGGTAAACAAACACAAGCTGATAATGTGAAAGTATTTGTCCCGCTCTGATCTGTTTGACCTGTCCTTGTGCTTGTCACCCCGGTTTCCCAGGAACCCCGCCTACCTCCCCCAGAGCGCTACAATGGAGATTCCAGAATCTGCCGGGCCTTTCTTTCCCAGTGCTCCCTCGTTTTTGAGCTGCAGCCTTATTCGTTCCCCTCAGACAGCTCAAAGATAGTATACATTATTACGCTGATGTCCAGGAGGGCACCCGCCTCGGCCACGGCAGTGTGGGAGCAACAATCCGTCGTCTGCCTCAGTCTGGAGGTATTCGTGGCGGAGGTGAGAAAGGTTTTTGATGCTCCGATGTTCGGGAGAAAGGCTGCCCGGAAGTTACTCCAGCTTCGGCAGAGCTCCCTCAGTGTGGCAGACTATGTGGTGGAGTTCTGCACACAGTCAGCGGAGGGTACCTGGAACCCGGAAGCGCTGTTCGACACGTTCCTGCATGGTTTATCGGAGGAAGTAAAGGACGAGCTTGCAGCCCGGGAACTACCAACGGATCTCGACTCACTCATCGCCTTAACCATCTGGATCGATGGACGGTTACAGGAACATAGGAGGGAGAAGAGGTCTGATTGCGGTCCCAATCGCTCACTCAAGGATCCCACCTTGCATCTGATGAACTCCGGAAGTCCCAGAGAGGACCCGAGCTTACCCAAGTTCCTCCAAGAGCCTCCAAAGACTGATCAGTTGCCTCTTCCCAAGCCGATGCAGCTCGGCAGGGCTAGGCTGCCTTCAGCCGAACGTGTACACAGGCTGTCTGAATTGCAGTACTGTCAGTCATTATGTGTCTACCTGTCCCTTCAAGAGACCCAGCTAATTCATTGGAGTGAGTACTCTGGTGGGTCTTAAAGATAATTATTCTTCTCCCCTTACTCGCCCACCTCTCCATGCCACCCTGCTGTGGGGCGACCAGTCCAAGTCTTTCTAGGTACTCATTGACTCGGGGGTCGATGTGAGTCTCATGGACGTTACCCTGTAGTCCGAGCTGGGCATCTCCCCTCAACCCCTCTCCATTCCCATGGCTGTTAGAGCTCTGGACGGGCGCTCTATAGGCTGGGTCACCCACCAGATCACACCGGTCAACCTACGAGTGTCGGGGAACCACAGCGAGACGATCCAATTCCTGCTGCTTGAGTCTCCGCAAGTTACGTGGTATTGGGATTCTCTTGGCTCCAGCAGCACAATACCTCCATTGACTGGGCTACTGGTGCCATTGTGGGCTGGAGCCCGTCCTGCCACACGCATTGCCTGAAGTCAGCTCTGCCTGCCCCAGGACATTTTCCTGTGGGCTTGGAAATTGCCCCGCACCTTTCCGCCTGCTCCGAAGAGTACCAGGACCTCCGGGAGGGGTTCAGTAAGGCCCGGGCCACTTCGCTTCCGCAGCACCAACCGGTATCCAAGAAGGTCAAGCCTGAGGCGCTGGCACGCTGCTATAGTGCCATGGCTACTACACCAGAAGCCGAGACCTTTCCCCCCCGCTCCAATATCATTCGCCCCTCTGCTGTTCGTCCTCTGTTGCCCCATACCCTCTGTAATTGTCAAATCAAATCAAATCAAATTTATTTCTATAGCCCTTCTTACATCAGCTGATATCTCAAAGTGCTGTACAGAAACCCAGCCTAAAACCTCAAACAGCAAGCAATGCAGGTGTAGAAGCACAGTGGCTAGGAAAAACTCCCTAGAAAGGCCAAAACCTAGGAAGAAACCTAGAGAGGAACCAGGCTATGAGGGGTGGCCAGTCCTCTTCTGGCTGTGCCGGGTGGAGATTATAACAGAACATGGCCAAGATGTTCAAATGTTCATAAATGACCAGCATGGTCAAATAATAATAATCACAGTTGTAGAGGGTGCAACAAGTCAGCACCTCAAGAGTAAATGTCAGTTGGCTTTTCATAGCCGATCATTGAGAGTATCTCTACCGCTCCTGCTGTCTCTAGAGAGTTGAAAACAGCAGGTCTGGGACAGGTAGCACGTCCGGTGAACAGGTCAGGGTTCCATAGCCGCAGGCAGAACAGTTGAAACTGGAGCAGCAGCACGGTCAGGTGGACTGGGGACAGCAAGGAGTCATCATGTCAGGTAGTCCTGAGGCATGGTCCTAGGGCTCAGGTCCTCCAAGAGAGAGAAAGAAAGAAAGAGAGAAAGAGAGAATTCGAGAGAGCATACTTAAATTCACACAGGACACCGGATAAGACAGGAGAAATACTCCAGATATAACAGACTGACCCTAGCCCCCCGACACATAAACTACTGCAGCATAAAAACTGGAGGCTGAGACAGGAGGGGTCAGGAGACACTGTGGCCCCATCCAAAGATACCCCCGGACAGGGCCAAACAGGAAGGATATAACCCCACCCACTTTGCCAAAGCACAGCCCCCACACCACTAGAGGGATATCTTCAACCACCAACTTACCATCCTGAGACAAGGCCGAGTATAGCCCACAAAGATCTCCGCCACGGCACAACCCAAGGGGGGGCGCCAACCCAGACAGGAAGACCACGTCAGTGACTCAACCCACTCAAGTGATGCACCCCTCCTAGGGACGGCATGGAAGAACACCAATAAGCCAGTGACTCAGCCCCTGTAATAGGGTTAGAGGCAGAGAATCCCAGTGGAGAGAGGGGAACCGGCCAGGCAAGGGTGGTTCGTTGCTCCAGAGCCTTTCCGTTCACCTTCACACTCCTGGGCCAGACTAAACTCAATCATAGGACCCACTGAAGAGATGAGTCTTCAGTAAAGACTTAAAGGTTGAGACCGAGTCTGCATCTCTCACATGGGTAGGCAGACCATTCCATAAAAATGGAGCTCTATAGGAGAAAGCCCTGCCTCCAGCTGTTTGCTTAGAAATTCTAAGGACAATTAGGAGGCCTGCGTCTTGTGACCGTAGCGTACGTGTAGGTATGTACGGCAGGACCAAATCTGAAAGATAGGTAGCAGCAAGTCCATGTAATGCTTTGTAGGTTAGCAGTAAAACCTTGAAATCAGCCCTTGCCTTAACAGGAAGCCAGTGTAGGGAGGCTAGCACTGGAGTAATATGATCAAATTTTGGGGTTCTAGTCAGGATTCTTGCAGCCGTATTTAGCACTAACTGAAGTTTATTTAGTGCTTTGTCCGGGTAGCCGGAAAGTAGAGCATTGCAGTAGTCCAACAAAAGCATGGATTAATTTTTCTGCATCATTTGTGGACAGAAAGTTTCTTGATTTTTGCAATGTTACGTAGATGGAAAAAAGCTGCCCTTGAAACAGTCTTGATATGTTCTTCAAAAGAGAGATCAGGGTCCAGAGTAACGCCGAGGTCCTTCACAGTTTTATTTGAGATGACTGTACAACCATCAAGATTAATTGTCAGATTTAACAGAAGATCTCTTTGTTTCTTGGGACCTAGAACAAGCATCTCTGTTTTGTCCGAGTTTAAAAGTAGAACATTTGTAGCCATCCACTTCCTTGTGTCTGAAACACAGGCTTCTAGCGACGCAATTTTGGGGCTTCACCATGTTTCATTGAAATGTACAGCTGTGTGTCATCCGCATAACAGTGAAATTTAACATTATGTTTTCGAATGACATCCCCAAGAGGTAAAATATATAGTGAAAACAATAGTGGTCCTAAAACGGAACCTTGAGGAACACCGAAATTTACAGTTGATTTGTCAGAGGACAAACCATTCACAGAGACAAACTGATATCTTTCCGACAGATAAAATCTAAACCAGGCCAGAATTTGTCCGTGTAGACCAATTTGGGTTTCCAATCTCTCCAAAAGAATGTGGTGATCGATGGTATCAAAAGCAGCACTAAGATCTAGGAGCACGAGGACAGATGCCTACCTTTTCTGTATCTAGAGTTAAAACCATATCTGACTGCCCCTTGTCTCCTGTTTCCACGCCCACCCCTCTCCCTCGTCTCATTGACGGCCGACCGGCATACATGGTGAGATGCCTCCTGAAGGTTCATCCTTGGGGCAGGGGATTCCAGTACCTGGTTGACTGGGAGGGTTATCGTCTGGGTCTCCACTCGAGACATCCTGGCCCTAGGCCTCATCTCTGAGTTCCAGCGCCGGGAACTCCGCTCAACCAGGTATGGGGGCGGGGGTACTGTCACGCCCTGATCTGTTTCACCTGTCCTTGTGCTTGTCTCCACCCCCCTCCAGGTGTCGCCCATCTTTGACATTTATACCTGTATTTATACCTGTGTTTTCTGTCTGTCTGTTGCCAGTTCGTCTTGTTTGTTCAAGCCTACCAGCGTTTTGTCTCAGCTCCTGTTTTTCCCTAGTCTCTCTTTTTCTCTTCCTCCTGGTTTTTGACCTTTTCCGGTCTTGACCCTGTACCAGCATGCCTGACCACTGCCTGTCTCTGAGCCTGCCTGCCGTCCTGTACCTTTGCTCCACCTCTGAATTATCGACACCTGCCTGCCTTGACCTGTCGTTTGCCTATCCCTGTGGTTACAATAAACATTGTTACAGTCTGCACTTGGGTCTTAACTTGATTCCTGATAGTATTGAGGTTCGTCCCACTGTAGAGTCCTGCGATAGCTGTTATAGCTATCACTGCTCTCTGGTTTATGTCCCCTATTAATGTTCTGTTCATTAGTGGTAAATCACGTCACTGTCATTTTCCATTTAGAGGTCACACATGGCACAGTGAACTATAGAGTGAATTTGATCTGATCTATATGGATAGGGCTCCCGAGTGGCACAGCGGTCTAAGGCACTGCATCTCAGTGCTAGAGGCGTCACTACAGACCCTGGTTTGATTCCCAGGCTGTATCACAACGGGCTGTGATTGGAAGTCCCATAGGGCAGCGCACAATTGGCCCAGCGTCATCTGGGTTAGGGTTTGCCCGGGCTAAGCTGTCATTGTAAATAAGAATTTGTTCTTAACTGACTTGCCTAGTTAAATAAAGGTTCAATTAAAAAAATGTAAAAAGATATCTTAGTTCATCCGTGCTGAAGTCCGCTTCATACAAACAGCAGGCATGGATCTGTTAATATGTGTTCTGTTTATTAAAAAAGCATTTAAAAGTACTTATAAAATGAATTGTCAATGACTTTCCAAAATAAACCAGAAAGTTACAGTTCAATGAATTTGAAATGTGGGGCTGTAATTTCTCTGCTCATAAAATTGTAAAATAATTTATTTCCCTTTCAGTGCTCGTAGAGTTTATTAGCTATATGAATTAGGAACATTATTGTTATTGTACACTAAAAAGATGGACCTCTATTCAGATGCACAGTAAGCTATGTCTCGGCAGTGCAATGTATTTTCCCTACAGGGATCTCCTTTCCATCACAGCTATCAAGAAAACTAAAGGACATTTGAAAACTAGAGACATTATTTCAGCCATAAAAGGTACTGTCGATATAAACATCAATTTAACGTCTATTCCACATTGCTTCAATGTAATTTAATTGAAATGACGTGGCAACAACGTTGATTCAACCAATGTGTGCCCAGTGGGTAGTCATTTGTTTTCAAGCTTATGCAGTCAGGCAGTTGAATGTTTTCAGTCATTTTGACTGACAATGTGTGTAAGGTCTACTGAACAGGTTACTTGTTGACTGCCGTCTGTAAATACAACCTTGTTCTCTAACCTGTGTACTCGTTGTTCTTTCAAACTGATAACATCCTTGGTGTTTCTAACTTGTTTTTTTGCCCAGTATGTCACTTCTATTTCCTCAGCCCTCTATAGAAAAAAAGCCATAAAACTGAGACTTTTTTTCAAGCAACTGTGTTAAAAAGAACACCTGTAACTCGACACACAGACAAACCTCTCAACTGAAATGCCAGTGGCAAGTTTATGACTCTTGGGAATGGGGACAGACAGACACACAACAACTAAATAGATGGTTGTGTACAACAAGAACAACCCTGTCCTCCACTCTGCTGCAGCCTTCTCCGTTCTCTTCATAGTTCCAAGCACCCAACATCTGAACGGAGGTTTGGATTGGGAGCCATTTTGGTTGGTCGTTGGTTGGTGAGTCTTTGTGTGTTTGCACTGCCCATGGTTTGGATAGTGCAGGCAGACGCGAGGGCGGGCAGGCAGGCTGAGGCGCTGGCTGGTTGGTGGGGTGGGGGATGGTGAAAGCGGCAGACACACCAGACTACAGCTAGAAGCTGCTAGAAGCCGGTGCCTGCTGCAGATACCCTGATGACAGACTGCTGTTAATGTTTAAGTCATTGTAGAGTGGAGCCTCCGGGCTCTGGGCTGGGAGACAGATTCAGTCAGAAAGCGTTTGAGTACCTCAGGTCCTTCTGGAGATTTATTGCTTATCTGGACATTCTTTAAAGCAGCCTCTTGCTTTTTCTCTCTCTCATACGCTCTTCTCTCTCTCTCTCTTTCTCTCTCGCTCTCTCTTGCTCTCTCTTTCTCTCTCGCTCTCTCGCTCTCTCTCTCGCTCTCTCTCTCGCTCTTTTTAAGAGGCTTTATTGTCATGGGAAACATGTTTACATTACCAAAGTAAGTGAAATATACAGTACAATAAACAAAAGGGAAATAAAAAATGTACAGTAAACATTACACTCACAAAAGTTCCAAAATAATAAAAACATTTCAAATATCATAGTATGTCTATATACAGTGTTGTATTGATGTGCAAATAATTAAAGTACAAAAGGGAAACTAAATAAACATAAATACAGGTTGTATTTACAATGGTGTTTGTACTTCCCTTTACTTGTGGCCCTTTTCTTGTGGCAACAGGTCACAAATATTGCTGCTGTGATTGCACACTGTGGTACTTCACCCAATAGAGATGGGAGTTTATCAAAATTGGATTTGTTTTCATATTCTTTGTGGGTCTGTGTAATCTGAGGGAAATATGTGTCTCTAATATGGTCATACATTTGGCAGAAGGTTAGGAAGTGCAGCTCACTTTCCACCTCATTTTGTGGTTAGTGTGCACATAGCCTGTCTTCTCTTGAGAGTTTGTAGATAGTCAAAGCTTTCCTTAATTTTGGGTCATTCACAGTGGTCAGGTATTCTGCTACTGTGTACTCTCTGTTTAGGGCCAAATAGCATTTATAATGTGGTTGGGTCTAATTGTGTTGCTGGCCTGGGGCTCTGTGGGGTGTGTTTGTGTTTGTGAACAGAGCCCCAGGACCAGCTTGCTTAGGGGGCTCTTCCCCAGGTTAATTTCTCTGTAGGTGATGGCTTTGGTATGGAAGGTTTGGGAATCGCTTCCTTTTAGGTGGTTGTAGAATTTAACGGCTCTTTTCTGGATTTTGATCATTAATGGGTAACAGCCAAATTCTGCTCTGCATGCATTATTTGGTGTTTTACGTTGTAGACTGGGGATATTTTTGCAGAATTCTCCATGCAGAGTCTCAATTTGGTGTTTGTCTCATTTTGTGAATTCTTGGTTGGTGAGCGGACCCCAGACCTCACAACCATAAAGAGCAATGGGTTCTATAACTGATTCAAATACTTTTAGTCAGATACTAATTGGTATGTAGAATTTTATGTTCCTTTCGATGGCATTTAACCTGTTGAGGACCTGATCCCGGTATTGGGATTTATTGTCAAGAGACCATGGCGGGAAATTCAAAACTGCAAGAATCTAATAATTTCAATTTCTCAAACAATCAACTATTTTTCACCATTTGAAAGATAAACATCTCCTAAATCCAACCACATTGTCCGATTTCAAAGAGGCTTTACGGCGAAAGCATAAAGTTAGGTTATGTTAGGAGAGTACATTGAAAATAGCTGTGTGTAATGTTTTGTCAATTCAAAGACAGGCGTCACCAAAAGCAGATAACCAGCTAAAATTATGCACTAACCTTTGACAATCTTCATCAGATGACACTCCTAGGACATTATGTTTTACAATACATGCATTTTTTGTTCCATCAAGTTCATATTTATATCCAAAAACAGCATTTTACAGTAGCGGTGAAATTCAGAATTTTTTTCTCCTTCAAATGCTTCCGGTGAATCAGCATTACAATTTACAAAATTACTATTCGAAAACATTGGTAAATTATAATATTGTCATTCAAAGAATTATAGATTAACATCTCGTAAAATTGGAAATCACACTTTGCAATAAACGGGGTGCTATGCTAAGAACATGCTAAGAACAATAGGCTAGGATATACAGGTTAGCACCATCTAATATCAATAATACTATTGTAAATAAAACCTTACCTTTGATTATCTTCATCAGAAGACACTTCCAGGAATCCCAGGTCCACAACAAATGTGGTTTCTTTCGACAAAGTTCATAATTTATGTCCAAATAACTCCAAGTTGTTCCATGTTGTTAGGCTCCTCAAAATGTAGGGGGGGGGGGGGGGGGGAAGTCACGACGAAAAGTAAAAAAAAAAATCTATTTACGTTCGTTCAAACATGTCAAACGTTGTTTAGCATCAATCTTTAGGGCCATTTTTAACGTGAAACATCAGTAATATTTCAACCCGACCTCTCCTGTGTCTTGAAAAACGTTTTTGAAAAATGTCTCGCCTCACATGCACGTGCAGGTGCGCGCAATAATGAAGTGACGACATCCCAGGGACGTCAACTTCCCTGCATTCTAATTCGGTCTCTGTTCATCATAGACGCTTCAAACAACTTTATAAAGATCGTTGACATCTAGTGGAAGCCGTAGGAAGTGCAAAATGAATCCTTTGTCACTGTGTGATCTATTAGAAATTACTCTAAAATAGTACAGCCACAAAATTCTCATTTCCTGGTTGTATTTTTCTCAGGTTTTTGCCTGCCATATGAGTTTTGTTATACTTACAGACACCATTCAAACTGTTTTAGAAAATTCAGAGTGTTTTCTATCCAACTCTGTTAATAATATGCATATCCTAGCTTCTGAGTTGGTGTAGGAGGCAGTTAAAAATGGGCACATATTTTTTCAAAATTCTCAATACTGCCCCCTAGCCCGTAGAGGATAAGGCCCTTCTTGCCTTGTCTCTCAGATCGTTCACAGCTTTGTGGAAGTTACCTGTGGCGCTGAAGTTTAGGCCGAGGTATGTATCGTTTTTTGTGTGCTCTAGGTCAACGGTGTCTAAATGGAATTTGTATTCCTGGTCCTGGCAACTGGACCGTTTTTGGAACACCATTATTTTTTTCTTACTGAGATTTAATTGTCAGGGCCCAGGTCTGACAGAATCTGTGCAGAAGATCTAGGTGCTGCTGTAGGCCCTCCATGGCTGGGGACAGCAGCACCAGATCATCAGCAAACAGTAGACATTTGACTTCAGATTCTAGTAAGGTGAGGCCGGGTGCAGCAAACTGTTCTAGTGCCCTCGCCAATTCGTTGATATATATGTTGAAGAGGGTGGGGCTTAAGCTGCATTCCTGAGTCACCCCACGGCTCTGTGAAAAGAAATGTGTGTGTTTTTTGCCAATTTTAACAGCACACTTGTTGTTTGTGTACATGGATTTTATAATGTCGTATGTTTTTCCCCCAACACCACCCTCCATCAATTTGTATAGCAGACCCTCATGCCAAATTGAGCCCAAAGATTTTTTGAAATCAACAAATCATGAGAAGTCTGCCTTTGTTTTGTTTTGTTTGTTTATCAATTAGGGTGTGCAGGTTGAATATGTGGTCTGTTGTATGGTCATTTGGTAAAATGCCAATTTGATATTTGCTCAGTACATTGTTTTCACTGAGGAAATGTACAAGTCTGCTGTTAATGATAATGCAGAGGATTTTCCCAAGGTTGCTGTTGACTCATATCCCACGGTTGTTTTTGGGATCAAATTTGTCGCCACTCTTGTGGATTGTGGTGATCAGTCCTTGGTTCCAAATATTGGGGAAGATGCCAGAGCTGAGGATGATGTTAAAGAGTTTAAGTTTAGCCAATTGAAATATGTGGTCTGTAAATTTTATTGTTTCATTGAGGATACCATCAACACCACAGGCCTTTTTGGGTTGGAGGGTTTGTATTTTGTCCTGTAGTTCATTCAATGTAATTGGAGAATCCAGTGTGTTCTGGTAGTCTTTAATGACTGATTCTAAGATTTGTATTTGATCATGTATGTGTTTTTGTTGTTTGTTCTATGTTATAGGGCCAAAAAGATTGGAGAAGTGATTTACCCATACATCTCCATTTTGGATAGATAACTCATCTTGTTGTTGTTTGTTTCGTTTTTTACAGTGTTCCTAAAGGGGGTTAGATTCTATGGATTCTTCAGTGACATTGAGCTGATTTCTTACGTGCTGTTCCTTCTTTTTCCGTAGTGTATTTCTGTATTATTTTAGTGATTCACCATAGTGAAGGCGTAGACTCAGGTTTACTGGGTCTCTATGTTTTAGGTTGGATAGGTTTTTCAATTTCTTTCTTAGGTTTTTGCATTCTTCATCAAACCATTTGTCATTGTTGTTCATTTTCTTCAGTTTTCTGTTTGACATTTTTAGATTTGATAGGGAAGGTGAGAGGTCAAATATTCTGTTTATACTGCCAAGTTTACACCTTCACTATTACAGTGAAACTTTTTATCCAGGAAGTTATGTAAAAGGGATTTAATTTGTTGTTGCCACACTACTTTCCTTCCATCTATAGCATTTCTTAATATTATTCAGTTCCTTTGGCTTCGATGCCTCATGGTTGAGTATTGCTCTTTTCAAGTAGACTGTGGTTTTTCTGTGATCTGATAGGGGTGTCAGTGTGCTGACTGAACGCTCTGAGAGACTCTGGGTTGAGGTCAGTGATAAAGAAGTCTACAGTACTACTGCCAAGAGATGAGCTATAGGTGTACCTACCATAGGAGTCCCCTCAAAGCCTACTATTAACTATGTACATACCCAGCGTGCAACAGAGCTGCAGGAGTTGTGTGCCGTTTTTGTTGGTTATGTTGTCATAGTTGTGCCATATGGGGGAGGGAATGCTGTCACCTCCAGGAAGGTGTTTGTCCCCCTGTGTGCTGAGGGTGTCAGGTTCTTGTCCAGTTCTGGCATTTTGGTCAACACAGACTAGTACATGTCCCTGGGCCTGGAAATGATTGTTTTCCCCTCCAGGATGGAGAAGCTGTCTTCATTAAAGTATGGGGATTCTAGTGGGGGGATATAGGTAGCACACAGGAGGACATTTTTCTCTGTTGAGATAAATTCCTTTTGAATTTCTAGCCAAATGTAAAATGTTCCTGTTTTGATTAATTTAATAGAGTGAGTTAGGTCTGCTCTATACCAAATTAGCATACACCCTGAGTCCCTTCCCTGTTTTACACCGGGAAGTTTGGTGGATGGGACTACCAGCTCTCTGTAACCTAGAGGGCAGCCAGTGGCTCCATCTCCTTTATACCATGTTTCTTGTAGGATGACAATGTCTGTATTTCTGATTTCTTTATTGAAGTCCAGGTTCCTGCTCTTTAGGCCAAAGGCAGATGACCTTGGGCCTTGGATATTCCAGGATGAGATAGTGAAGGCTTTGTGTTCCATAAAGTGTCCAATGTTGTTAGTTGTGTGGTTTGTCCTCCAACCAGTAGGTGTGAGCAGATTCTGCTGAGCATCTGGTACATGCAAGCATCTGGTACATCTCTCACTCCCTCTTTCTCCCCTGCCTCTCTCTCTCTCTCTCTCTCTCTCTCTCTCTCTCTCCTCTCTCTCTCTCTCTCTCTCTCTCTCTATCTATCTATCTATCATCTATCTCTCTTTCTATCTTTCTCTCTCTCTCTCTTTCTCCCATTCCTCTTTCTCTCTTTCCACCCTCTCTCTCCCCCCTCTCTTTCCCTGCTCTTTCTCTCTCGCTCTGTTTCTCTCACTCACCTCTTTCTCTCTCTCTTTCTCCCCTCCCTCTCCAGTCTAAGCCCAGTAAAAAGGAAAATAAAAGGCTTCATAATGAGTTTCATGTGGAGCTCCAGTGGCATCAACATTTAGTTGTGTGTTGGCTTAGACATATTTACAATCAAATGTTATGTGTACCCATAAAAGTGTTTATTGATAGAAAAGCTCTGGTGACTGCAGCACTGTGATTGACATCACAATTAAGGAAATAAAAATAAATGCATTTAAAATCGTTGGGATTTTGGATATAAGCCCAATTCATGTAGAACTGGGTCCTAGATCTGTTTGTGCCAACTGCTATGGTTACTGTCGCTGATAGGAGTTGGCTCTACAGTACCAACAGATCTGGGTCCAGGCTACAACTCGTGTTTGTGTAGGACTTCAACCAGGCCTTTATAGTTTATGATGTAATGAACACAAAGTTCACCTAAAAATGTCTGTGATAATATAGATGTTTATGTCTGATTGTCTTTATAGTGGATTTATACGGTATTTTTCCATTTCAATGGTATTTAAAAAAATAAAAATAAAAAAAGCATTCTGTTAATTATATACATTTTCAGTGGTAAAAATGTAATTTGTCATTTAAATATGTATTTTTGTGATTGACTCAGACACTGAATGTACAAAACATTAAGGACACCTTCTATTGAGTTACACCACCCCTTTTTCCTTCAAAACAGCCTCAATTCTTCATGGTATGGACTCTACAAGGTGTTGAAAGCTTTCCACAGGGATACTGGCCCATGTTGACTCCAATGCTTCGCACAGTTGTGTCAAGTTGAGTGGATGTCCTTTGGGTGGTGGACCATTCTTGATACACACAAAAACTATTGAACGTGAAAAACCCATTAGCGTTGCAGTTCTGGACACAAACTGGTGGGCCTGGCACCTACTACAATATGCAGTTCAAGGGCACTACAATCTTTTATCTTCCATTCAACTTCTAAATTGCACACATCCACAATCCATGTCTCAATTGTCTCAACGCTTAAACATAATTCTTTAACCTGTCTCCCCCCTTCATCTACACTAATTGCAGTGGATTTAACAAGTGACATCAGTAAAGGATCATAGCTTTCACCTGGATTCACCTGGTCAGTCTATGTTATGGAAAGAGCAGGTGTCCCTAATGTTTTGTACACTCAGTGTGTTTATTGGTTAGGGAAAAAAAGAGTTTAGAGACTGTGCGATTGATGAATTCTATTTACCAAGGACAATAAGTTTGCCAGTTGTTTTCTTTTCATGGCTCCAGAAAATGTGTCTGGTTCTATCCAGGGCTGGGGACCGTTGGACTTGTCCCAGGGTTGGGGTAAACGGAGAGGGTATTTTCCCTCCACCCTAACAGACTACCTTGCGAGCCCTCTCAGGTATGGCTTGAAAGTAAACCTCAGCCCGCCAGACATAAACCACTGGCCAGCTCTATAAATGCCCCAGATGTTAGTACCTGAGCAGCAACCGCTGGCCAGCTCTATAAATGCCCCAGATGTTAGTACCTGAGCAGCAACCGCTGGCCAGCTCTATAAATGCCCCAGATGTTAGTACCTGAGCAGCAACCGCTGGCCAGCTCTATAAATGCCCCAGATGTTAGTACCTGAGCAGCAACCGCTGGCCAGCTCTATAAATGCCCCAGATGTTAGTACCTGAGCAGCAACCGCTGGCCAGCTCTATAAATGCCCCAGATGTTAGTACCTGAGCAGCAACCGCTGGCCAGCTCTATAAATGCCCCAGATGTTAGTACCTGAGCAGCAACCGCTGGCCAGCTCTATAAATGCCCCAGATGTTAGTACCTGAGCAGCAACCGCTGGCCAGCTCTATAAATGCCCCAGATGTTAGTACCTGAGCAGCAACCGCTGGCCAGCTCTATAAATGCCCCAGATGTTAGTACCTGAGCAGCAACCGCTGGCCAGCTCTATAAATGCCCCAGATGTTAGTACCTGAGCAGCAACCGCTGGCCAGCTCTATAAATGCCCCAGATGTTAGTACCTGAGCAGCAACCGCTGGCCAGCTCTATAAATGCCCCAGATGTTAGTACCTGAGCAGCAACCGCTGGCCAGCTCTATAAATGCCCCAGATGTTAGTACCTGAGCAGCAACCGCTGGTCAGCTCTATAAATGCCCCAGATGTTAGTACCTGAGCAGCAACCGCTGGCCAGCTCTATAAATGCCCCAGATGTTAGTACCTGAGCAGCAACCGCTGGCCAGCTCTATAAATGCCCCAGATGTTAGTACCTGAGCAGCAACCGCTGGCCAGCTCTATAAATGCCCCAGATGTTAGTACCTGAGCAGCAACCGCTGGCCAGCTCTATAAATGCCCCAGATGTTAGTACCTGAGCAGCAACCGCTGGCCAGCTCTATAAATGCCCCAGATGTTAGTACCTGAGCAGCAACCGCTGGCCAGCTCTATAAATGCCCCAGATGTTAGTACCTGAGCAGCAACCGCTGGCCAGCTCTATAAATGCCCCAGATGTTAGTACCTGAGCAGCAACCGCTGGCCAGCTCTATAAATGCCCCAGATGTTAGTACCTGAGCAGCAACCGCTGGTCAGCTCTATAAATGCCCCAGATGTTAGTACCTGAGCAGCAACCGCTGGCCAGCTCTATAAATGCCCCAGATGTTAGTACCTGAGCAGCAACCGCTGGCCAGCTCTATAAATGCCCCAGATGTTAGTACCTGAGCAGCAACCGCTGGCCAGCTCTATAAATGCCCCAGATGTTAGTACCTGAGCAGCAACCGCTGGCCAGCTCTATAAATGCCCCAGATGTTAGTACCTGAGCAGCAACTTGACAATAAACCGAGAAGAACGGGCAGACACACACATTTATTTATTTAATTATGCAAGTCAGTTAAGAACGAATAATTCTTATTTACAATGACGGCCTACACCAGCCAAACCCGGGCCAATTGTGCACCGCCCTGTGGGACTCCCAATCACGGCCGGTTGTGATACAGCCTGGATTCAAACCAGGGTGTCTGTAGTGACCCCTCTAGCACTGAGATGCAGTGTCTTAGACCACTGCGCCACTCGGGAGCCCTACTGACAGATGGAGGGATGAATGGACAGACAGACAGGCAGACAGACAGACAGACAGACAGACTCACTGGCCATATGGCATTTCGGATAGCTGTGATGTGCTGCTGTGCTGTGTTGTGCTGTGCTGTGCTGTGACGTGCTGCTGTGACGTGCTGCTGTGACGTGCTGCTGTGACGTGCTGCTGTGCTGTGCTGTGCTGTGCTGTGCTGTGCTGTGCTGCTGTGCTGTGCTGTGCTGTGCTGTGCTGGCTGTGCTGTGCTGTGCTGTGCTGTGCTGTTATGTGCTGTGCTGTGCTGTTATGTGTTGCTGTACTGTGCTGTGCTGCTGTACTGTGCTGTGCTGTGCTGCTGTGCTGTGTTTCTGTGCTGTGCTGTGCTGTGCTGTGCTGTGCTGTGCTGTGCTGTGCTGTGCTGTGCTGTGCTGTGCTGTGCTGCGTGCTGTTCTGCAGTGCTGTGCTGTGCTGTGCTGTGCTGTGCTGTGCTGTGCTGTGCTGTGCTGTGCTGTGCTGTGCTTGTGCGACATATGTAGGTCATTTACTTCTTTCCAATACATTTTAGGTTTGGAAAAGGCATGAAATATGACATCGTTATAGGATCCCAAATAATCTGGGTGCATAACAAATTTAAAGGATTAAGGATTAAAACAAATTCTATCTTCAATTTGCACACAAGATCCAACCTAAACTTGACTTCTGCTTTTAACCCAACCCCTCTAAAACAGAGATGTGCAGGGGGCTGTTGTTGTCAGCTCGGGGATTCAAAATGGCAACCTTTTGGTTACTGGCCCAACGCTCTAAGTAGTGTACCATAAAGTGAAAAGAGTGCCATGGGAAAGCCAAAAGGTTTATGTGCCAGAAGACACAAATAGTGACAAAGACTTTCTGGCTATTTAATTACAGGCTTCTTAATGGCTTCCATGTTGCACTGGAATACCACTGGTGGTGGTGGAGGGATGGAAAGAGTGGGATGGGGGAGGGATGGAGTAAGGGATGGGGGAAGGATGGAGGGAGGGAGGGAGAGAGGGATGGAGGGAGGGAGAGATAGAGAGATGGAAGAAGGGTTGGAGAGAAGGAGAGAGAGAGAGGGATGGAAGGTCGGAGGTAGGATTGGGGAGGGATAGAGATGGAGGGAGGGTGGAAAGGATGAAGAGAGAGAGAGACATTGATGGAAGGAGAGGGAAGGAGGGAGGGATGGAGCAAGGGAGAGAGGGAAGGAGAGAGGAAAGGGGAGGGAGAAATAGAGAAGGAGGGAAGGTTGAAGAGAGGGGAAGGGAGGAAAGGAAAGTGAGCAAAGGAGGGCAGGATGGAGGGAGAGGAGGGAGAGGGAGAGAGGGATAGAGCGAGAGTGAAGGAGAGAGAGAAAGAGGGAGGGTGAGTGAGTGGGTGAGTGAGTGAGTGGGTGAGTGAGTGAGTGACATCAGCATGCTTAACTGTATCCAGATTGTGGCTAATTAAGTAGGGAGCATGCTGTAATGGAAACTGAGTTCAAACTCCTTCACAGGTGTCAAAGAAGACAGAGAAACAATACCTTCTAAATCATGTGGAAAGAGTTTGGATGGGGCACGGGGAGGGGGAATGGGGTGTGCACGGGTAGCGGGCTCCTCTCCTCTCTGGTGGAGTGTGTGTGTGTGACATTTTTCTCCATTCGGTCAGGAATTGGACCTGAAAAGATCCATCTCTGTGCTATACATTTGTGGCTTGTGTTCTTGGGTTTTATAGAACTAAGCGCCACGCACCCATTTTCCTTGTGCCTGCCCGCCTAACCTTGCATAAGTGTAGTATGCCACGCTATACACACTATTGTCTCTGAGTAGAGTGGAGTCTTCATTATCCCAAAGGTCAATTCAGAACAAAGTGTTTTGTTGGTAGCTTAGAAAATAATATATTTTTCTCCAGAGGGAGTTGCTGTGGTTTATCGTAGTGGTATACACATATCTTTCTTTGCAATTATATCCCCGGGACACATAAAATAACGGCCCAGACATGGGTGTGCAGATGGAGACTAACGCCCACATGAGTCAAGAGAGAAATGGGGGGATGCATCCCAAAGGCACCCTGTTCCCTGTAGTGCACTACTTTTGACCAGAACCCATAGGGGCCATAGTGCACTACTTTTGACCAGAGTCCTAAGAGGCCGTAGTGCACTACTTTTGACCAAAGCCCATAGGGGCCATAGTGCACTACTTTTGACCAGAGTCCTAAGGGGCCATAGTGCACTACTTTTGACCAGAGTCCTAAGGGGCCATAGTGCACTAGTTTTGACCAGAACCCATAGGGGCCATAGTGCACTACTTTTGACCAGAGTCCTAAGAGGCTGTAGTGCACTACTTTTGACCAGAGCCCATAGGGGCCATAGTTCACTACTTTTGACCAGAGTCCTAAGAGGCTGTAGTGCACTACTTTTGACCAGAGCCTATAGGGGCCATAGTGCACTACTTTTGACCAGAGCCCATAGGGGCCATAGTTCACTACTTTTGACCAGAGTCCTAAGAGGCTGTAGTGCACTACTTTTGACCAGAACCCATAGGGGCCATAGTGCACTACTTTTGACCAGAGCCTATAGGGGCCATAGTTCACTACTTTTGACCGGAGTCCTAAGAGGCCGTAGTGCACTACTTTTGATCAGAGTCCTAAGAGGCCGTAGTGCACTACTTTTGACCAGAGCCTATAGGGGCCATAGTTCACTACTTTTGACCAGAGTCCTAAGAGGCCGTAGTGCACTACTTTTGACCAGAGTCCTAAGAGGCTGTTGTGCACTACTTTTGACCAAAGCCCATAGGGGCCATAGTGCACTACTTTTGACCAGAGTCCTAAGAGTGCACTACTTTTGACCAGAGTCCTAAGGGGTACAGGGAATAGGGTGCCATTTGGGACGTAACCGGGGACATAGAAGTCTCAAATGAAGCCTATGAATCTTATTCACTGTTAGTTACTAGGTTTAGTAAATTTACCAGAGATGAAAATGAATGAGTCTTTGGAGATGTTGGCAATACAGTATGTAATGACCTTTTGTAATCCTATAAGGCTTAATGTTAAGACCTACCGCTTTAATACCTGCATGCAATACCATCCCAGCAAGCAAAATTACACTACTTTTGACCAGAGTCCTAAGGGGCCATAGTGCACTACTTTTGACCCGAGCCTATAGGGGCTATAGTGCACTACTTTTGACCAGAGCCCATAGGGGCCATAGTGCACTACTTTTGACCAGAGCCTATAGGGGCCATAGTTCACTACTTTTGACCAGAGTCCTAAGAGGCCGTAGTGCACTACTTTTGACCAGAGTCCTAAGAGGCCATAGTGCACTACTTTTGACCAGAGTCCTAAGGGGCCATAGTGCACTACTTTTGACCCGAGTCCTAAGGGGCCGTAGTGCACTACTTTTGACCAGAGTCCTAAGAGGCCGTAGTGCACTACTTTTGACCAGAGTCCTAAGGGGCCATAGTGCACTACTTTTGACCAGAGCCCATAGGGGCCATAGTTCACTACTTTTGACCAGAGTCCTAAGAGGCTGTAGTGCACTACTTTTGACCAGAGCCTATAGGGGCAATAGTTCACTACTTTTGACCAGAGTCCTAAGAGGCCATAGTGCACTACTTTTGACCATAGTCCTAAGGGGCCATAGTGCACTACTTTTTACCAGAGCCTATAGGGGCCATAGTGCACTACTTTTGACCAGAGCCCATAGGGGCCATAGTGCACTACTTTTGACCAGAGCCTATAGGGGCCATAGTTCACTACTTTTGACCAGAGTCCTAAGAGGCCGTAGTGCACTACTTTTGACCCGAGTCCTAAGGGGCCGTAGTGCACTACTTTTGACCAGAGTCCTAAGGGGCCGTAGTGCACTACTTTTGACCAGAGTCCTAAGGGGCCATAGTGCACTACTTTTGACCAGAGTCCTAAGGGGCCGTAGTGCACTACTTTTGACCAGAGTCCTAAGGGGCCGTAGTGCACTACTTTTGACCCGAGTCCTAAGGGGCCGTAGTGCACTACTTTTGACCAGAATCCATAGGGGCCATAGTGCACTACTTTTGACCAGAGCCCATAGGGGCCATAGTGCACTACTTTTGACCAGAGTCCTAAGAGGCTGTAGTGCACTACTTTTGACCAGAGCCCATAGGGGCCATAGTTCACTACTTTTGACCAGAGTCCTAAGAGGCTGTAGTGCACTACTTTTGACCAGAGTCCTAAGAGGCTGTAGTGCACTACTTTTGACCAGAGCCTATAGGGGCTATAGTTCACTACTTTTGACCAGAGTCCTAAGAGGCTGTAGTGCACTACTTTTGACCAGAGCCCATAGGGGCCATAGTGCACTACTTTTGACCAGAGCCTATAGGGGCCATAGTTCACTACTTTTGACCAGAGTCCTAAGAGGCCGTAGTGCACTACTTTTGACCAAAGCCCATAGGGGCCATAGTGCACTACTTTTGACCAGAGTCCTAACAGGCCGTAGTGCACTACTTTTGACATGAGTCCTAAGGGGCCATAGTGCACTACTTTTGACCAGAGTCCTAAGAGGCTGTAGTGCACTACTTTTGACCAAAACCCATAGGGGCCATAGTGCACTACTTTTGACCAGAGTCCTACCAGGCCGTAGTGCACTACTTTTGACCAGAGCCCTAAGGGGCCATAGTGCACTACTTTTGACCAGAGGCCATAGGGGCCATAGTGCACTACTTTTGACCCGAGTCCTAAGGGGCCGTAGTGCACTACTTTTGACCAGAGTCCTAAGGGGCCATAGTGCACTACTTTTGATCCGAGTCCTAAAGGGCCATAGTGCACTACTTTTGACCAGAGTCCTAAGAGGCTGTAGTGCACTACTTTTGACCAGAGTCCTAAGAGGCTGTAGTGCACTACTTTTGACCAGAGCCTATAGGGGCTATAGTTCACTACTTTTGACCAGAGTCCTAAGAGGCTGTAGTGCACTACTTTTGACCAAAGCCCATAGGGGCCATAGTGCACTACTTTTGACCAGAGTCCTAACAGGCCGTAGTGCACTACTTTTGACATGAGTCCTAAGGGGCCATAGTGCACTACTTTTGACCAGAGTCCTAAGAGGCTGTAGTGCACTACTTTTGACCAAAACCCATAGGGGCCATAGTGCACTACTTTTGACCAGAGTCCTACCAGGCCGTAGTGCACTACTTTTGACCAGATCCCTAAGGGGCCATAGTGCACTACTTTTGACCAGAGGCCATAGGGGCCATAGTGCACTACTTTTGACCCGAGTCCTAAGGGGCCGTAGTGCACTACTTTTGACCAGAGTCCTAAGGGGCCATAGTGCACTACTTTTGATCCGAGTCCTAAAGGGCCATAGTGCACTACTTTTGACCAGAGTCCTAAGGGGCCGTAGTGCACTACTTTTGACCCGAGTCCTAAGGGGCCGTAGTGCACTACTTTTGACCAGAGTCCTAAGGGGCCGTAGTGCACTACTTTTGACCAGAGTCCTAAGGGGCCGTAGTGCACTACTTTTGACCAGAGTCCTAAGGGGCCGTAGTGCACTACTTTTGACCCGAGTCCTAAGGGGCCGTATTGCACTACTTTTGACCAGAGACCAAACGTCAGGTTGCCGTTTTTGTGACATCATGGTCAGGTTGCATTCTGATTGTATTAGACGTCTAATTGTGTTGTTTTAAGCATCTTTTTAGCAGCCATAAATACATGTCTTTACTGTAGCTGGTTGTCCTTTGGTTATCTGTTGTCACTTCGACCAGAAAAACACATTTATTTATTTATTTTACCCCCTTTTTCTCCCCAATTTCATGGTATCCAATTGTTAGTAGTTACTGTCTCGTCTCATCACTGCAACTCCCATACAGACTCAGGAGAGGCGAAGGTCGAGAGCCATGCATCCTCCGAAACACAACCCAACCAAGCCGCACTGCTTCTTATCACAGCGCGCATCCAACCCGGAAGCCAGCCGCACCAATGTGTCGGAGGAAACACCATACACCTGGCAACCTGGTCAGCATGCACTGCACCCAGCCCGCCACAGGAGTCACTAGTGCACAATGAGACAAGGATATCCCTGCCGGCCAAACCCTCCTTAACACAGACGACGCTAGGCCAATTGTGCGCCACCCCATGGGCGTCACGGCCAGCTGCGTTTTCTCACGATGCGTAAAGATCTATGTCGACCCTGCCGAACCGGTCCCATGTCTGGGTAACAAACCAGGGGTGCAGTCTCCACTCCTTAGAGATAGGACCCCACCTAAAAAGTAGATGCACACCCACGTTGAGAGATCCGGGGAGACACGTTGCCCAGAGCGAGGACCTCATCCACCTGAGCCACAGCCTGTTCACCCTGCTATCATCTAGAAGGCAAAGACAGTATAGGTATAATGTTTACATACTGTTTTATATGTATATACTGTATTCTAGTCAATGCTCATCCTATATAAATACTGCTCTACATACCTTTTCTATTCATATAATGTTCATACTGTCTATACACACCATTCACATACATATATCTCCCTGAGTGTACAAAACATTAAGAACACCTTCTTAATATTGAGTCACACCCTGTTTTGCCCTGAGAACAGCCTCAATTAGTCTGGGTATTGACTCTACATGGTGTGGGTGCTGGCCCGTGTTGACTCCAATGCTTCCCACAGTTGTGTCAAATTGGCTGGATGTCTGTTAGGTGGTGGACCATTCTTGATACACACAGGAAACTGTTGAGCAATGAAAACCCAGCAGCGCTGCAGTTCTTGACACAAACGGTGCACCTGGCATCTACTACCATACCTTCGTTCAAAGGCACTTATCTTTTATCTTGCCCATTCACCCTCTGAATGATCACATACACAATCCATATCTCAATTGTCTCAAGGCTTAAAAATCCTTCTTTAACCTGTCTCCTCTCCTTCATCTACACTGATTGAAGTGACATCAATAAGGGACCATAGCTTCACCTGGATTCACCTGGTCAGTCTGTCTCATGGAAAGAGCAGGTGTCCTTAATGTTTTTCACACTCAGTGCATTTTCCGGACTCTGACATTGCTCGTTCTGATATTGATCAGTCCGATATGTCCGTTTTTTATTTTTCTTACTTTTGGATTTATTTTTAGATATTGCTGCACTGTTGGAGCTAGAAATATAAGCATTTTACTGCAACTGTGATATCATCTGCAAAACTGTGTACATGACAAATAGACTTTGATTTGGTTTGATTTGACCAGAATGGTCTCAATGGATCAATCTGGTTGACATTGCTTCTAATGTTAGTAGTAGGATTCTGCAATGTGCATCTCACACAATCACTGTCAAAACATAATTGTGATTAGCTAGGTTTCCATCCAATTGGCAACAGATTTTTATTCAAATATTCAAAAATCTGCATAAAAAATATGCGCATTTTCGTACAGGTGCGGTGTTTCCACAAAACTGACTTGTTGTGGATAAAAATCAGCGTGTGATGAAGTAGTGCACACAAAATGTTCTTTTTTGTTTGAGTTTTCATGTGTGAAGAAAAATCTCAAGTTCAATGTGTTTCCATTGCATTTTCAACTGAACAGCTAGTTTTGTCACAAAAACTTTTTGAATGAAATAGCAAATGTGCCTACTCTGGTCTTGGCATCTGAGCTCTGGCCAACAGATAGCAGATACAGTGCCTGTAGGCTGTGCGGGTAGGCTAATATACATGATGAGATTATTATGGATAAGAGCGAGAATAGTTTTGTGGGTCAAATGTCAGTCAAGCATCTATCAGCATGTCATCAGAATAAGACCCTCGGTATTTATTGGAAAGGAGCATCAAGCTCATCACCTTGCACGTTCACCACCTTGTGAAGTTCATCATAGTTGATCTGTATGAGTCATAGTGGGAGGACCACACGCCGTATCATCGAGTCACTCCAAGTTTACTTCCATATAATGATGGTTATTATATCAGTATTTGCACATAAATGCGTTTCCACCTCCATTTATCGCATAATTAATTTCACCGACACAAAAAAATCCCACCATGTCAAACGAACAAATGATCTGTTGGCATGTATAAAATTGTACAGAAACGGCCTTTTTCCATCACAGCGGCCGTGTTTTTTAAATGTATTATATGATATGACTTTACTTGCACAACAGCTGTGGGTGGAAACGTGGTTACTGAGAATGATAGTTTCATAGTAACTAATCCTATATTGTTTCTTAAAGATTGTCTGAATCGTTTCCATCTACAGACATGTAAAACCCTCTGATGCATTTAATATCTTACTGATGCAGATTATTTTACAACTCCTTCAACCGTTAATTATCCAATTAAAGAGATTAATTAATTAAGGTTCCATGCAGCACCGATTATATTCGTTTTATGTTCTACCATAGAATTTAGTCCGAAGTGAAGAGTTTTGTTGGTCTTTCTATAAAATCCCACGCAGGATGAAATGTTACAAAATGTGCTTTTTCATCACCCCATTACTCAACGGAATATGTTAATGAAAAAGCTGCAATTTCATGTCTTTTATAGAATGATTCCCTGAACAAAACAACTTTTATCCAAACATGGATAGGTCTTTAAACATACCAATTAAATCAATAAAATACATTGGAAGAGTTGGGGAACAAACGATACCCACAGTTAAAAAGTTTATTTGGAATTCGTGATGTTTTGAGGTTATCTGATCACTCCAAGAACTTGATTTGGAATATACTGTGGGTAGCGGCATGCTGCTTTATTTTAACCTTTATATTTTTAGGAATATTGAAATATATAGTGTCTTCTTGAGCTGCATGTTACATGATAGAGGGAGATATGTCACTCAACACCAACAAGTGATGCCTTCAAACCGGTGTGAATCAGACTTGAATATACCTCACCACATCAATTTACAGTAAAGAAAAATGATCAACTTATTATCAATATATTGTTATCTAAGTTTAGCCGGTAATTGTGATGGAAATTGAAAGCACAACGTAATAATGCAATGTATCCTTGAATATCGGAACAAACGATGAGTTGTGGTAAGACACATTAATATAACGTTTATTCAATAAATGAAATGACATTTAAGGGCATTTAATCAGAAATGAAGTGTCGAAATATTAAAAACTTAACGATTATGTAGATGCAGTTTCTCTTTTACAGGTATCTTATCTTAGTTGGGATATGTTATTGCCTTTCATTCACCTACTGTAATACGATTTTAAAAATAGATATTTTTTATTTTAAACTGAGCTCATGGAATTGTTTAGCAGCCAGACAAAACAATGATATAGCCTATCTCACACACACACACACACACACACACACACACACACACACACACACACACACCACACACACACACACACACACACACACACACACACACACACACACACACACACACACACACACACACACACACAGGAATACACTAATCCAAATGGAGAGTCCAAACAAAGCTGACAGTTATTGTTTGGATCAAGAGTTACATGGGACGAAAGCAGATGCAGCAGGCTCCGGATGGTCTGGTCTGGCTATGGTTGACCATCACATTTCAAATATTATCAACGTTCACCTCCTTGACGTATAGCGGGCTACAGTATTGACAGTGCAGTACGTCCCATTACGCACAGATTTGTACATTTTAGAGGGACATGGACATGTCATGGATACTTCTTTGATCCAAACGGTACAGTCGCGCTCCTCAATTTGTTCAGTTGTCAAACGAATCTCTGTGATTTTTTTTTTTTTTTGGACTGACATATTACAATAGGTTAGATCCTATATTTTATTATTTTATTTTGGGTCGGGTCTGTGGACCCCGCTCTGTGTGCTACCGTTTATTTTACGACAAGGGTGAGTGAGGAGGTATTTTACTGAGCGCATCCCGGCTCTGTCTGGGGAGACAGACTTTGAACTTGAACTCAGATATTTTTGTCTAGTCATTATATGAACTTAAATAGGCAATAGGGTGTTTTATGAAATATCGATCGAAAGAAAGTAAATCGAAAGTGTATGGTTTGCGTTTTTGTGTAGATTGCAGCCTGAGAAAGTTGGGTACCTTATCCGTAAGCGTTACCTTGTAATATCTGTTGACATATTGACATATAGGCCACCTGTGGGCTACCATTCCCGTGTACCATCTGTGCATCACAGAAACATCAGGGAGTTTGAATGAAGTCAATGGCCATCTGCGTTTTCTAAAACATTGTGTCATGAAAAAATATACGTCATTTTCGGTCTTATTTCTCATTTAAGGGGAGATGGTCGTTTTAAATCCCTATATTTCGATGAGACATTTTGAAAATAAAACGTATAAGCCAAATACCAATTCCTCAACTCGATCCACATGAGACGCATTGCATTGTCAACCAGACACTTTTCGTTGGATTAAAGTGTGAGTTAAAATACGAAATTGTTTGGGCTATTTGCGCGAATTAAATAGGTCCTATACCTGCTTAATGGGAAACCCCCGTATGTTTTGGTTGTTGATTATATCGCATTTAATTTGTTAGGTTATTGAAAACATGTTCCGACAGTATATAGCAGTTATGAAACAAGAGGTTATAGAGAGGACATTAGTGAGCCAATAGCAGCTGTGCTCTCGAATCTCAAACTTGACCGATACGAACTTGTGGACCTTTTTCAGATGTCTGAGACGACTTTGAATGCATGAATAGGCTACTTCTTAGAATGGTCGTCCTTGACCTTGACCTATGACACAGACAGAGACCATAAAGTGACATTTGAATAAGTGCGAGGATATTTACATATTGTGTCTTGAAAATAGAGAATAGAGGAGACGCATTTAAATAGAAATCTGAATAGGCTGTTTTTGAATGAAGGAAGCGGTCTGTTTTCTCATATCTCATGCACGAACTGAAATTACTGAATGAACGTCTTGCAACTCTTAATATTTCAGTTATTGTGATAAATATTTTATTTTTAAGTGTGCTTGATCAGTATGCAACTGAAATATAGAGTCTATTGACTTAAACGCACGAATGCATATGCCTATTGCAGGTTAATCACGCAACCGAGATTGAAGAGATCACAAGATGTAACATCTTTCCAAAAGTTGTGACATTGAACATATATAAATGCTATGTTCAACAATGCTTTATGTATTTCAGCATTTTTTTAAAGCTTTTTGTTAATGATTTGGCATTATTTTTTATTTTATCAATCACAATCAGATCCTCGGATCAAACTCATTCATGACTGAATGCATGTAGGCTGAATCGTGTCCTTCTCAGACGTGTCCCTCTGGTTTGTTCTCGATGATGGGAGTATTCCTGAGATCCCATGACATTGTCAGCCTGTTTCACGTCTTCAGATGGATGTAGCGCATCTGCGTTGGCCACATCTAAGGTATACCTCTCGAGGAGATGACGTATGCATCGCACCATAATTCCAGGCTCCCTTCTAAAATGTATTGTTTGCGTTACGTCTTGGGGAACTGCATTGTAGCTAAAGAAAGAAAGAAAAAACGAGAGAAAAAACGATAATTAATTGACTGAATGTGGGAGAGCACTCAAACATAAGAATACAGAGTATAGTAAATACATTTTATACTCAGCTGTTATCAATACCGTGTCATCTACCTACTTGGAAGTAGCCTACAGATGTAGGATCTTAATTTGATCACTCTTTTGTTTATGAGAATATTCATGCACAGCAGGAAATGCAAACTTGCAGTGTATTGAAGGTTTAAATAGGCTTGTAAAGTTTGTAATTTCCACTTTAACATTTCAGACTTGATTTGCCCTAACATAAAAGGTATCAACCCATACAAAAATTACAATTAATTATAATCCACATAATAATTCACATTTCCTGTTGCTGCAGCATTATTTTCCTACTGTAGCAAACCGGCTCGAATTAAGATCCTACATCTGTACTCATGCCGACACATACATGCATTTGGGGATGTCTTGAGGTTTCAAAACGAAGCTGCTTCTATCTACATTCTAAGTCTTCAAATTCTAAATTCACTTTCAATTATGATTTGTGTCATAGGCCACATGCATGAGAATATGTCACATTATTGGGGTATTTGTATGCATTTCTGGTGGGTCTAAACAAAAACGACCAATATGTTTGGAACTTCATTTGTATAATTAAATTGTAGCATGTCACATTTAATACACATTTATTCGTGGTTGTTTTTAGGTTAGTATCATCAAACTTTTTAAATTATATTTCACACGGCATTTCTGTGGGGAAGGAATTTGAATTACAGCTAAATACGTCCGTGCATTGTATTGGGAATGTACCGTATAAGGCAGGCTACCACTCAATGCACGGTGATGTCACCCCTTGTGAATGAAACACCTGTTGCAAATAGGGAAACGACACAGACCAGGTTTCACAGAGCATGTTTTATATTACATGTTGCCTTGATTGGACGTTGCTTTTGAATTTAAAATGTTTTGCACGGTACTGTTCTTACATCCAAGACAAGCAGAGAGCCCCACATGGATCTGAAGAAATACTATGGCTGAGTGAGTATAACACGTTAATATTCTGAGGTTGGTATTGTCAATTTACTGCAAGTGTGGTACTTTGCAATTGTAACATACAAAATAAATTGTCATTATATTTTTATCAACATTGTTCTCATTAGCGATGGAGAGCGTAAATAGAGGCAACGTTAAGCTGCCTGTTTGTGGTGTGGCATACATGATTAGTGTACATGTCCCACTGACAGAATAATCCTGACTTTTATTTTACACCATGCAGTTTGATGCATAAAAGATAGGCCTTCATAGTAGCCTGTAGGGCATCCGTCCTCCCACACCCAATAACCAATGATTAACTCATTGAATTATGGAAGAGGACATTGCTGCACGTGCACAACCTATTCATATTAAATGTTAAACATTTCGGGATGTTTATGTTGTAGGAACGTTAGTAGCGTAGACCTACAGACTCGGTATAGGCTACTGTAAATGTTAAACACATTCATGTTTATATGTATTGTATTATATCATAGTCTGATATTATATTGTGACTTATTATACTGTGTTAAAATAAATAATGTTTATATGGTATGTAATATATCATTTGTAAACAAGATACAAAGGAACTGTGGTCAAGATGTTCCACATCTATGTAGAACTCACGAGATGTAGGCTATGTTCTTCACACCAGCAGAATACTGCTTTACGTCGTGTTATTTCATTTACTAATTCTGAAATAAATACAATTAAATAACCGTTGAATAAAAGTTCAAATATAGGCTAGATTTTAGAAAATCTGAAGAATAAGAAAAATATGAAAAATTCTCCATCCACTGACAGGTGAGTGCATTAGTATTCGGTGGGAATGTTTTCATCGCACCTCATATTATAAAATACCTTTTCATCCTTTAATAAACATGCAAAATGGAAATAAAAAAGGTAATAATATTTCCTTATCAATAGCCTATGATGTTTCAAGTTAACAGTTCACTGAAGTCAAAGGTCATTGAGACCTTAACAAAAAATCAAGCTTATTTTTTTTTGAGAAGAAACTACCAATAGGCCGGCAGTGTGTCAATAACCCAGCCTGTCTGGACAGCGGCTGTCTGAGCTCGACCTTGTTGTTGTACTGTCTGGACAGCGGCTGTCTGAGCTCGACCTTGTTGTTGTACTGTCTGGACAGCGGCTGTCTGAGCTCTACCTTGTTGTTGTACTGTCTGGACAGCGGCTGTCTGAGACCTACCTTGTTGTTGTACTGTCTGGACAGCGGCTGTCTGAGCTCTACCTTGTTGTTGTACTGTCTGGACAGCGGCTGTCTGAGCTCTACCTTGTTGTTGTACTGTCTGGACAGCGGCTGTCTGAGCTCTACCTTGTTGTTGTACTGTCTGGACAGCGGCTGTCTGAGCTCTACCTTGTCGTTGTACTGTCTGGACAGCGGCTGTCTGAGCTCTACCTTGTCGTTGTACTGTCTGGACAGCGGCTGACTGAGCTCTACCTTGTGGTTGTACTGTCTGGACAGCGGCTGACTGAGCTCTACTGTGTCGTTGTACTGTCTGGACAGCGGCTGTCTGAGACCTACCTTGTTGTTGTACTGTCTGGACAGCGGCTGTCTGAGCTCTACCATGTTGTTGTACTGTCTGGACAGCGGCTGTCTGAGCTCTACCTTGTTGTTGTACTGTCTGGACAGCGGCTGACTGAGCTCTACCTTGTTGTTGTACTGTCTGGACAGCGGCTGTCTGAGCTCTACCTTGTTGTTGTACTGTCTGGACAGCGGCTGTCTGACCTCTACCTTGTTGTTGTACTGTCTGGACAGCGGCGGTCTGAGCTCTACCTTGTCGTTGTACTGTCTGGACAGCGGCTGACTGAGCTCTACCTTGTTGTTGTACTGTCTGGACAGCGGCTGACTGAGCCCTACCTTGTTGTTGTACTGTCTGGACAGCGGCTGTCTGAGCCCTACCTTGTTGTTGTACTGTCTGGACAGCGGCTGTCTGGGCTCTACCTTGTTGTTGTACTGTCTGGACAGCGGCTGTCTGGGCTTTACCTTGTTGTTGTACTGTCTGGACAGCGGCTGTCTGAGCTCTACCTTGTTGTTGTACTGTCTGGACAACGGCTGTCTGAGCTGTACCTTGTTGTTGTACTGTCTGGACAGCGGCTGACTGAGCTCTACCTTGAACTTGGACTTCTGACGAGATGTGTCTGCGTCTGCAACCTGGGAGGTTTTTTTCTGCATTCAAGTGATTCAAATAATTGGACACATTGCTTCTCTAGACTCGTTATACTTATACTCTATACTTATATTCCCTATACTTTTCTTACTAGCATTGATTTCGCTGACAGCTGCTTTTTTAAAGTTAGTTGAATGCACAGATTGTAAGTTGCTCTGCATAAGCTAAATGGAAATGATCCAAGAGACAATATGCCTTCATGTAGGATCTGTGCAGGCTAAATGAAGACAATCTAGCCTACTGTACACCTGCATGCCTTATTTGGATATGAATATATTCTTTAACGTATTTTTATTAGATGCATGGGGCATTTGATGATTAGTATCCACCGCAGCGAGGGAATTCATGTTGTTTGTCAAATTCAAACTTTTCTTATGATGTCTGTATCCCACTGTGATATTACATAGCCTATATTCTGAATTTCATATGTGGAGCTACATCGTTTACGCAAGCTTTTTCCAGAACTGACCTCTTGTTTTCCACAAAACGATATAGGCTATTGAACGGAAAAACTGCTTGAAATGGTTACATTTGAAACACATTCAGAATCAAAAGAGTATGGGAAAATAACAAATCGCTGCCTGCGGTATTAGTCATTGTGAATGTACTGGATTTAAGTAGCACCCTTTGTTATTTCATATTCCTTAGAACCAAGAAAGAAGCGCTTTTGCTCTTTGGCACTACTGCAACTCAAAACAGCAACGCAAACACCGAGGCTTTATACAGTGCAATGGCCCTTAGCTATATGCCATCTATAGCTACATCTACACTCCCCTAACTATTTATTTGGTTAGTGAAGCTAAAACGTTTAATTTGGCTCTAGTCTATAATACAGCATTTTGGATTTGAGATTAAGATCCATTTGACCTCAAATCCAAAATGTTGTATAGAGTATAGACCCAAATAAATATTTTATCTTCACTGTCCAAATAAATACAGTATATCTATACCTTTAATTGTTTCGCATAGACCCTGAAAAACGTTGCTTGACTGCTTACCAACTTTGTATAACAAGACAAAATCCCCCTCACAAAAATATACATTATAGTATGGTATTTGTGGTTCAGACCAACTCTGCATCGCGCATGTATATGCAAATGTGTCTCGAATAGGAAGTCGTAAATAATGGAACATATCCGCAATGCGACATTAACCGATATTGATAGTTCAGTATCTCATCTCAAGACGCAAGTGAGGAAATCCACCTTCCTCTGTCAGGCAGTCTCCCCTCCCCCTAGGATTGCTCGTGCATGCCTAGGAGTGGCCCTCGCACGGATTTGGTTATGAACTGTTTGCGGTTAGCAGGCATACAAGCACTTAAACAGTCACCTTTTTATTAATTTAAGAAGAATTTTGATTTACCTGCACTAAAGAAGCTCAACAAAGGATTGTAGTTGGCTTTCAGATATTGTGATATTTGAATCCCTGTTATCTCGAGCTGATACATGCCTTTAGATGCACTTTATCAGCAGTAGGCTAGTAAATACAGGCAACAATCTCAAGTCTTCAACGATTTATAAATGCTGCAAATGTTGCCTCATTTCACATCGCTGAGTGTAAATGTAAATGTTTTCCCCCTTGTGGATGACAAAATAAAGTCAAAATTACAAAAAGTCAATGTCTAAAATATATTTAAGAACTGTTTGAATCAAACCCGTCATCAAATGATTTCGTGGACTTCTGGCTCAAAATAACATTCATATTTAACTTATATTTAACTCATATTTAGCTTATATTGTCTTGGAAATAATCAAATAGTCTGCATTATTTTATTCCAAAATGTATATGGTTATTCTGAGAGATCAACTTGTTCAGGCTACTGTCGTCATACATGCTAATGTATCAGAAAAAGTATCCTGTATTTAAACAGTTATTAGTCGCAGGCTTGTTAATTGCCTGAGCGCGCCAGACGCAGGCCTGTCATACACGAGGCACTACTGAATACAGGGGCTGAAAGAAGATGGTCGAAACTGCATGTGCACAGGAAGAAACCTGAGCCAACATGACTAACTTTCCAAACCTAGAATCCCAGAATCCTTGAACACTCGAGTTGTGTGTGTAAGCGCGCGCTATGATATGATATGCTTTGCTATGCATATGTGTGTATCTGTATGTATGGAAAAGTGATTAATTTAACAAAAAACAATATTTGGTGTAAAATAAGAAATGTAACTTAATGTCGATTGAAACGTGTTGTAATCTACGTATCCTAGACGCACACGCATAGTTCCTACAGAACACGGCTTTGGCATTAGTAATACACACATATAAAATTACTTTTTAATTTGACGTCTCATTCCATACTTGACTTCGATTAATATATATTTCCATGTTCCTTTCAATAAAAAAACTCGAACAAAATATTGAAATTATTTTATTTGTGGGTTGCTTTGAGAAGTTATCTGTGATTATTCCAATTCACTTTTACGCATGGTTTTACGCATGGGTATTTTGATTGAAATGAATTTGACTTCATGCCTATAAATATATTTTAGAGTTCATTACTTTACAAATATCATGATCGTGCAGGACATGTTTCAAACCGTGTTTCCAAATGTGAGCGCATATTTAGGTTAAATTAAGTGCACGAAACTCCATCTCGAGATTGATCTTTGTAGTTTGCTTATTCGATTAATTAAACAACAAAAAAAATAGCATATTCACTACACTTTGATGATTTAAACGACTAACATATTTCTGTGGTAATTTTGATAATCATATGTTTGATTTTCAAGCATAGCCTGAAGTTGACAAGGCAGTTAGCTAGTCGTAAATAACTGTAGTAGTTTCGACATAGAGCTTTACCTGCAGTCAATCACTCCATCCATCCATCCATCACTCACTCCATCACTCCATCCATCCATCCCGTATGCTTGCACACCAGAGGCTACTTCAGAGAATTCTACGTGATCCGCCAAGATACTGCGTCATTCTCACTATACCACCAGTGAGATTGCGCCACAGTTTTAGACATTGCAATGTTGCCGATTTTGTACAGATGTAGAAGTGTTTCAGACAGTTTGTTACAGCAGAAAATAATCCTGCAACAACAGAAAATGTTAAATACTATGAGGATTACAATTCATGACATTTGTGGTTGATACATTTTCGTAAGGGAAAATCCAGTCTGAAATGTCAAACTTCAGAAGCCTTTTTAAATCTCAAATACACTACAAGTTTAAATTAAAACGTCCTGCATTGCATGAAGGTTTTCCTGCAACAAGGTGATCAAATTAAGATCCTACATTATCCTGTTTTGTTCTATTCTGTTCTATTCTGTTCTATACTATTGCATTGGAAAAACCGACATATTGTTAAAGAATCCGCATAGAAAATAATGAATAATTCACTGAGCTAGAGAGGAAACGCTTATGTAAACAAATGACTGGTACTAAATCGCATGCTTTATGTGGTGAGCAGGCAGGGGAGCCCCACCACAGGTATGTAGGTTCCTACGCGGTCTGTCCACCATCACCATGCGGACCTGCCTAGCGGGTGTGGTGGTGATGCGGGCCCCAACCCAAAGTTTACTTCCCAAATAATTATTCTAGCCCTGCTGCCCGGCGAGACAGAGCTGGCACGATTTTAAGGATGTGTGTGTTAAATCTGGACAGAACTCAATTCCTGATATGTGCATTTAGCAGCTTCAGTTCAATGCTTGTTCACAACACTACGCTAGGCTAAGCTATATCACACTGTAGGGAAATTATTCTATTGGTGCTTGAAAAGTACATGCGTAACTGTCGGCAAGTGGTTGATTTTAGTTGATGGTGTACAGCTAGGCTGTACACCCAAGGGGTGTACGTTTTGTTTTTTCCCTAGCACCACACAGCTGATTCAATTAAACAAAGTTTGATGATTAGTTGACTATTTGAATCAGCTGCGAAGTGCAAACATCCAAATGTGCACACCTTGGGGTCCCCAGGACCGAGTTTGGGGAACGCTGCCCGGGCCTATGCTTGTGAGGTAAGAATATAACAGCGAGGTTGGGGTCAGTTCCATCCCTTCTATGTCCGGTCAATTTAGGAAATGAATCAGTTCATGAATTGAACATTCACCGTCATTTCCATTGTTTCATTTTCGCATTAGGTTGCTGGAATGGAATAGATGATAGTCGACCCCTATCCTGACCTCTTTCCTGCATGCATGTTGCAACATACTACACCTCTGGATCACTTGTTTCTTGTATATTTATAAGCGGTGTTGGGGATTAGTGAACTACATGTAGTAGTCAACTAGTAATTGAACTACATTTTGCAGTAGTTTGGTGGTAGCGGAACTATATTCAAATTATGGTAGTGTTTCCAGTAGTTAATTACTTTCTTTTTCGGAAGCTCACCTGCCTGATTCTCACTTGAAACATATTTTTCTGTTCTTGTTTAATAGGCCAAACTCCACATTCTGTTAAGATCTGACTCCAAAGTGATCTGTTCTTGCAATTTGTAGTCTATGACATTTCAGATTTAGATATGGTAATTTATCACGAAGTAGTTTGCATGTAGCGAACTACTTTTTCAAAGTAACTTTAGTTAGTTCAACTATGTGTTTCTTAAGAGTAGCTTTAGCGTAGCTTAAAACTTATTTCAGTGTGAAGTAATTGGTAGCTTGGTAAAACAGAGTAGCTTCCCCAACGCTGTTTATAGGTTTGCTATGTGGGGAAATAAGGAAGTATAACAGGATATATTATATCGGACATGATTTAGCTCATGGAGATGTAACATTTCAAGTCTTATTGAGATGTTTAATCATTAGCATGTATTATAATTATATAGAGGATGTTCCATAGCTCGCATGAGGGGAGTTTCACTAGAATGTTTAGAAATCTCAGTTATCAGAATACTAAGAGATGAAAGGAAGATCTATTTTTGCTTGATCATATGGCTTCGTTAGAATTAGGTTATGATATAGGAGAAAATATTTGGACTTTCGAAGCACTGAAAACTTGTATTGTGTCATTGTTGGGTGCTAGTTTACTGCAGATAAAGGATATCCTGAACGAATAGGGTCTTATAACCCAAAGTAATGCAATTATAACTATATCGTTGAGTAGATCTTTTATTGCGCAGGGAAATGTAATGTAACCCATCTACCCAAAATACATGTTGTTGTCTTTACACGTATAAGGACGCATAGGACTATAACTGTATTGTCATAGGCCGGGCCTGCACACTTTTCAAGAAGCTTGCCGCCCGATACAGAACGTTGGAGTTAGTTTAAATACCTGTATAACACCCAAACTTACAAATCCATTCATTTTCTATGACTCTTCCACTCTCAACCAGAGGAACACGTTTGAAAAAGGACTCTAAATGAATCATAAGCATAGTAATTTTTCATGCAGTAGAAATGATTGGCGTGATATGTTTAAGAAGTTATCAGGTAAATATGTATCTCAAGGGAACAATGCTCAATATTTGGTTACAAGTTAAAGGTTTTCTTTTTAAAAACTGCCGGCTTGGCAACTCCCCGTTAACAAGAGAACACTATGTGTACTTGGAATGGTGTGGTGGGTAAACCTCGCTAACAAAATGACATTGCAACATTTGTATAAGCCTATAAACCATCCATCGAAATCCATATAAAATGGATAACATTTATTAACACCTCACAGTGGCAAAGTTTCATGACAGAAAGCACATGCGTTAGTTGTAGTAGCCTAATGCATTGTTATTGCACGTCTGTCTGTCTCCTCTTCTCCACACAGCCACATACCTATTAGTTGTCTTGTCCCTTTAAAAACACCGGAAATTACTTGAGCCACTATTGGAGTGCAGTCCTTCCTCTTACTAGCCACTCCGCAGGTATTTCAGAGCCAGGGTCTGTAAACTACAGAAGGAGTTTTCATGCATACTCGACAGCGTGAGTGTGAAGTTCATTCTTGTCTGTCTAGACTCTGATTACGACCTTGTTTGTCTGCGTTTTTTTTTACCTTGACCTTGGACTTCCGTGCAGCTGCCATTTGGATGAGCCGGCCCTCCATATCTGTAATCTCCGGACAGGAGACAACAGCTTACTAGTTGTCTCTCACGACGAATTACAGCACAGCCATCTAGTTGTAGCCTGGCTTTCCATTTCCTGTCTAGATATCCATCTAATGTGCACAACTCTGGCACAATGGTGCTACAACTGTTTAGCTGTCAGCTTACAGTCGATTGGACCAGAGATTCAAGTGATCGGAATTTGTTGTCTGAGGCAGTGACATCTTTCAGGATAGGCCTAAGCATCACAAGTAAAACTGTTTAATTTGTTGAATATTCAATTGTCCTATCCTATTATCAACCTTCAAAACACCGGGACAACCTTTGGCGTCCTAAACACATATTACAAACATGTGACATTTACATTGTCTATGATTTTATGATTTCCACATGTTAATGTAGACTATTATCACCAGTTATAGACATTAGTCTAAAGGAAAGAAGGACAAATGAATCAGAAACGGAATCTTTATTCCAAACTACGAATATTTGTAATAAATAAATGGATATGCAAACAAATAAAGACTCGTACATGTGAACCAAGGCTCCCGCGTGGCGCAGCGGTCTAAGGCACTGCATCTCAGTGCTAGAGGCGTCACTACAGATCTTGGTTCGATCCTGGACTGTATCACATTCGGCCGTGATTGGGAGTCCCATAGGGCGGCTCACAATTGGCCCAGCGTCGTCCGGGTTAGGGTTTGGCCGGGGTAGGCCATCATTGTAAATAACAATGTGTTCTTAACTGACTGGCCTAGAAAAATAACATTTTTAAAAACCTGGTCCAACCGCTTATTTTTATTTCAACTGACAGGGTATTATTAAAAATAGTGGAACTAACAAAACTCACTTGCGAGGTAAATTTTTCTGAAGTCTATCACTCTACCTATTGCAAAAGGCTGGAAAAGCTGAAGCTTTTTGCGTAAGCATAGCTATCAATATTTCTTCGAAGACGAAGGCATACGATAAGAACAAAATATAGACAGATCTAATTTAGCTAAACCTGACCCAAGATTCAGCTTTTATGCGTTACCTTTGGATTACCCAAAAGGTGCCAAATGTGATGCCCAATATTTTCTCTCACAAATATGATTATTATTGTTTTAAAAAGAAAGGATAAGTCATCTTTAGAGCTCAAATAAAGTGTATTTGGAATACGTGATTATATCTCACCAAGTACATTTTGAAATTAAAGATGCAATCCTGTAGCATAATTCAAAGCTCTGAATTCATTTAAAAAAAATTAGACCAAGAAGTTGAATTCATGCCAACACAGTTTCGAAATCCTGAAACTGCTTAGCCGTAGTTAACACAGTTTGCTGACAAACATATAGCCTTAATGATTAACAATGGTCGGTCGTATCATTATTTGTATTCCTAAGAAATGTGCATTTGTGTCTGCATTGCCATACCAATATTAGTCGAAAAATATATAATATTAAACATTTTTTTAGACATGGTCAATAGTGTGTTAACCACTCCTGTGAATATGCAAGTCTGAATATGCATTTTAATCGTCATGCAGCCAAAACATTTTCCACTCTGACTCTAAAAGAGATTATTGTATGGAACATTGCATTTGTTAGTGAAACCAGCACACTGTCACGCATTGAAGCGAATGAAATATGATGCAAGTTGTTTACTTTAGTATAAATCAAAAAATGCCTAGACCTGCATATTAATTTATTATAACAATATTTTTCGTCACGCTCAGTAATTAAATGTTTCTTTCCATTTAAGTAATTTAGCAGACGCTCTTGTCCAGAACAATAATGGTTAATTGGCTTGCTCAAGGGCACATTCACATATTTTTCACTTTCTCAGCTCGGGGATTCGAACTAGTAACCTTTCAGTTAACGGCCCAGCACTCTAACCGCAAGAGTACCTGCGGCTACTTCAGGTTAATGTTTTCCAGTGTCGGCCAAACTTTGCAGGTTGTTTTCATTTCCCCTTCTTCGTCTAAGGTTTCCAACCTCCCCTTTAAAGATGTTCGCGTAGGTGACTTCAGCCAATGATAGGACCCTGGATTCCCCAGAAAGAAGCGATGAAACTTGAGCTGCTAGTTGTTTATAGGGCTTTTCTCCCCCCACTCACAAGCCTCAATCTCTTCGGGCTGGTTAGCATATCACGTGTCAGAACCATAACGAACTGGACACACGGGGTCATGGTTGCGCATGCGCTCGCGTAATATGTAGTTGGAAATGAGGTGTCCGTCTTGGAGTAGTCGACTTTTAAAAAGCATCCGCAACCCCTGATATGACAACTTCACTGGTTCTGCATCCACGCTGGGCGGACACCTTGATGTACGTTTATGAAAAAAGCCCGAATGAAAATAATCCGAATAAAAACCAAACAATGGAGGGATTGAGCGGGAATTGCCCGGCGACCCATTGCAGGGACCTAATGTCGCACCCTGGGTTGGGGCGACATTCGGGCACTATAGCGACCCATCAGGGCTCTATGTACTCGGATATATCTTCCCCAGACACCGGCCGACAGTGTCCTGCTCCCCAAACCTCCTCCAGTCCATCTCTGAGCTATGGTTATCCGTTTGGAAACCCTTATTACGGTTGTAGGTTATCTCACTCGCACAACGTGAACTTGCAACAGAAGCCCTGCTCGTACCACCCTGCAGAGAAATATGGCGACCCCACCAGCACCGCTTTGCCCACCGAAGAGCTGTCTAGCAGGGCGAAAGAGTACGCCTTCTACCCCAGTTTTGCTAGCTCGTACCAAGCGGTTCCTGGATATCTAGACATGTCAGTGGTTCCCGGGATCAGCCACCCCGAACCCAGGCACGACGCCTTGATTCCTATGGAGGGCTACCAGCACTGGGCTCTGTCGAATGGCTGGGATGGGCAGGTGTACTGTTCCAAGGAGCAAACACAGTCCACTCATCTTTGGAAATCTTCATTTCCAGGTATGAAATTAAACATGTTTAAAATGTCCTACTCCCCTCATCATAACGTAGTCTTCTAATTTACCATGTGGCACACCAAAGCTATAGCTAAGCCTTTATGTCAATTGTTATGTGTAGAGTTATATATAAACGACAATGTATAGCATCCCTTTAATACATTCTTGAGGCACAGCGTAATATTTGTGCAACATTTCACAGCGTAATGAAAATGACAGTCAGGAATGGTAGGCTATTTTCATCCACTCGGTCCTCTAATACAGGGGGAGTGGTGGCGCGATTGGTTGGTTATGAGGCTGATCCTTCAATATGCCAAAATCAATGTCACGTCCTTCAATTTAACTCAACACCAGGGTTTGTGCTTTAGTTGAAATCACAGCTGAAAAACCTATCGTCAGAGAAAATAGCTTACTCGGTGTGATTTTATGTATCTGGTGATAAACACTATAAACGCGCATTGTAGAAACAAAACAATTCGTTTCAGCTTTGTTATTTACAAGTCACAACATGAATACAATAGCGCTTAAACCAGGTAGTCAGTCATGCAGCGGCATAACAACATACCTTTGCGCTTGTATTATAAAAGCAAGCTAGGCTACTGTTTGGATTGTGCCAATAAATCTCTGCCGAATCTTTGTCAACAGCGCCCAATGTTTCGCGAGGGCGCGTTTTGCATGTGAGAATCAATGTTCCATTCGCCCATGACCAAAGCATCTAATACCTGACTCAAATACTGTGTTGCATTAGTATTTCATAACTATTTATAATTCAATGGTTTTTTGAAAGACAAGCTTTCCTTTTGTATTGGCTACATAGCCTAGTCTGATATTTGATCAAGAAAACACGATCCATAAGCGTCCATTATGCTGTTTACACGGTGTTTACTAGAGTGCTTAGTTAACCACAAAGTTTTATCGTCTTGGTGAAATGTGTATTTGCATTTCGGACACGGAGGAGTTGTTGCCCTAGCTAGCTCTCCCCTCACGCCATTTTGCCTCCTTTTCCAGGAGATTCCTCAAAAACACACACGCGGACGTTGAGCGCGCGCGGATGACGCACAACACACACGCACAACACAAACACAAACAAACTCTTTCTCTCACACACACACACACACACACACACACACGTGTAGCCTATGGCTCTGTTATAGACAACTTTTTGAGCAAGCCAGACAATCCTACCTCATAACTATAGGTAGCTCAAGTCGCATCCCAATTCCCAACATAAATCAAACTTCAGCTGTTTGCGCTTTGGCCCTATGTATGCAAAAGGCTGAGCGCGTCAACGGGTTCTTGATAAATAAGTGTTCATCGGATTCTCACAGTACAATACCAAACATCTTCAAAGATCCAGGGCATACCTGCATAATTACGCAATGATATGTCCACTGTCGAAAAAAGTATTGTTGATATATTGATATATTTATATCAAAACCATAAACATTGTGAGTATTATATGAACATCGTTAAGTATTTGGGGGTAACATTGTGTACATCAGCAAGGCAAAACATGTTTTTCTCATAAAAATCTGATAAAATACTATACTTACATCCTCTTTTCGATGTATATAAGGAGGTATAAACAATGTATCGACCGCCAAGGCCCATCTCTGTGTCGTTCATATCTTTATTACGGATCAAGATTCTTATATTTTGAAGAAATACAATTTGTCATGCGTACTGAGTGCCTGTAACTCAAAGAAAATATGTTCTAATACCTCATACACCTCGTGCCTAATACCTCATACACCTCGTGCCTAATACCTCATACACGGCCTCGGTGGCCTAATACCTCATACACCTCGTGCCTAATACCTCATACACCTCGTGCCTAGGCTAGAATATATATAACAATGTGCTTGATATATGCTTGTATTTGAACATCAAGGAGGAAAGCTTATAGATCAAAACGTATACCACTAAAAAAGTAAATACCAATTGTGCGTCCAAAAATATCGCGCGTAATGTTTAAATTTCGCCCATAGATAATTTATTAGTCTGAATCTAACGTCTATGAGGTATTTTTGACATAAAAGGCATTTCCATAACAATCATATTGATACATGAAATACATTTGAAATAATCAGATTAGTGAATAGTGGTGGGAAATGTGTTTGCGTAATACATATCTCCTTTTCTCTCCAGACGTAGTCCCTTTGCAGCCTGAGGTCAGTAACTACCGTCGTGGACGTAAGAAGCGGGTTCCCTACACCAAGCTCCAGCTGAAGGAGCTGGAGAAAGAGTACGCTGGCAGCAAGTTCATCACCAAAGACAAGAGAAGACGCATCTCCGCAGGGACCAACCTCTCAGAGCGCCAAGTCACAATTTGGTTCCAGAACCGACGGGTGAAAGAGAAGAAATTTGTCAGTAAATCCAAGACTAGTAATCATATGCATACTACTTGATAGATTCCCGGGCCATTCTACACTGCAGCTGATATCCATCCCACCATCTTCCAGTCCATGATTTACCTCTTAGCAACAACCAAGCCAGAAGAACACTTCGGCAGTGTATTTTAATTCAATTCCAATGGTCCACGCTACAAACCCCTTTTTTTCGATTTAGAGAAAGAAATGCTCTAAAAACTGTGAAAATATTGAGAAATCAGTTCAACGTTGTTTTATATGAATGTACATATATAAATATATAATATTTAAAACGATATTTGTATTTCAAAAAGACACAAGGATTGCGTGTTTTTTTTCTCTCAAACCAATCTCACGAGGAATATTGACTTTTCCAAGACTTTTCATCAAAACAAGATATTTTCATCATGTCATCAACAGAAAGTTAACTGAAATATGGACATAAACTTGTCAGGGAGAACGATAACTTCAATTAACTCGAAATTCTACACAAAAAAACAATGAGATGTATTTTCTTCACAGACTGGGTTTTTGCTGGGGCGACGGATGATACAATGGTTCTCTAAAATTGCTCCCGTTCCGGATTTCAGAAGCTATATATGTTGTCTTCCTGTCTTTTCTGTCTTTCTTGTTAATAGGGTAAAAGCAAGGCTGCTATTGTTATACATGTACAGTGCAATGCCTTCATTATTTAATGCAAATTCTCTCGTATGACAGGGCTGTAAATTGGAATGTCTCAAACTCTTTATGTGTTCCTTTATCAGTGAAGGGTAATGTCTGTCATGCAACTTGAATGATTGTAAGCAATTAAAGTCAGTGAATATTACACATAAATGCACATTCGTTTTCTTTTGATTCCTGTTTATAGTGGGCTATATATAGTACATTAGAAGCTGTTCAGTCGCTTTGGAAACAGACAGTCTTGTATGTCCTGCAGTAGGCTATGTACACTGTTTTATGGTGTTTTAAACAAACTGGTGACATGTTTCATAAAGACATGTATTTTCACCCCGGTCAAGAAGGTTATTTGTTGAAATATCATGAATGAAATGTTGTGCTTGTTTCCTGTAGTAAGTAATCATATCACTTAGTGGAACTTAGTTTGCAGTGCATTCTGTCTGACATCCTCGTGGCCGGTCCAACAAGTAGGACCGACATTGAACAGCACTGGTATTGACGAACCGTTTGTATAGAAGAGGATAGAAGTGTATACGTGCTTTGGATAGACATGTATGATATTGACATGTACACCTAGGAGATCCATAGGACACAAATGATTCACATTCAACTGTGTATCCTTTGACGCGTTTACTGAGGATAGGTTGTACGGGTAGGAGTAAGTAATAGGCCCACCTAATACAGGCCTGTATAATAAGCCTATATTGCACTGTTGTTTAAGTAGAGAATGAACATTTCCACAAAGTTCAATGTGGAGTCTTGCAATGTGAGATTACGACGTCTTCTTGGATCATTCCGATTCTTCCAATTACTTCCTTCTAACTCAGCTGAATATAATAGAAATGGCTGCTTACCAGATGTATCAGGACACAGCAACAGTATTCGCTAGCCTCGTGTTCGGTATTGAGCAGCAAACGAATAAACGATCAGTGATAGGCTATATTTGGTTTTTCATGCGTAATAGGCCTACATTTATATCAAAGCAATGTAGGCATACAATGTCTTAATGTCTTCTTACCTTCCTAAAGAAACACAATACCCTGAATAACTAAAACATTTCATACACACACACACACACACACACACACACACACACTGTTCTTTAAATCCAAGTTCATGCTAAAGTAACGTATTTCAGTTTCACTGAATCCATAGACTTACAGCAGCTTAATGCGTCCACATAAGTTTCCTTACCCTAGAAATAACGAAGCATTCCATAACAGAGGAGACCTTCTCCATGATTTGCCCGCAGTTACTCGTGACTCGTGATATTGACTTGCTTTTTCAGGTTGACTACAAGCCTCCGAAATACCTTTTCGTATACATGCGTAATAGCGTATGTGTCATATATATGTCATAAGTTAGCTATAATTTCTCAAGGAATGTAAAGTAAGTACTTTGTGCCTAAAACTGGATATAAACTTGCGTTTAAATTGATTTAGCGATTTCTACTTAAAGTTGGTTCACACGCTATAGAATTCCGTCCAAAGTCCATAACCTATACGTTCTGCAAATGTATTGAAGCTGGTATAGTATCATCGTCTCCGCCATTGTTAGGCCTATTTTATAGAACCAATATACTGTAGATATTCTTAGATTGTTACCATTCTTATTTCTGGTATTAAAGGACACACCACACACAGAGAGAGATGGGACCACTCACCAAACATCAAGCAAATAACACTATGCCTTTTTCTCCGTTTCTTGAAACCTTTCGCACCATTAGCCACGGGACTACTTGTGGCCATATGCTTCATTGGTCAACCTGATAATGCTTCTTTGAAACTGTAGTAAGCAAATGCAAAGCGTATAAAAAGCGGTGTTTGACGTCAGGGGCACCTCTTTACCCTTGACCGTGACTATGCAGCCAGTCACTTTGACCTTGACATCAGAGCAGCGCGTGAATACTAAACAGGGGGCTGGGCGAGCGTAGCAGGGAAGGCCCACGGTTTGTTTACAGGCAAATAAGGTGTTTTGTCCCTGTCTAGACAGCTAGACTTAATAACATGCCATAAATACATAAAAAGGGGAAATGCACCGATATCCTACTGACCTGACCATCTCTGACTGGTGACCAACTCTGAGTGAGCCTTATCGTTAACATTTGGGTTTCTGTGTCATCGTTTGTGTTAAACAGAGCATACCTTACTCCCAAAGTGGGTTATTCTCTTCTCTCCTCTCTCTCTCTCTTCCCCGTGCTACTCAAAACCAACCAATGGTTTCATTCTCTCATCATGAAGTGTGCGTGTGTGTTATTGACCACAAAGGACAGGTAGAACTTTGACGTTTCCCAACGCCGACGCCTATCTGACTGCAGCGAGCAGCCATGACGGCTCGAGACACGGCTCACCTCACGCGCAGCTTCTGTCTGAGAATAAATGAAATATGCCGAAGTGGGACGTCGCCCATGGTATACCGATTTAAGGTAATGGCCATTTTTCTTATTTTATTTATGCATATTTGGTCAAATGACAGCACATTTTAGACAACTGATAATCCTTTTTGTGCTAGAAAGTAAAACTTTGCTTGGTTTAGCTGCTATAGGCATTGTTATTCATGTGCAATAACAATCTTTGAACAACTTTGGAAATGTAACTCTTAGTATGTCAAACTAGACCGACCGGTTTGCATTGTTGTGTTAGGAAATGTAGTTGTATTTGACAAGAGGGGTTTTTAACACATGAAGAATGAATTTGTTCTCTCTGGGAAATGTTTGGGCTATGTTCTATAATGTTTTGGGTAAGATAAATGATGAAAATAAATAAGATGTGATTGTGGTATCAGTTTGCAATTGTTCATCTCAAATTCAAAAAAGGTATAGTTAGAACCTCATGTAGACCTATGTTTTTTACTCTGCATCCATTCTTTGAATACGTGAGATATCGTCATGTACGGACAAGTAAATCACAGTGTTTTATTTAAGGATGTCAATATGCCGCCTTTCTATTCAAGTATTAAAAACACGATTTTATTTAAAACAATATTTTGCAATGAAGGAAAACCAAATGACAAATATCAACCCACCCACCCACACCACCCAACACACGAACTATTTGTTGTAAACTTACTTCATACTTCTACAGATCTTGTATTTCCACTAAATACACTGAAAGTGAATGGACAATTTGAATCATGACAAATCCAGAACAATTATTCAGACGTTTACTTTATGTAATCCAGGATTTCATATTGGCCTAGTTAATTTTCATACATCACGCTCAATCTACAATATCTGAGAACGTTTTACGTTGAGAATTATGAAAATTGGCTCATATCTATGACGTGACAAACTTAGATATTGCGTGTTGACTTAGACAATTTAGTGAAACAATTGCTAATTAAATCAGGCACTGAGGGTGTCGAAATTCTTGAATCATTCACGCAAAGGCTTAAATCTTTTGATTTAAATGTTTATTCACTCAATATTGTCAATCATTTTCGGCATTCTAACTGATCATTTCCGCAAAGAGTGTTTTGTCCAATCAAAAACACAAGACAACTTCACTCCAAATGGAATGGAATAATTTGTCCAGTGAAAATGGCATGTAGTCGTACACTTACTTCCTTTAGATTATAACAAGTAACCAAAAAGTACTTATTTGATACAAGTTTCAAAATGTAAATGAAAGCTTTGGCTAATGTGTAGGCCTAGCCTGGTTAAATGATTAAATAAGGCTATAGAGTGAATAGCTTGTGGTTGCTGCCAGGCCCGGTCCAACCAAATAGATGGCGCTGGTCCCAGCCAGCATGTTGCTGAGCAGGGTTCTAGAGGGCAAAAGCTGAGTTGAGAAGGGGGCTGATAACCTCTGGTGGTGGCAAGGTGAAATACCAGGGTGTAGAAATAAAACTAGAGTTTATTTTTGCATTCATTCAGTCAGTCACATGGACGGGTTGGTTGTTTAGGCTTGGCTTAGATTGTTGACAACATATAAACTATATTTCGTCTCCAATGTTTATTGAAAACATAAATACATTTGCACAATGAGCACTTGTCTCTCAAATACATCGTTACAGTTGTTGGTTATTAAGCTAGCGACTTTTAGCCATATTAGTATAGACATTAGTCAAAACACCTCAAAACAAGTCATGGTATCAAGAACAATATAAAACCAGCTGAAACGAGCCAACTACGATTCCCCACATGGTAGTTATTGTAATTGTTGCTAGCTATATGGCTATCCAGAATCACAACAACAGATTTCTGCCCTGTTGAAACGCACGCATTGTTTTCGTGACATTGTCGTCTAACCCATCTATACAACGAACGATGCTGCATCTTGTAATTATCATTCTTACTATTAGGCTATTACTTTTTAACATCAATAGGCCTATATAGGAGCCTAACACTAAATCCATATTCATATTTTAACATAGTATTGTTATTATTGTTGCTGTTATATTTATACCATGTCTTGTTTTGAGGTGTTTTGACTAATGTCCATGCTAATATGGCTAAAATCCGCTAGCTAGTTAACCGACACTATAACGATGTATTTGAGAGACAACAAGTGCTCATTGTGCAAATGTATTTACGTTTTCAGTAAACATTGGAGACGAAATATAGTTTACATGTTGTCAACAATCTAAGCCAAGCCTAAACAACCAACTCTATGTGACTGACTGAATTTGTTGATCTTATTATTGTTGTTAGTGAAGTTTTAGTTTTGTTGTTGTTATCATTATACAGTACGCTATATTCATTATGCATATTGTTGTTTTGTTGTGGTGATGTTATCCATTTCTTAAATCCCAACACAACGATTATGCTTCATAGCGTTTATACATTTCTTATATCCCAACATAACGACGTCCCATAGCGATTTTGAGTTTTAGCGACTCTTCCCTCTTAGACACGTGAGGAATATTTTCAAGATGATTCATATGAATGGTTTATGTTGTGTTGGTAATGCTATTTGCATCATTTTTTAGCTATAGCTACAGGCTCTTCCAACGCCAAATTATGTAGATGGTAGATTCGTTTGTAGGTATTTATTTAGGCCTACTGATTAGGAATAATAATGTTATGCATAATAGGGCTGTGCGTAAAATGCCTGAGTATATGTCAATTGATTGAAAATAGAGAGATTGTGATTGATTTGTAACTACTAAATATATTAATCAATTCCCTCAGCTGTTCTGAAAGAATTTGATAATTACTTGGCAGAACCACACACGCACGCACACACACACACACACACACACACACACACACACACACACACACACACACACACACACACACACACACACACACACACACACACACACACACACACACACACACACACACACACGCACAGGTTTACACTGGCCGAATAGTTATATAACTTTATCATTTATAACATTTTAATTCACAGGCAATTATATGATATTTCGCAATGATCTTCCAAAAACAAATGTTTTGAACAAATGTTTTTTGACGGTCAAGTTCAAAGGGTATGCACCCATAGACTGTTGTTAAAATATCGAATATTGTAACACGAGCAACTTCGTTATAGGTATGATATTAAATCATAATTATTAATAATTTAACGTTTAATATAAGCATATATAACTGTTTACCTTAAGCATTTTAAGTCAATGGTTATGATCTAGTTCACTATTCTTTTTTCTAAATGGAAACTTCTTCCTATATTAAAATAGACAGAATTAAATAGGCTAAAATCTTGCAGTTCTCCCCGCGTTGCTCACAATCAGGGAGGTCTTATCCTTGAGGGGAACTTTAAAAAAGATCCAAGGCCATAACCGTGGCAACCTGTCTGCACAAAATCAAAGTGGAGTAAAAAAGTCCTTTGTTTAGGCTATTTCCCTGTCTGGACAGGCCGAGAGATTCCAAGACAGAAATTCCAATCCCGAGCCTCCAGACAGCGCACGAGACAGTGACCTTGAACTGACAACCAGTATTTCCCAACTGTCGTTTTGTAAAAGAATATAGACTTATAAAAATACTTATTTTCTTAGAATATCTCAGAATATCAGTTGAGTGTTGCTCAATTCCCCTACGCTTCTAATGGTACCGTCTGTATCAAATGTGAATCCAGAAATCGTTGAGTGTGAATGTGAAGTGGGCTTGTTGGAGAGCTGGTCTGGATCGAAGGCGTGGTGGCATTGGGGGGTCTGGTCTGCTGCAGCACAACGACGCTGTTGCCTCTATTCTCTTTGAGGTAAAGTGGAACCATTATATATCATGCAGATTCACTTGTAATATATATATATATATATATATATATATATATATATATATATATATATATATATATATATATATATATATCGATAATTAAAGCTCTACTTTGAAAATGGTCATGGACTTCTCATTACATGGTTACAGACATTTTCTCGTCTTGTAATTAAGGTTTTTGCATTGGCAACTTTTCCTAGAATGGAATACTATGTCGTAATTAAGAACATGAGAGGTTGTGAACTAAACCGACACCAAGTAATCTCCCATAGTGCTCAGACGGCTGTAGCTAGGCTCATAACATATAATAACATGTAATAACATTTATGTTGTTGTACTGCATTGCAATACTTACTAAGGGTCTGCAATGATTGGAGAAGAAATTCTGAAAGTGCACGAGGCCAAATTAAAACTCAAAGAATTCAAAGCAGCGTCTCCAATTTCAGATGTATATTTTTCGTTCTATTTCGAGGCTGAGGCACGCTGGGTCTCTGTGATATCTGTCACCGCTGTCGGTGGATCAAATAACGTGTGGCTTGCATCAAATCATGGCTGAGTTGAAAATTGTGCAGCGACCAATGTAGCCTATGTAAAACTAATTAGGCTCGTATTCTCAGATAAGGCTTTGCAATTCTTGTCTATGCAGGAATATTCAAATTGCAAGTATAAAATGCCACATTCTTAACATTTACATCTAAAATGTTATATAACTACTACAATTACGTTGTCAATAGGTCTAAGTTATTTTATTTACAGATATTTTATATTTTATATAGTTATGCTGTTATGACGAATAATATGAACATTTGGACAAAGAGTTATAAATCCACGTTATAGCAGACCATTAGTATTACTATACATCAAATAGGATGGCAAGGAGTTATATTCCTTTACCATACCCTCAACACACAGTTATATATGTTGTAATATCCTTATGACGTATAACGGCGCGTGAAAGTTCATTGATATTATGGTAACGCATGCTTCATGAAAATAATGTGAATGGTTAACATGTTTTAAGATCAATAAAGCGCAATTTTGTGCATGCACTTGAGTAGCACTGACATATTCAGAGCAATATGCATTCATTAATACATGTAAGTCTTTATTTAGTAGGCCTTATTTATGCCTATAAGAAGTTAGCCGTAATCGTCACCAGTTCTACAGACATCTGGGAACCTAGGCAATGAGCCTTAACCCATAAGTATACACACGTGCGCATAAGAGACGTTACATAATTACATTTAAAAGGGGTATGCATTTTTGATTACAAATGTGCAGATCTGAGGCGGCAGTTAGCCTAGCGGTTGAGAGTGTTGGCACAGCAATCAACAATTTGCTGGTTCCAATCCCAGAGTAGTCTAGGTGAAAAATCTATCAATGTTCCCTTGAGCAAGGCACTTAAGCCTAATCACTCCTGTAAATCGCTCTGGATAAGAGCGTCTGCTAAATTACGTGTAATGTATGTGTTGATCTATACATTTGTTTTTTGTCGGTCTTGCCCGGTGGCTAAACATTACGTAACTTCAGAAGAATTAATATGTGTCAGTACTAAGCTATATATTAGAAGGATTTATATCGAAGAATGCACTCTGAGTCTAAGCATTTCCAGATACCTTCAATGCAACTGATGAGAGGATCTGTGGACCAGATGGGAGGAGAAGAAAGAGAAAGAATATGGTACCATACCATCCACTGGCATATTATAAGGCTGTTTATGTTGAACAATTTGACAGGCTTAGACCACATTGGAATGTATTCGCTAACTGGAGAAAAAAAAATGTATGAAATGTATGCATTCACTACTGTAAGTCGCTCTGGATAAGAGCGTCTGCTAAATGACTAAAATGTAAATGTAAAATGTACGTGCCTGAATGATATGCATAGGAGTCGTATTTAAAAAAATATATGGTAAAGCGATGTAATTTTTTTGCTGAGACTAAGCATTCATTTTTGCTGTTGTACTATAGCCTATAAGAAAATATTTTTCCTCTAAAATTGTTCTCTAGCGGTGCTTTACTATTATAACAGCTACGCTGTGATGCGTAATAGCGATTCCTACAGAACATCTTCAGAATGATAATATCACAAATCAACTAATTAATGGAATATGGTTCAGTTCGTCTCCACCAATTGAATCAATTATGTTCCCTCTGCTAACTTGTAAAGTTTATATAAAATAATTGTGAGAGGTATAGGCCTATCACCCTCCCCATAGAGTTTGGCTGCTAACGTTTATAGGGGGTATCTGTTAAAGTTGTTCATGGGTGTATGAGAGAATACTATGTGAGATATACACTCTTAAAGTAACCTTACAGAATATCGTCTGACTTTAACAGAGCCGCTAGAGTAGAGAGCAGCAATGAGCAACAGTCTTTTCTTAAAACAAGCTTGTAAAAGACGGACATCACAGCTTTATATGACATTTAATTCAAACATAATTTGCTCGAAAAAAACGATGCACCTTCTCCTTCTAGGAAAATAAATAGTTTTCATAAGAAATAGTATTTTAAAACCTTTGCCAGCTAATAAAGACATTAAACGAGACTAGGGACTGTTACATATATTTGTACAGTAGAGGAGAAAAAATGAGAAGTAGGTTTAGAATCGACTGGGTTCCAGAGAAGAAAAACAACATTATACATATTTAATAAAACATTTATAGTATTTTTTTAAAGCACATAAACTCCGTAATACAGAAGGGAATGTTTTGTTTTGTCTGAGTGGACCAAGTGGGTGGTACCCTTGTGTAGCATAATTTAGTCCTTAGATCACATGACTTGAGGTTGACCAATCAGGTGCACCCCCAGGTTTAACTACGTTAAATGTCAGATTGCAATAAACTAGAAGCTGTTGGTCGGGCCCGCGGAAATGGGCGAGCATAATCTTCTTAATCCCGGGTTTGTGGGACCTTTGGTAAACATCCACACTGGAGACACTTTTTACTTTCCGAATTTCCGAGCCTCGGGGGGACAACTGGCGGGGCTACCGTCTCTCCCCTACCCGAGAAGGGACAATGTTTGCTCCCTCCCGTGGAACCCATCCGAGTCCTGCAATGGATACTCTCAATCCTATTTTAGCAGCCCCGTGCCTATTAACCCTTCTTTCAACCGGTCGTGTGAAATTACTCGGCCGGAGGAGAGTAAATGTTATTATAGCAACGACAGCGTGAGCAGCAGAGAGAGCTGTTCAGGTGGTGGCGGGAGCAGCCTAAAGCGAGAGGATAAAGCGAGGGACACATCATCATTCATAACATCTGATCACGGGATGCACTCTGGCAGGGGCAGCAATAACATTGGTGCATTTTCTAAGTATAATTATGGGACCGAGCAACTCATTCAAGACCCGCCGTCCTGCCAATCTCTGGAATCCGATTCCAGCTCCTCGCTTCTCAACGAGGGCAGCAAAACTTCCTCCAGCGACCCTCAGACCCTTCTGTCCCCAGGAAACCACACCGCCCACTCGGGCAACATAGCTGCATGCGGAGGTGGGTCCCATCCTCATTCATCCAAACACTGTTACATGATATTATAAATCCCCCAAATGCTCGTTTATTATCAAAGGAATTGTGTAGTTCAGCATAGCCAGAGGTTGGTTGTTGGCTCTAGCGATTTGTTATCATGATGCTCATGTTTAGTTTTTTTGCCTGTAGGCGACTTCACTTGCGTGGCAGACAGACGCCGCTAGGGGTTTCCCTAAAATGTTCCATCATGCTTCAAGCGTTTGTGTACAACCAGGAGACTTTAGGCTGCAGATCATTTTAGTCCACGGTCTTAGGTCTTACTGTCACTGCATGCGTCTCAGAGTCAGAGACAAATCATTATGAATACGTTTATCGATGTGAATGTATCAGTTTGGTTTATCTGTATCATTTAGCTTGTTATAACATGTATATTACTAAAATATTAGGCAGAACAAATTAGTGCAATGATTTGAAGAGGTGAGGCGCTGTGGATGACTGCATAAAATAGAGAGGGGTTTCGTTTTAATGACTCGTTAACATAATTAATTTCTGTCGCTGTGTACTTTAAAGGGGGGGAAATGTTGGGGTTTTTGCAAGGAAAGACTTAATTATCGCGTTAATGTAGCTTTAACTGCATCAGTAATAATTCATGTGACACAAACTACTGTAAATTAGTGGTCCCTTTGCCTTTACGTATCAACTCCGAAGAAGGAAACAGAATTTCAGCTGCAGCTTCTGAAAAAACATTCCCCATGTCATCGAATAAGATTCAGACTTAGAAAGGTCTAGATAGACTAGACCAAAACAAGTCAAGTGTAACACAACACATGTTTATGTGCGCAGCACAGGATGTCACATTGAAAGGAGAATAGTCTTGGAGGTGACTGTGAGCTTCATTTGTAGTGCTAACTGGTGTGACTTATCCATATCTTGTATGCCCCCTCCAGGTGCCCCGTGGTACCCGATGCACACCCGGACCCGAAAGAAACGCAAGCCCTACTCCAAGCTCCAACTGTCCGACCTGGAGGGCGAGTTCATGCTGAATGAGTTCATCACCAGACAGCGGCGGAGGGAGCTGTCTAACCGCCTCAACCTCAGCGATCAACAGGTTAAAATCTGGTTCCAGAACCGGCGTATGAAGAAGAAGAGACTGATGATGAGGGAGCAAGCTATGGCCTTCTTTTAGATTTAGTAGAGACGTGGCACCATAAGGATAATCGATTGACAGGCAGTGTTTCTCCTGTCTGCAATTGCTATAAATGCATGCATGCACCCACCTAGCCTACTCTCGCTCCATCTCCATCAGAAGGTGCAAAATGTTCAGGAAAATATTTTTGGTGTAGGCCCTAAGGAAAACGACCAAGTGATACTGCTGCGATAACTTCGAATATGTGCAGAGTTATGCAGGATAGTACTAGCATAGTGTTGTGGTAAAACACCTATAGCCTACAGAGGTTAATCAACTGTAAGATGATATTCTTGCGTCCCGGATAGGCCTAAAGGACGGAATTAGTGCATGATGTCCATGACTGATGTCATTTCCTAAGCCCTAGAAAATGAATCATTTATTTTGAAAAATGACTTGAAAACTAAATTAACTAAATTAAAAGCAATATAATAAACACGAGGGCAGAGTTTGCGATAAACCTATCAGGCGAATTCTTCACCAATGTACCTGAATCCCATTTACGTGCATTCATTGTCACTGGCAATGTAGATTGGTTAAGACGAACGACATTGGTTAAGACGAACCTAATGCCCTTATCTGCTTTCTCTAGTTCCCTGCCATGTGTTTTGGCACGTTCACGGTCACGAGCAAGGAGTCAGACGCCAAGCCGCAAATCAGAGGATCTTAAACCTCCATGCCAACCTCTCTATTGCTGCAGCGCTTTGAAATATTATTTGCCATGAATTCGTTCATGTGCTGACAACTTTCTCAAGATATTTGATATTACCATCCAACAGCCTCTGAATAACTTTGGGGGTTGGATCAGAACAGACCAGGTTGCTGTTTAAACACGGGTTCGTGCTGGCTGCTATCGAAGATCATAGTTCTCGTAGTTGTGCTGACAATTATTCTTCAATTGTTCTTCCACAATAGAGTTGTTGGAGATCCGTATTGCAATAACAAGCGAAGATAGATGTCTTCTTCCTAAATGCACATCCCATAGATAGACTCTCAATAAGCTTTTTCTACCTGATATAGGCCCACGAATAACGGTTACCGCTGGAAAAGTGCACATTTGAAATGGGCATAATTGGAAGTAGAACTTGACTGAAAAATAGGCTCAGTGGAAAGAAATATCGTATTATAAACATATATGACATACAAAAAAATCTAACCGCTGCTGTGTGAACTTTTAACATCTGGGCAGCACAATGTATTATAGTGTTGAATGTATATGGATTAAAACCCAGCAGTGAAAGATACAGTGAAGCATGTTAGTGATTATGTGAAAAATAAACTAATGGATGATAGATAATGATTGCTCGGTACCTTATGACTTTTAACTAGAAACAACTGAAAGATTGAAAGACATATCGTCGCATTTTAAAAACCTTTACGATGTATGCATATTAGAATTAGAATGATTATAATGCATTGGTCGGAGGTGCTGACTGTCGTTTGTAGGCTACTGTATTTGGTATTCGTTATATACTATATGGGGTCTCTTTTTACCTTATAACGTGTAGCAAATTGTAAAAGTATGGAAATAATATGATATTTGGGGATATCGTATCTCAATGTAATAGTGTTTTATGTTAATGTTCCAATATACAATCTCGCATTTCCATTATTTGTGGTTGTAAATGGTTATATGAAATGAAGATTTCATACAGCCATTATGACATGGTTATAAAAAATGATATGATAGGATACTATTTACATGATATTTCAGGATACCCTTTCTCAGTGTGATAGTGTTATGTTATTGTTCCTTATTTCTTTTACAATATTGCGTTCCCTTATTTGCTCTTGTGAGGGTTGCTTAAAACGTTGTATTGTACAAAAGTAAAAATGACATGAATGTATCTATGTATGAATAAGTTTCTAATAAACAGAATCTTTCAAAAATATAAAAGGTTATACCACTATCATTTTACTGTGGTTTCAAGTACTTTATTATGTGATAATGGTACAACAAATGAGTCCCATTCTAGCATTACACACGGTTATTGCGTTGGATTATTGTTTGGATATACATGACATATATCTAAGATAAGCTATACCTTTATTTTGTTTCCGTTTTTCTTCTAAAACAAACATTTTGAAGATCTGTAATAAATGCTACTCGGAGTGTGGCAACATATAAACTGTAAGTTGAGTAGCTTCCTCATCTAAATATTATAAACACGCCTTACAGTTCAAAGGTCAGGTAGTCAATGTCGCTGGACTGCAATAAAACAGTGACTTGAACAGACAATAGCAGTAATAGGACTACATTCCAGTTCTAATACCCTGAACCTCATAGTTGGCTGGATATTCTGATTATATTTAAATGCTGTTTCAATGAACTTTTACTGTGGTCCGTAGTTGTAGTGATGTGTACAAGAACCCAGCGCTCTCATTTGGAATGGTAAAACAATATGATGCACTTGTTATGTGGTAATGACAGGTAAACAGAAAATATGGAGTTTGCGTTACACATATCAGCCAAATAACTCTCAAACATAATTATCATTGAAAATAAAAAGTGTATTGGGTATTAAGGGCTTGTCACAATAAAGTGGCGGCTTGTGTTTTATTCTGAATTGAGATCAGTTATTGGCATTTCAGTGAACTGTGGATGGCCGGATCGGGCGACCGACTCCAGGCACCAGTCAAGTGGTCTGAATTAGTCCCTGTATATCAAAAAATACTTACGTATACATCATACACTGCTGCCACTTGTGCGTTTTGCCTATAGCTTACTAGCCTACCATACCGTGTTGAATATAGCTTACTAGCCTACCATACCGTGTTGAATATAGCTTACTAGCCTACCATACCATGTTGAATATAGCTTACTAGCCTACCATACCGTGTTGAATATAGCTTACTAGCCTACCATACCATGTTGAATATAGCTTACTAGCCTACCATACCGTGTTGAATATAGCTTACTAGCCTACCATACCGTGTTGAATATAGCTTACTAGCCTACCATACCATGTTGAATATAGCTTACTAGCCTACCATACCGTGTTGAATATAGCTTACTAGCCTACCATACCGTGTTGAATATAGCTTACTAGCCTACCATACCGTGTTGAATATAGCTTACTAGCCTACCATACCATGTTGAATATAGCTTACTAGCCTACCATACCGTGTTGAATATAGCTTACTAGCCTACCATACCATGTTGAATATAGCTTACTAGCCTACCATACCGTGTTGAATATAGCTTACTAGCCTACCATACCATGTTGAATATAGCTTACTAGCCTACCATACCGTGTTGAATATAGCTTACTAACCTTCTATACTGCACTCTACGAAAAAAAGGCTCTGGAAAGAACCAACAAACGTTCGATTGGTTGCTTCATATATGGCACCACTAAGGGGTTCTATATTGACCACTTTCGGTTCTAAATATAAACTTAAGGGGTGACATCTATGAAGAAAACACAAAACACTTTTTGGTCTATCCAGAAACTTTTTTTCTAAGAGTGTGTATTGAACTAAATACTCACTAGCCTACTATACAGTGTTGAACTATATCTTCCTATCCTACTATACAGTGATGAGCTATATCTTCCTATCCTACTATACAGTGTTGAACTATATCTTCCTATCCTACTATACAGTGTTGAACTATATCTTCCTATCCTACTATACAGTGTTGAACTATATCTTCCTATCCTACTATACAGTGTTGAACTATATCTTCCTATCCTACTATACAGTGTTGAACTATATCTTCCTATCCTACTATACAGTGTTGAGCTATATCTTCCTATCCTACTATACAGTGTTGAACTATATCTTCCTATCCTACTATACAGTGTTGAGCTATATCTTCCTATCCTACTACACAGTGTTGAACTATATCTTCCTATCCTACTATACAGTGTTGAACTATATCTTCCTATCCTACTATACAGTGTTGAACTATATCTTCCTATCCTACTATACAGTGTTGAACTATATCTTCCTATCCTACTATACAGTGTTGAACTATATCTTCCTATCCTACTATAAACTGGCTGACTATCCTGTGTTGAACTTAGTATATCTCACCAATATCTTCAAAATAGACATGAGTTTATTGATAATTTAGAAGGCTGCAAATTTTGATCCATCATCACATTGCGAACATTGAGGTGATACGTTGCCACAGTTACAAGTCCGTCCTTTCAGCTTCCTTTATTTCTTCTGCAATATTCTTATTGTGATTTTGCCATTTTAACTAACCTGTGTTCACAGTTTCTACAGTCAGGATATTGAGAGGTGCATTGAGTCATCAACGGAGAGATGCATTGCACCATAATGCTTTTACCATACGTTAGTTTCTAGCAGCAGCCTATGGATTTGCTTATAGATAAAGTCAACAAATGAGAAAAGAGAGAGAACGTGTTTTGGGTACTAGCCTACTATACACAACTAGCAATCATCTGAATAATAAGTATTTAGTTATGCATCCGTTTAATAATATTTAATCGAGAAAAATTGAAGTTCAGCTGTATTCTACCTGAGACATTAAGGAGAAGGCATGGTGGAAAATGTGTGAAATTTACGCACAAGGCAAAACAATATTGTGGTCCTGATTTTAGGTTGCACATAATAGTCTATAATAGTCTAACATGTTAGATTATACCGTACTTAATAGAAGTGAATGCATGCAAATTTAAACTCTGAAACCTGGTATTAGAAGACGAAAATATTCGGGTTACATTCTGTGTGCGTCTTCATTGGAGTGGTTTTACGCAGAGATTACACAGAGAATATTCTCGCGGTTTCAATGTCTTTGATGTGCCTTTGATGTGTTAAATTAGAGAGTATATTGTACTTCGAATATTAGCCTAGTACCTCATACAATTTTTTTTTAAATCATAATAATACAAGTATTTTGTATGTTATGCAATATATAGCCTACATATTGTCTGGATATGGGCTATATTTCAAAAAGCATTTGCATCTTAGAAATGAGTTCATATAAGAAATCAATCACATCAGGTTTTCATTTTCTCCCCGTGTTTTTTTCCCACTTCGAAAACACATTCGACTTGGAACAGGTTATAGGCCCAGTAAATTGCGTAATGCTACTTCTAGTGTTAAACGTGCTTTTACGCATCGGCCATTGTATCCAGCAATGAAAAAGAGCCACACTTGACCCAAATGTAGCCTACAAAATATGATGGTAATGTCATTGAAGAACCAATCTCTGAGACGATGTTCTTCGTTCTTCCGTAGAATGCAGATACGAGGTTATATGTGGTCTGCATGCACACCGATCGCACTTTTGACTTTGAGACTGGCTAAATCTGTTTATGGTGGCTTGTCTCCCTTCGCGTCCCGTCACAGAGGTCAGTAAGCGGTACGTGCATGCCCTTCACAGAGAACTTCACAGATAGCCACGTGGCCTAGCAGGCGCCCCAGCACGGCCGCTATCTCTCTTTCTCTCTCTCTCTCTCTCTCTCTCTCTCTCTCTCTCTCTCTCTCTCCACTCTCTCTCTCTCTCTCTCTCTCTCTCTCTCTCTCTCTCTCTCTCTCTCTCTCTCTCTCTCTCTCTCTCTCTCTCTCTCTCTCTCTCTCTCTCTCTCTCTCTCTCTCTCTCTCTCTCTCTCTCTCTCTCTCTCTCTCTCTCTCTCTCTCTCACAATTCAATTCATTCAATTTGAGGGCTTTATTGGCATGGGAAACATATGTTTACATTGCCAAAACCAGAGAAATAGATAATAAACAATAAAACATTTACTGTAAACACTACTCTTACAAAAGTTCGAAAATAATAAAGACATTTCAAATGTCATATTATGTGCATATATACAAATATTGCTGTTGTGATTGGTATGTCACCCAATAGATATGGGAGTTTATCAAAATTGTATTTGTTTTCGAATTATTTGTGTCTCTGTGTAATCTGAGGGAAATATGTGTCTGGTCATTGGGCAGGAGGTTAGGAAGTGCAGTTCAGTTTCCACCTCATTTTGTGGGCAGTGTGCACACAGCCTGTCTTCTCTTGAGAGCCAGGTCTTCCTACGGCGGCCTTTCCTTCTCTCTCGCTCTCTCTCTTCATCTCTCTCTCCATCTTTCTCTGTGTGTGTGTGTGTGTGTGTGTGTGTGTGTGTGTGTGTGTGTGTGTGTGTGTGTGTGTGTGTGTGTGTGTGTGTGTGTGTGTGTGTGTGTGTGTGTGTGTGTGTGTGTGTGTGTGTGTGTGTGTGTGTGTGTGTGTGTGTGTGTGGTTGAAGAAAATCAGACAGCATCGTCCAGCATTATCTTTATAATTAGCCTAATAATAATGTCATAATAATAATTATAGCCTTATAATACCAATAATAATTATATAATAACAATAGTGGCATTAATATAAATACTTGTAACGAAACAATTTAGAGGAGGACCTTTGTACCAGAGTCCCCCCCCTCCCCATTCGTTTTTACAAGCATTTATTGGATACCTTTAATTCTTATCTAAATCCTTTAGTCCAGACAAACCGAACTAAACGTGAACTGTGTATTTGCAGTTAATTTCTGAATTTGTTAGCGGATTATTTTTGTCAGCTTCTGTGGCATGATAAGTATCATGGTTTTTCCAAGGGTTACCCTGTTCAATCAAAACTGGATTTTTATCTTCCAAAGCTCCTCAGCTTATATTTCCTATTTGTTTAACATTACGCCTGCGTGACAATCTATTTCTGGGCCTGTCCAAGGTTGTGGGGAGTGCTTTCTATAGGTTCTCCTCACAACCACTCCTTTAACTGATACGTGTGGGCGGGAACAGTGCACAAACTGAAGGTCAAGTTAGTACCTTATATGGATCCCTGGTGTACCAACACACTGACTGACTGACTGACTGACTGACTGACTGACTGACCGACCAACACACTGACTGACTGACTGACTGACTGACTGACTGACTGACTGACTGACTGACTGACTGACTGACTGACTGACTGACTGACCAACACACTGACTGACTGACTGACTGACTGACTGACTGACCAACACACTGACTGACTGACTGACTGACTGACTGACTGACTGACCAACACACTGACTGACTGACTGACTGGCTGACTGACCAACACACTGACTGACTGACTGACTGACCGTTGGACTGACTGACTGACTGACTGACTGACTGGCTGACTGACTGACTGACCAACACACTGACTGACTGACTGACTGACTGACCAACACACTGACTGACTGACTGACTGGCTGACTGACTGACCAACACACTGACTGACTGACTGACTGACTGACTGACTGACTGACTGACTGACTGACTGACTGACTGACCGTTGGACTGACTGACTGACTGACTGACTGACTGACCGACCGTTGGACTGACTGACTGACTGACTGACTGACTGAGTGACTGACCGACCGTTGGACTGACTGACTGACTGACTGACTGACTGAGTGCAATAGAAATCTGTGAATTGTCTCCACTGGGAGCACAACAAAAACAAACGTCTCAGTAGTTTCCTTTGTTTGTATTTTGTTTAACTTGCCATTGGTAAAATGCATTGAACACCATGGATAATTTGCTTACTTTGAACTGCGCTGTAAGCCTAATAGCTGTGCAACGGGAAAATTGACTCTGATTGAGTTCTGACTGGTAAATACAGACGATGCGTAAATACAGACTTCTATTTGAAACGTTGTGGTATTGAAATAGAACACTACTCTACTTTAGTGAAAATCCAGTGTAGACTTACTTTACGAAATAATCCTAATTTTAGCAATAGGCTACATTTTACCAGCTACGCCTCTTTAATATGCATGCACATTAGTCCTTCAAGCTTATATCAAGTAATGCATGTGCGTTATTCAGTGTACAACGTCAGTTGTTTCCTAGAATAAAGCGGGACTTGGATGAGGGTGTATAGACCTGCTAGGCTCACTGATCGACACAGCCGCGGCCTCGTTCATTCGTTCAATTCAATCATTTGTCATGCCTAATTGTACCGCAACATTAAGGCCTTTTGAAACGTATCTTTGCCATTGTATCTAATATCTCACTGCATGGGAAATGACGTGTTGACTTTTTTTTTAGCTTTATTTAACTACGCAAGTCAGTTAAGAACAAATTCTTATTTACAACGACGGCCCACCGCAGTACAGAGGGTTAACTGCCTTGTTTCGGGTCAGCTCGGGGATTCGATCCAGCAACCTTTCGGTTACTGGCCCAACGCTCTAACAACTAGGCTACCTGCCACCCCGACTTCAAAGGTGAATTAAAAAACGCAGACAGGGAAACCCACACAGCAATTAGGTAGGAATCCATATTTATTGACACACAAAATAACAGGGGTATGCTTTGCTAACTCATCGTTTGAAACAATAGTAACAAATATCGCAGCAAATAAACAAAATAAAGTAGTAGGGCTACGTAAAATAGAATTATAGCAATAACTGAATTTGGGTCAGCAGGCTACATTGGCTACATGAAATAGTTACATTTGGATTGTTTTAGTATAGATTAGACCTGCAGAAATGAAGCTATTTACTTTTTTTTCTTCTCTAATGTATTCCATTTCACACTTAAATGTAACTTCATATAGACACGGTTATTTGGTGAACTGTGACGCACCTGTGCAATATATTTATCTTTACGATTTATGTAATAAGATATTATTCTTTTCGCAATGAAAGCATACTTGTAGTTGATAATATACCCTACAAAAAAAAGTCAAAATATGTATTTTAGTGCGATTTATGTATTTAGAACTTCTGAAAAGGATTGACTTTAAAAACAAGTAACTTTTTAACAGCCGACAAAACCCAGACTCATATGCAAAACAAATTGTGGTAAGGAAAGTAGTTTTTTTATGTAGGTGCAACATAATAGAGGGAGGTTCAATAACTGTTTAAAAAAGTGAAGTTATTCAGGCCTGCAATTATTGATAATTTTTTGTGTGCATTTTTATTAATGAAGTAGGCCAAACACTAGCTGGTTTTGTTTTTAGGATGCCCACTACACTTTGCCGCCATGCAATAAAAAGGATTTGACCAGTCAATAATATGTACCATAGCCTATGATAATACATTCCTCAGAGGAGCAGACGTTTGTTTCTACTTCAACACATCACTGGATAAATATGGATGAAGATAACCATCAAATAAATTGACAATATGTGTGAAATAATTTGACACTTTCACAGAATTGATGACAATATTTCATTGATCATTACTGTAAAAAAACTATTGTAAAACACACCAAATTATTGTCCGCAAAATAATACAAAGCTATTTAAATGTCCAAACACTGTAGTTCCTTTAACTTGAATGTATATCTATGTGATGAGAGGACTAATCAACGGCCTATAATGGTTTGTGAACCTTTGTGCTCCTATAGTCCACAAATAGACTCTGGAGAGCCCTTTTACCGCGTTTATATCATCTGATCTTGTAACCTACTGGTTCCCTGTGCAAATGCTTTCAAGCTAGGTGCATTCACTGAGACCTCAGTAAAAATAAGGGCCTTTCTTGTTGTGCTTGAAACTCTTCGCAGCTCATAGAACCACGTTTAACAGCCCGACGTACATCCAATTAAATGTATCTAGGCCATTGGGGGACAGTAACATGATTACACACGCTTCCCACATTTAGCCCTGGTTCAGACCGCTTTAATATGAGGCGCGCCGGACCGGCCGTGCGACTCTCAACAGGATAACTGTCTTTTCCTTCCATTTTGGTGCGTGGTGGTGACGAGACAAGGTCTGTGTCTGGAGGACAGAAGCAAAAATGTGGATGATTAAATTATTTACAGCATTATCTGTTCCCCAAAAGCTAAGGAATATGAATAGTCCATAATACGTTTAGACTATGAACCAGACCACACAATAGACATGCTATCGATCATAGGCTATACACAGAATAGCCTACGACTTGTGAGTACACATGCAACTTATCCCCATGTACTGTTTTAGTGTTGATTTTTGTCCAGATAGTTATTTGTGTTCTAAAAAACATTTAGGCTACCGTTGTAATAATGGTGCGAGGTAGAAATACATTGCATATATTCCTGACGCAGTCGTAAAAGCTTGTGCTCACGAACAGTGATGTTTAACCAGAGAATGGCAGATATTTACAACACCTTCTTTCCGGAAATTCTCAGGACTCCAAAAGCCATGTGTGGCTACTAAGTTGAAGCCTCTGCCTGTATTTTCGTACATTTTATGATCCAACTCGCTGCGTGTGGTAGACATATTCGTCAGGGACTTTAGTTAGTCAAAAATATTAGTGAAGGAAACCCTTCCCACTGGGCACACACTGGTTCAATCAACGTTGTTTCCACGTCATTTCATTGAAATTACGTTGACTCAACATGAAATAGAAGTTGAATTAACGTCTGTGCCCAGTGGGTTCTTATTTCGAGAAATGGCGCACCAGTCATCCACTTCCAGGGTCCTACTGTGGGTGGAATATTACAGACTAAAATCCATTACTTTAACTGAAATCCAAGAAGAATAAACACATGGTAAACCTTATCCCCCGAATGATGGCCTTAGAGCTTCAGTCCCGCAAGACATTCATCGTTTTAGGTATTCGAAGGAGGATTACGCACGGTGTTCATTTTCCTTACTAGCTTGTGTCCAGATTTTAAAACGGAAGTGTTGTGGGCATGCCATTTATGTAATACCACAGACAATGTGTTGGTATCTCTGTTTGAAATTGTACACGACTGGTACATAGGTAAATCCCTGTTTCAGCGATTGGGCCTTTCGGTTAAGGCCTAGCTTCATTATCCTTCTCAAAATCATTGTGCATATTAATTAGAGCGCATGCAGAAAACGATGTTGTTATAGTGTTCTCTGAGCTGGAGAATATCTGACAATGTTATGGACTACATGAAGGCTATTACATGAAGGCTACTATGCACTTTGTTGTTGTCTTGCTATTGACGATAATGAATTCCACAAAGGGACTAATAATGAATTATTCTGCGTGGAGGCTTCGTTTACAGTAAATGTTGTTATTGGCTTTGGAGAATTAGCGCCATTTTAGAACTCTTTATTGAAATGAAACAACAGCACAACGACACTACATTTTCTGCAACCTGTCAATATGAATGGTTTATTATTATGTTTTCGACTAGTTTACTTTTTGGAATGTATGAAGTTCCCAATTAAACGTATTCTATCAGTTCTTGAGGCGCGCTTCTCCTAAATAATGCAAAGTGCCTTGAGCAAAAATCGCTATTATAATCCAATCATGATTTGTGATATTAATTATCCAAGATATAGAATTCCTTGCAGAATATGAATACTAAGCCTTCCTAAAACTGGATGGTAGCTTTAGGCCTATGCATTTGAGAGTCGAGCTATCGCTTCTTTGTGTGCGTTTATGGATTGTCTAAACCTGAATAATTAAATAGGCCTATATAATGCAATATACTTCTGTCAGGGCCTGAATTATATCCATATAGTTTATGGTCATGCGTCATGATATTCCAATGGTTTCCCAATATGGTATGCAAAGTCTTTGAATGTCATTATAGGATCCAAACTTTCACCATGTTCTATTAGGCTACAATATTAGACGCTACAAGCCCGAACGAGAGGGAATTGACTCACTGCGCTCTAGGCTAAATAGCCAGACTAACTAATGGTAGCTAAGTAACATTTGTCCAACATAAGATATTTTCGAAAATGCTTTCAACTTCTTTTAGCCGTCCCTTGTGGTGTGACGTGGAATTGTCCATTTTGTGTTTTCATATAGAATCCAAAACGACAGTATGACTGCATGGTTAGACTACTTCATATGTGTAGGGTAGAACTTATTAGTGTTCACTCATTTTTAACTCCTTACTCTCCCTCTCACTTTATTGTGTTCTATAGAACAAAGGGATTTAGCTTTTTCTTACAGCCATTGGGCGTTTTATGGTTAGGCACGTAGAGGATTTTAGTGGTCAAATTCAAGTGCTGTGTCTAGGCAGCTGTCTGCTTTCTTTGTACTTGGATGCAGGCATCGTGTACTTCAACCTTTAATCTTCTGAAAGGGGTCTGTAAACAAATATATGTCAATGCCACTGCCACATACCTCTCTCCAAAATACCTGGGCCTATTTATTATAGTAGTATTCTTTCTGATGGTTTAAATGGAACAGCAGACGTGATGTGGGGTTTTCTATAATGTGCTTTAAGGCGACTACCAAAATGCACCTACATGATTACATACTCTCGTAATCTTAAACGTTGAAACTATTGAAACAATAGGGTTTGGGCTATGCAATTATATAATTTGCATACAGATTACCCTTCAGAAAACATATTTTGGAACAGAGGAAGTTAATGATATTTATCATAATCAATATAACGATCATAGTTTTTCTTTGTATTGATGATTGGCCAGTACGGATCACGTGATTCAACAACAGTGAAAGTTTCCACATAAGAGAAATCGCACACGGAGGTATTGTTTGAATAAATGCAATTGCAGGATTTAAATACCATACATCCCTTTACTTGATCACATGGCCTAGCCGAGTTTGTGATGGGGATTCCAGGCGTCATGTATATTTTGAAGGTAATAACCAATGTATGTCCTGTCTGGGAGCACTATTAAAACGAATCAATAACGAGATTTGTTTTCTCTCCGGAAAACAATGCATATTTTATCGGGCATCTATGTACAGAAGTTACACGATGTAGTCCTAAAGATATACATACAGTAAAGTATTTCTTATTTCTCAACAGCTGTCAGAGTGAAAGTATTCCATGACAAATCGATTCATTTGCCCAGTGAGACTGTAGGGCCTAAGCAGAAATAGGTCCTCAAGCCTTATTCAAAACAAAAGAAATGGCCTCCTGTAGACTTTTAGCTTAAATCTAGCTAGGTTACCTCTCGAGTAGACTATCATTTTCTAAAACACTGTTCATTTCTGCAATTCAAAGTTAAGATTATTTTATATTTTACACTCTGCGGTTGGTGGATTACAGCTGTTTTGACAGCCGTCGTCGACCAAGGTTAAATTTCACTTGTGCTCTTCTCTCCTCCACGTTCAGCCTGGAACCTTGGTCTTGAGTTTCTCGGCTATTCTCCTCCAGCTCTAACATGATCCAAGAGAAAGGAAATGAATGAAGAAAATGTGTGATTTTGTCGAACTAAGGTACCCTAAATGGTATGTTGTGTATCCTTGTTTTATTCCCGTTTAGTTCACATTTATTTTGAGACAACACCAAAGATATAGGCTTCCATCAAGGCCATGTCTTGATTAAATAAAATACCATCGGGGGAAAAACTTCAATAGAAAAATGTCCCTCAAACACGTGAATGTAGCCAAATGCGTATTCAAAATGTTTATTTTGAACAGTGAGTTTTAATGTTTTTTTCCTTATAGGGAAATGTTAGTCTGTTAGTGTCTGTTAAAAATGTAAATATAGGCTATAAAAGTGGTTTAGATGAAAAATACCCCACGTTTCAAAACTGCAATATCTTAAGCAAGACAACATCTATATCAATCAAAAACAGTCACAATCATTGCCTTGGTGAGGAGCAGTTTCAGAGAGGTTAGTCATAGATTCACGATAGATATTTACCTATAATCGCATAAAGCCTGCTAGGCTATGTGTGAAAACACACTTTTCAAAACAGGGGCGCTTCGAGTGTGGTGTTGGAATCTTGGTCTCATTGTAAAGCATGGATTTGTTTTAACTTCGCGGTGATCTCGGTACACTTTGTTGGTAGTGTTTAGTCATACATTACAATGTGTGAGAGTAAATGATGGTGTCTACCAGTAGGCTATATGCTATTGTACAATATACAACATGTAGTATACTATGCTATGGTACTAGTAGTAATAATAATCATAATAGTCATAATAATAGTAAGGTCTTACCTGTAGAATTCAAAATCAAATTTAATCTGCTATATCACATGCTAAACTATGCTACCCTAGCCCACTCATACATAAATAGCCTCATACTCAAGCTTATCTTTATAATTGCCATAGCCTAAACCAACAAACAGGATTATGTTACTGGTTTTCTTAGTGCTCCTGTGGTGTTTAAATGAATCGTTTGAACCTCCTAGATCTTAGCTAAGTGAACTACTACACATCCAAGTGGTCCAAATTGATATATGACAATATCTACTTTCGATCACGTGTCTTTGGCGACTTAGACGGATTGCGCGTCATCTTGCCTTCCTAAATTTTCCCCTTCTGCAGTTCGAATCCAAAACATTTATCTATAGTACGGAGTACGGGGGAAAGATGTTTAACTCGGTGAATCTGGGAAACTTCTGCTCCCAGACGCGCAAAGACCGGACATCCGAGTTTGGGGACAGAACGGGCTGCGCCTCAAACATCTACCTCCCGAACTGCACCTACTACGTCCCCGAATTTTCCGCCGTCTCTACGTTTCTTCCACAGGCCTCGTCGCGGCAGATAACCTACCCATATTCCTCAAATCTGCCTCAAGTGCAGCCGGTACGGGAAGTTTCCTATGGATTGGACCCTTCTAGTAAATGGCACCATAGAAGCAATTATGCATCATGCTACTCTGGAGAGGATCTGGTGCACAGGGACTGTCTTCCGTCATCCACCATGACAGAAATGCTTATGAAAACTAACGAGAGTGTGTACAGTCACCACCACCACCACCACCACCATCCCAGCTCCAACCATTCCTCCACAGGGTTCTACCCCGGCGTGGGGAAAAACAACGTCCTCCCTCAAGGTTTCGACCGCTTTTTCGAGACCGCATACTGCGGCGCGGACAATCAGTCAGCAGAGAATTGTTTACATAAGAGCGAGGCTAGTAAACTGGAAACAGAGTCCCAGCAGCCAGCGGCTCTACTGGGCGCCCCAGACCAGGACAAGGACCCAGAGGATGAGGAGGAACATACACATTCGGGCTCGTGTACTTCTTCAGCCACGAAGGACGGCAGTGCCAGCAAGAACAGCCACTCGAGTAGGTACCGAAGCTGTAAATGGGGAAAGGTTAAGGGACTAGCCGAGTGTTTTGTCGGTCAGATTTTATGTGGAGTTTAATAAGCATTCAAAGGATTTTATTATAACCTACAAAGCTCTTTCTTACAACGAGAATACTTTTTACGATGGGAAAGTGCTTTGAAAAAAAAGCATGTTATACACAGACGCTTCTATCTTAGAGTCCGTGAAATTTTAAGAGCGCGCTATTGTGACAAATGCTAACTTTGATCATGAACTTGCGTTGGGCTTTTTAAGGGATTTTCTCCTTGGTCTGTCGTGAGTAAAAACCAATTGGGCAGAACATTGCTTTTGGTATCTTGTTAATTTTCTTTTAGCAGCTTGCATGCAAACTAACCCTACTAAAAGATGCTGGGAGATTATTAGCCCTGTACACTTGGAGGCAAACTAGTATTGTTAATTCAGCTATTGACCATATGACAGGTTCCATAAGTATCCATCTAGGCTATTTATATGTATCTGGAGACAAATGAAATCAGTCGTAGAGACTCGGTTATGTGTTTGTGTCCATATCTGGACCATGCTTGTGTCTGCAGTTCGAGCTCTGTACGGCAGTATGAACAGTGTTGGGGAGTAGTGAACTACATGTAGGTTAGTTCAACTAGTCATTTCATTCAAATTTGCTGTAGCTTGGTCGTTGAAATAAATGAAAGTCTTGGTACTGTTTTCAGTAGTTTATTACTGTTTTACCATGTAGCGGTGTAGCTAACTACTGGAACTACTCACTACTGTTTTACCATGTAGCGGTGTAGCTAACTACTGGAACTACACACTACTGTTTTGGCTAAAATAAATGATGGGTGAAGTAGGCAAGAATTTTCTTTCTTTTTCGGCATCAGACCACCTACCGGATTTTCCCTTGAAACATAGTTTTGGGGTTAAATAAGCTAAATTACACATTATGTTAACATCTAACTTCAGAGTGACCTGTTCTTGTCATTTGTAGTCAGATTAAGGTATGACACTTTTTCACGAAGTAGTTTGCATGAAGTGAACTACTTTTTCAAAGTTACTTCAGTTAAGTTAACTATATGTATCTTAAGGGTAGTTTTAGTGTATCTTAAGTTCTTCCAGTGTGAAGTAGTTGATAGCTTGGTAAACTATATTAGCTTCCCCAACACTGAGTATGAAAACACATTCTGTCCAAATGCAGTCTATATAGCTACATTTGTGTTAGCATCAATGCTACATCTATGTGTATTGCATTTAGTTATGAATTAGGGTATGCGTACATTGTGGTCAGTATGAACTGAGAACCCCTTTCCATTCGGTTAGACCTGAGATATCTATGTCTGAATTTGCAGTGATTTACACGCGCACACACACACACACACACACACACACACACACACACACACACACACACACATTGGCGTCTGTTTGTGTAGCCTAATGTTGCACAATCAGAGCATAACTGTAGAGATGTTTTATGTCGTTGTACTTCGTCTTTTTCATGAGATTTTAACCAGAACTATGATGTATTGCCATTTTCGCTTTACAAGAGGATTAATATCTAATATAAACATGTGCATTTCAAACAACCATGAAGGAGTGTGCAAATGTATAGTTGAATTCCATGGGAATGCCCCGCAAACTGCAGCCGTATACATTTTGTTATTGTATATTTGTAAGTTGATATTCTTTGCACTTTGAGTGCGTGGGATAATTTAACAGTCTTTATGGCTGATTGATTGGATCTATTACGTGCAGTGTTGGATGTTGACAGAATTGGTACCATTAAATGAATGCTTCTAGAAATACCTGAATAGTGTATTCACAGAAAGAGCCTACGTACTTTATGTTGATGTTAATACGTGTTAGCTAGGCTACTTTAACTTCATGTGAATATCCGTGCGTGAATGACAAACTATTCCTTGAAACTTTCGCTGATCATGTCCTTCCTGTTTGATTACCCCAGGTACTCCTCGCACGAGGAAGAAGAGATGTCCATACTCCAAATTTCAGATTCGAGAATTGGAGCGGGAGTTCTTCTTTAATGTTTACATCAATAAAGAGAAACGGCTGCAGCTTTCCCGGATGCTGAACCTCACCGACCGACAGGTTAAAATCTGGTTTCAGAATCGAAGAATGAAAGAAAAGAAATTAAGCAGAGATCGTTTGCAATATTTTTCTGGAAACCCTCTATTGTGAGCATGTGAGGAGTGTTAAAGCATAGGCCTAATGATTATAGTCAAAGGTCAATGACACTCTTTTCTCAGTGAATTCTTATCACCAGTAATAAACAAAGTTCAAGTTACAAAAAGGAGCCCAGATCAGCAGCCATGTTGAGCAACTAAATGTTATGATGAGGTTATTTCTATTTCCAACATATGGGGTTTCTCTATGTATGCGTAATAAGCCGCCATTTTCCTGTAGCCTTCGTGCACAGAATATTTTCTATTTCAGATATAGGCCTACAGGTGATATCATAATCATTGATATGCCGTAGTTCATATGAATTTCCATGTATTTACCACGAATTTTAATTCTGTGTATTTACTTGTGCATTTCACAAGTATATTATTTGTTGAATATTAAATGTTACAACACAATTTGGAAGCAATGATAGGCCTGTATTGGATATTTCAAAATGTCCCTTCCCTCTGGTCGTTGTATAGGTATATGTATTGCCTATGTGTAACCTACCATGAAACCACGATTCTCTTTTCGACTAGACTATTGAACACAAGAGTATTTACAGCCTTCTTTTTTGCCATTGAGAACTGTGACGTGTACAATTTGTGATAATGTTTTCCCTTGTACAGACTATGCAACTATGTGCATTCGTGATTGTAAATATGATTTCATTTTTCATTTCTCACCCCCTTTCCGTGCTGCTATTTTTCTTTACACCGCCCAAGCAAGCGGTGCACTTTAAAAGCTTTAACGTTAACGCTCCTTTAAATTATTTGCTTTATGCTCGGTGTTTGGCTATGGAAGAGGAGGAAAATATGGAGCTGTTCCTGTGTATCATTAATATAAAGATACCTATGAAATAAACAGACATATAGACAACAAACAGACTCTGGAGGATTTTGTCATAGATTTATTATTGACCATGGCTATCTGCTGGTCATTTTTAAAGGTCATTGATTAAGAGTGGTAGGCAATGGTTGAAAAAGTATTGCCAAAACATCTGCCTACCTTTGTGTCTTAGATTTTATTTTGAACCATTAAGTCTATCTGGTGGTATTTTTTAGGGATTTGAGTGGGGGTTTCTATCCTGAATGGTTATTTTGTTAGTGGGGTATTTATCGGGGTATTTATGTATATCAACTATTGTCATCTAGGAATAGGCCTTCCCTTTTTACGCAAACATTTTCTGACAAAAAAGTTGAGGGAGACTGTTGAGGGGTACGTTCATATCGGAGTGCATATTTGAGCTTTTGCAAGCATGCACAGGGTTAGACACAAACAACAACATGCAAGCTAGGCTACATTTCAGAAACGCAGAGAAAGAAAGAGGTACGGGATCCTTCTTTAGTGCCCACTAAATGGAATCGCCACTCTAGCAGTCTAGACACTGCCATAAAGACAAAGGCACTAAATTGACATTTTTTCTCTTAATTGCACCGTCTGTTCGGGGGGAATGATGCTCACTTCCGCAGTAAATAGTAAACAAGTAAGACTGGCTGTCGGAACAAAAATTCTTGACAACTACACTGTTCAACCTGACCTCGGGCCGGTGTTGTGCACATACGACTGCACATATGACACACACACACACACACACACACACACACACACACACACACACACACACACACACACACACACACACACACACACACACACACACACACACACACACACACACACACACACACACACACACACACACACACACTTTAGCCATTTGACAGACAGACATTTCTGATAAAACGGACCCTAAAGTTAGATCTTGGAATTCCAGGTCAATGGTGGTAGGTGTATGTGCACATCTATAAATATCGAGGACATTACTGGTGTGTGACTGATTTGATAGATTTTGTGTGTCTGGGTAGGCCTACGTGCCTGCGCCCGCGTGCTCACAGAGCATATGTCTATGGAAGATTGCACGTGTATGTATTAACTACAATTTATAATTAAAAGTAGTCTTTGAACTTCAATAATGTCAAGGCTTTCACCTCTAACCCGCTGCAATAAAGTGGAATCAAGGAGCCCCTTTTGCCCGGAAATCTGTGCAGGAGGGGTATCGACCAATGGGAGTGAGTGGGAACAGAAAAAGGAATGTGTAGAGAGTCCAACTTTGACCCCTCCCATTAAACTACAGCAGGTAACTTCGCCAGCTTTAGCACGCCCAGTAAATACACTTTATTGTCCCTGTAAAATGTATACGTTTTCACGCATGACAAGTTTTATAACATGTTGGCATGAGCTTTAATACCTATTTTATATTTCCATCGTTTCTTCTGGAAAATAATGTATAGATAATGCATTTGGGTTATGTTCTTCTTTGAGAAGGATGCAGAATTCCATTCAATTTTGTTATCTCTCTCTCTCTCGCTCTCTCTCTCTTTGTGTGTGTGTTTGTTCTATGTAACACACTACCCAGTCACCCTCCAGAATGAAGCCGAGGGCGGAAGAGGGGGAAGTTAGTTGTGACAGAGGATGAGGGGGGAGATGCTAGAAGGCAGAGATCAAGGCTAGAAGACTTGTCACACCCACCAACCTTGGCCCTGGGACGATGACGTCGGTAATTTGTTGGATTTCTTTGCCACACATATTCACCGTCCTCTAAGTGCAGAGGCTCGAGGCTCCTCAAACGGCTGCCTATCAACCACAGGGGGCCAGAATTCACCCCGGAATGTGTTGGTCGCACAATGGGAGAGCAATGTTTTGTTTCCTTTCCTTCAATAGGCTTTATAAAGTTATAGGACACTAGAAACACCGTGTTATTCTTTTGATGGATGCTTTAATTCATACGTCATTAAAATGGAGGCCTACATGGAATCTTCGATATTGAATTACATTTGATTTTGTTTTGGTTGTCTTCTAGTTTTAATGTGGTGATCGTGATTGATCCTGAGAGACGACGAGAGAGAGGATACTATTCATCCGGCGGTTGGTTCAGTTGAGCTGATCCCGTTGGGCGCTTGGCTATTAGGAAGGAAAATGGCGGGTCTGTCACAGACGAATGCAATGAGACGGCCTAAAGAATGACATTTCGTAAGAGCAAATGCATGGCAGGTGATTCAATAAGGTTGAAAATTAACTAACCTAACGAATAGCGAAATCTTTGATGACTCTTTTCGAAGTGATAGTAGCTAATGGTTATTTGAATGGATTGTATTGCATTTTAGGCACCGCTGAAATAATTAGAATGTATGTGTTATTGTTATGTGTTTTGTGAGAACTGAAGGCCTGTTTCATTTCTCTGATGTTTTTAACATTCCTTTATCTTATCCATACATGTTTTCAGTTGGGAAGGATAAATAAACTGTCTAAATTACGTGTCGTTGTAATTAAAGGTAGATTTCTTGAAATTGTGTTTGTGCTTAATCATTTTCTCCACATTTTAGTCAGGTGCTAGGTCAGGACTCTGTGTGTCAGATTAAAGGGGAATGTTCAAGAAATAATGTGTTACCATGATGGGCCTACCTCCACATTACACACGAACCTTTTCTCACACGCGATGCTTATCAAATGTATGATGCTATTGATTTCCACAGACGTTTTATGTAAAAGTCTGTATAATAATAACCGTTGTCTCCCAAATTAGTATTGCTACCATGTTGTTTTTCTACCATGTTGTTGTCCTGTTGTGTTGCTACCATGCTGTGTTGTCATGTGTTACTGCCTTGCTATGTTGTTGTCTTAGCTCTCTCTTTATATATATATATATATAATTATTATTATTATTTATTTATTTATTTATTTTAAACCCAGCCCCCGTCCCATCAGGAGGTATTTTGCCTTTTGGTAGGCCGTCATTGTATTGTTATTAACTGACTTGCCTAGTTAGATAAAGGTTTTAAAAAATGTAATAAAAAATGAACGTGGTTTATAATAGGAGCGCAGTGTTTTGAAAGCACAAGCCCGCGCTATCCGGTTCCTCAGAGAGTAGCTTGTTATAGGCCTAGATTTTGAAAATAATTCTGCAATGACTTCTTACGTGAAGGGAGATAACGCACTCAACAAATATCCTCTTGCACAAACAAATGAACGGGTGCTTACAAACCAAAAAATGTATTACATCAAAAATGAAAAAGGGCCGTTTGGATACAAATTGCAATTTAATATTTGTTTTGCAATGAGTTCTGGCCATAGTGATTTCCAATGTACATGCGCCTATACGTACATAGGTGGCTTACCTTCCCTCTATGTGATGAAAGCACAATGCTGTAGATATACAGGAGCCTACGTCGAAGAAACTAACCTGTGGTCCCTTGTGTGGTCGTAACCATATTGGAATGTAATATAATATCAATGTGTGCTTTCCGATTACCACCTTTGATTTATAATTGTCTTTAAGAAGCTACATGCCTCAACCATTCATTCCCACATTCACAGGGTGTGGACGTCTGCTTGCAAGGAGCTCAACCTCGTTACATCACATTGGAAAGATATATCATGGCGGTCATGGCGGCCTGCAATGCAAACTAGTTTTGGCGTCTCTCCATATGCGCAACATGGCAAGGGGATGGGCGGCCTATGCGTAATCCTGAATGTGGGTAGCCTGTCTGTTTTATTTACTCGGCATGATGGTAAATATATTACTAGACTGAATAAAGTTTAAAGACGTAAAACATAAATGTGCCTGTGCTTATTTTATACTAAATACAAATCAACAGCTATTTAGTAATATAACGAATGGAAAGGACATACCTACGAGCAAATGAAACATTCCCTACGTCTGTGTGTGCGCGCACGCTTAAGTAGGCCTATACATATGTGCGTAAAGATCCATCTGTGCACAAAAGAACAAAACAAACCCACAAAGAAAACATTCACACCTATAGGCATTTCAATCGACACAATTCACCCCCTCAAACACACATAGTAAAAAACTGGGGCAAAGAGGCACACATTGCCTACAAAGCTATAGTGATTCACACGTAGTAACATCCAGATCATGACGATACGTTTTATTATTGGGCTTCTAGCTGAATAAATACATTGTTTATTGATCAATTACTATTTTAGAGAAACTATTTATGAGAAATGTTATGATAAGTACAGTTCATATTTATATTATGGAATGACCCAGATTCTAGGTGGGGTTTTAACCTACCGGGAATAATGCAATTGGGTCTGAATCTTCAATGTAGGCCAATTACAGAATTCATCCTTCTCTTCATTTAGATAATATGACTGGTAAGCGGGCAGACACACACAGACACACACAGAGAGATAGCAGGGTAGCTACAAGCTCTCATATTCTCACGTCAGAATTAGACGTTCATCAATGTTCCTCAAACGCCAAATTTCGAAGTAGATAGAGAAAGGTACAACTCACACACACGCATTCTGCATTTTCACTCAAGGTTCTGACATCGGTATTACACACAAGAATGTCATGATTTCAGGATGCTGGTTTCAGTTTGCAAACTTAATAGCCTCCTAAAGGTGACATTAAAGCAGCATTTAACATTATCTCTCTATCACAAAACAATAAAAACCCATTTGAGAATACTTTTTCATTTTATAGAATATAATTTAAAGTCATACCCATAGAGAATGATCGAGGCCTCTAGTGGCCAAAAGGCCATACCAGCATGGGCTCCCTGTTGGAGTCATGTCCAACTGGGTCATCAGGAGGGATAAGAAATAGTAATGAAGAAAATTGACTACTTCTAAATGGAGATGGCGCTCATGCTGTCACAGGTGCTTAATGGTACAGATTGAAAGATGAGTCCTCTAGGTCTCTATAGCCATACCCCAGGTTCCATGTATTCTAGGTCTCTATAGCCACACCCCAGGTTCCATGTATTCTAGGTCTCTATAGCCATACCCCAGGTTCCATGTATTCTAGGTCTCTATAGCCATACCCCAGGTTCCATGTATTCTAGATCTCTATAGCCATACCCCAGGTTCCATGTATTCTAGATCTCTATAGCCACACCCCAGGTTCCATGTATTCTAGGTCTCTATAGCCACACCCCAGGTTCCATGTATTCTAGATCTCTATAGCCATACCCCAGGTTCCATGTATTCTAGGTCTCTATAGCCATACCCCAGGTTCCATGTATTCTAGGTCTCTATAGCCATACCCCAGGTTCCATGTATTCTAGGTCTCTATAGCCATACCCCAGGTTCCATGTATTCTAGGTCTCTATAGCCATACCCCAGGTTCCATGTATTCTAGGTCTCTATAGCCACACCCCAGGTTCCATGTATTCTAGATCTCTATAGCCATACCCCAGGTTCCATGTATTCTAGATCTCTATAGCCATACCCCAGGTTCCATGTATTCTAGGTCTCTATAGCCATACCCCAGGTTCCATGTATTCTAGATCTCTATAGCCACACCCCAGGTTCCATGTATTCTAGATCTCTATAGCCACACCCCAGGTTCCATGTATTCTAGGTCTCTATAGCCATACCCCAGGTTCCATGTATTCTAGGTCTCTATAGCCATACCCCAGGTTCCATGTATTCTAGGTCTCTATAGCCATACCCCAGGTTCCATGTATTCTAGGTCTCTATAGCCATACCCCAGGTTCCATGTATTCTAGGTCTCTATAGCCATACCCCAGGTTCCATGTATTCTAGGTCTCTATAGCCATACCCCAGGTTCCATGTATGTGAAAACAAGAAAAGTGCTTTTAATGGAAATTGTAAGATCATAAACATAATATCCCTTTTATTCCATACATGTGTAGAATTATACTATGTTGGTGCACTAAACTTACTCTAGAAATTAAACATTGTTTTACATGCAGTTGCTTGTGTGTGGGTAATGTTCAGAACGAAATCAAGACACACAAAAATAGCTTTCAGCCTACAGGCTACATGCCATTGAAGAGCATGCATGGACCAAAAACATAATTTTTATTGTCAATTTCATTGTTAGATATTGTTAACATATTTTGATACAAATTAATACAAAAGATCATATAGGTTTACAGAATGTGTCCTCAAATTGAATTCTAGCTTTAGAATGGAAGTCTGTGACGCCTAGATTCAATCAGATCAAGCGCTAACCAGTGATAGCAGACACCTGCATAGCAGATGTGCTGGTGGTTTTGGAGTGGAGCTGCGTTGGAGCTGTCTAAACAGTGGGCAGCTGCTCTTGTGATCATTGTATCGAAGCCACACCCACCTCACTCGCGTTAGAAGTTCAGAATGAGAAAGTGTAGGCGTTATAGAAATAATGACGCTCAAATTGAAATTCATTAAACGAAATAATGAAGGTTTCTATCATCCTAATGGAGTTGTAGATTACATCTCACATTCCAGGGTTCCAACTTGTAAACAAGGCCGCATGGATTTGCCAGGAGCCGCCTGTGGATGTGATCGCTCTAACGCAGTTCCACCTCGGACAACGCCAAAACAACCCCTATACAGATGTTGGCTAAAGCGGATCTGATTCAACGGAGCCCTGGATTCCATTTCTAACAAGACGATGAAATGATGGACAGGTGAGGAAACCAATCAAAACAGTCTGGTATTACTTGTAGCTTTCAGTGGTTGGTAGAGAAATATCAGCATTCTCCACAGCCTATATGTATTAGCCTAATCTTCCTGTTTGAAATAGGCCACAGCATTTAGCTAATATTATTTATTTTAGCTGAAAATCGCCTTGGCATCACACCATTCAATATACATAAACATGAATAATGTGATGAATTTCTGTTAGGCTATTAGCTAGACTATTTGTTATTTGCTTCGAAATTAAACAAAGCGTCTGTAATTGTCAATATGCTTAAACCTTTTTCATCCGGTTCGTTTGAACTTTTTGCTATGCAACTCAACTTGCTCTGGTGTTATCTGAATTTGCCTTAAGGAACAGAAGAAGTTGTGGGTCTATGGGCTAGACTTAAACAACCTCTAAATTCACGGAGACGTTTCCTTCTATGTTTCAATTCAAATGAGACGTAGGCCTAGTAACCATTCGTACATTTTTGCATCAGTTTAAAATACAAGACGTGCAAAGTCTGATAATCCCTATTTATCATTGCTCGTGATGAAATTAAATGAAAAAAAGAGGTTGGATTGCCCCTTTCATTATAAAGCGTCATAGCCAACACAAGAGCAATAACAACACTCGCCTTATGGGGCCCGGCATTGTTTGGCAGTAGTTGCTAAACCTGGTAGCCTACTGTTTGTCGATGTCACTCTATTACCTTAGTAATGGGAATATCAATCGTGTTGAGGATATATATTCGAGTATAAAACAACAAACACTAGACATACGCCTTATGGATAGCCATTTTCATAGGCCTCCGGTTGAAAAAAATATGCGCATCTTTTTGATTCTGGTGTTGACTCACACTGTGAAGGTGATTCAAAAATAAGGAAACACAATAATCTATTAACACGCTACACCGTCCAGCATATAGGATGTTTTTACTCTCCTCTTACATTTTAACTTCAAAACAATATGTGAATAGGAATACAAAAAACATGAATTCAAAAATAAAATGTTACTTTCGCCTTGGTTTATCAATATCAGAAAATATGAACTAGAGCCCTTACTGGAAAACAAGATTATCGGTATGCAACGTTTTAAATGATAGAACGTTATTTTCATGGGGAAACTATAGAATGTACTGTACACTCTGTGAAAAAAGGTTCTGGGTAGAAGCAAAAAGGTTATATTGCTTGCTTCATATATGGAACCCCTAAAGGTTCTATACAGAACCCTTTTGATATTTATCTTTTTTCTTTTAAAGAACCCCAGGGCTTCTTCTTCACTGAACCAAAACTGGTTCCACATAGAACCTTTGGGTTCCATATAGGGTTCTTTAATGGAATCAATCGATATAGAACCTTTGGGAACCCAATTTCGGTTATATACAGAACCTTAAGGGGTGCCATATATGAAGCAAGCATAGAACCGTTTTTGGTTCTGTCCAGATGTTTTTCTTTCTAAGAATGAATATAAACTATAGTATATATTATATATGTAACAACATATATATTTGCAATGGATTTAAGAATGTCTGAGTCGAAGCTTCAATTAGTACTAAATTAAAAACCTACACATAAATGTCTGCTTAATTGTCTACATGTCTACATGAAATTACACTTGATATTTGTCTAAAAAAGTTATGGTCCTTTGTCTTCAATAAACAATTTACACGTGGCATAAATGTACATTTTTTTCTCCCTCAGTTTGATATCACGCCTGTATTTATATGAATTAAATATTACACACGAATTACAAACGAGTTGAAGTGGAAAAGAAAGGACCAGGAGTGGAAAAAAAAGGGCCAGAACTATAATTATCCTTGATATCATTTTAAACGTAAAGAAAAAGATTTAGCCACCAACCATTCTTTATAGGCTCATGATGAATTGTAGAAAGATCATAGAGAACATATTTCATTGAATGTTCTAGCTTTTGGTGATAAGAAAAACACCTACACATGCTTCGGCGTTACTGGGACTACAAGGAGTATACATACATACATACATACATACATACATACATACATACATACATACATACATACATACATACATACATACATACATACATACATACATACATACATACATACATACATACATACATACATACATACATACATACATACATACATACATACATACATACATACATACATACATACATACATACATACATACATACATACATACATACATACATACATACATACATACAAGGAATAGCACTACCGTAAAATGCTCTAGAAAAATAGGGCTGCTAAAGTAATTAGGCAAAAATACACTTTGGAATACTCACATTGGTTAACATTTTAAATAGATTTTAATCGAACAAACGTTCTTATGCAACTGCTGGTGCAACAACGACTAGCTACAGTTACTTGCAAAGTCCACCTCTTATGAAAATCAATTGGCCTAACAAGTCTAGGCCTACCCGAGAGTGGGGCTGATAATATGTACGTCCATTGGATTATCTCAATGTATTGACGAATACCAGAACGAAGTGACTTCCTATAGTGGCATTTGCAGCGACTTCCAAGAAATAATCATATTTATCGAATTATTTGCGCGGTCTTGTTTTTATGTTAGCCTATCTTAACGATTACTTATTGAACTATATTTCATTTCGGCTATACCCACGTAACAGATTGCAAAAAAAATTCTCCACTCCTTTGTTCCTTCCTCCCGTGGCTTTTCCCCCCTAAATCTCTCCGCTAGGTGGCGCCCTTTCACCGTGCAAAAATCCCTTTGCTTAACAACTTGACCGCGCTGACGTCACCTTAGTCTGGAGCGTCAATGCCACTTCCACGCCGCTATTGGTCTGAAAATCACATGACATGGCGCTCCAAGAATCCATAATTATGTTGCTGATATTTTTGGCTCCAAAAAGTTGTCAGTGTCCTACTGTCCTTATTCTCCTCGAGAAAAACCGTTACCACAGCAACACAAAAGACACCAACAACACCAACAATAAAAAAGAATGTCATGCCAGGATAACATTGCTGCCGGTCATTTCCTGATGGATTCTTTGATGGGAGGATCATCATCTTCCTATAGAGGCGAGGGCTACTCCAGCAGCAACCCAGGAATGTACATCCACTCGGCTGCATCTGAGTATGGATGCTCAATGATGAGACATTTTGGAGTAGTTGGATCGCCCCTTCCCAAAAAAGACGAGGTTCCTCTTGGTAGCCATCCTCTCGGCTCCTACCAAGATGCGCTTTACCTGTCATCCCAACTGGGCACTTGGACCTCAGCTTCTAAAACTGACAGTGACGAGCAACCTGTTGCCCAGTCCAGTTTACAACCGTGTTCGTTTCCAATCGACAACGTCAAAAAGGAGGCGTTCTGTTGTCTGTATCAGGGTGACAGTAGCAGCAGGGCTAATACGGACAATACAGAGTCGGCTTCTTACATTCGGCTTGGGAACAATAGCAGCAGCCAGACGGACCAAACCGCTGTCTCGGAGGTGTCCCAATGTTATGGAGGAGTAAGACGGGTATACCCCGGAAAGAGCAGGGAACAGCGAGAGGAGCAGTTCGGGACAGGCTTTGCGTCTTTGTCCCCGGTGACGACATCTGTTGAATCACCAAGAGAATCAACGGTTAACAAATCTACGCAGGAGAAAGTTAGCGAGGAAACGGGCATCGAAGGGGAAGAACAGCGGAAGAAAGAAGAGAGCGCAAAGACTGACAGTTGTTCTGAAAACTCTGACGAATTGAAAGGTAATCCAGAAAGCTTCCCCCCACTCTCTCTCTCTCTCTCTCTCTCTCTCTCTCTCTCTCTCTCTCTCTCTCCCCCACACACACACACACACACACACACACACACACACACACACACACACACACACACACACACACACACACACACACACACACACACAGTACAATGTACTTATAATCCTACAATAAAGCCTCTGCTAGAGAGCATACTAAAATTTCATCTGCATGCATGAGCTAAGCATGTCATTCCGTGTTTGCGTTTTTATATTGTTGGTTTGCTACTGTATATCTACGCTCTGTATATATCGGAGACATTCTGAACGGGCATTTCACGGTCTAGCCTAGCAGGGGTTACTGTGGCGACGGCATTTATCACCTTTCTATTTAATGTGCGAAGGTGAGTTGAGCAGTTATCATTGAAATAAACAAGCTCACACACTCATAACGCGCGTGCACCGTAAAACAGATAGACCAGACAGACACACATACGCCTCAATTTCCATAATTACTGTTTTTGGTAAAATAGTGTAGCCCTGCGATTTACTTTTTAGACTGAAATAACATTCATAAAGATGGATAGGTAATACTACATGAGAATACTACATGAGATCTTACATGAGATCTTTGATTGAGAAAAAAGCTTAAACGACTTTTTAATTATTATGGTAGCGTATACAAGGAAACAAAAATGGTGAATATATATATATATATATTGTTAACGAATGTTCAATGTATTATTATTATAATGATAATTAATCAACTAAGATTCAACCAAACAACCATTAAGATACAAACATCATTATAGTCCACATAAAATTCCAGTTGAAAGTTGACTTTTAGTTCATTTATGCTGCTGCACTATTTTAAACATATCCATCGTTTGTTTTCTAAACAGTGTCGGCTACATATTTTCCGGTACCGCTATTTGTAGGCTAAATGCGCCACACATAGGTTTATTTTTAACCGCCACAATGTAGCCTTCCATGTGGTATTATCGAACCATTCATTAAGCCTATATTATTCCCTTTGCGTCGTCTTTTAGGAGCGAAATAAGCCCGTTGATAATCCAGAGATGCTCTTCTTATATTCTCCTCTTTTGTTTGAATTCATTTCATCAATCGTTTAAAAAGGTTGGGCATTTTTAAGGCAATCGAAGAGTAGGACTAACCAAACATTTTATCCATGTACCCTGAAATATGGAATTTGCGTAATTAATTATTAAACTATTTCCAATCTAATTTGAGTGTCCGTATAGCCTCAAACCACATAAAGGCTATATGGTGGCAGGGCTGGTATAGTACCCCTATAGCCTCAAACCACATAAAGGCTATATGGTGGCTGGGCTGGTATAGTACCCCTATAGCCTCAAACCACATAAAGGCTATATGGTGGCTGGGCTGGTATAGTACCCCTATAGCCTCAAACCACATAAAGGCTATATGGTGGCTGGGCTGGTATAGTACCCCTATAGCCTCAAACCACATGAAGACTATATGGTGGCTGGGCTGGTATAGTACCCCTGTAGCCTCAAACCACATAAAGACTATATGGTGGCTGGGCTGGTATAGTACCCCTATAGCCTCAAACCACATAAAGACTATATGGTGGCTGGGCTGGTATAGTACCCCTATAGCCTCAAACCACATAAAGATTATATGGTGGCTGGGCTGGTATAGTACCCCTATAGCCTCAAACCACATAAAGGCTATATGGTGGCTGGGCTGGTATAGTACCCCTATAGCCTCAAACCACATAAAGACTATATGGTGGCTGGGCTTGTATAGTGTCTGTAGGCCTATAGCACAGGGACAGACACTAGAATCCGGTCAAAAGGAATAGCCCTACATAATGTTTCAATTAAAAGTATTTGCATTTTCGTTCAAAGCGTTCCAAGAAAGTCCAAAAATAGATTATTTTTAAAGCCGTGTATTTAAAGAGCGTGGACATTTGATTCAAGCTCAACAACTTGAATGTGCATTTGCGATAAAGACTGGCAGAGACCGTCCAGACATTGCGGTGCGGCAGTGCAGACCTGACGCAGACCAATTGGAATGCAGTATTTCTGATATAGTCTGTCTTGAACATGGAAGTAGACCTTCAGTAGGCCTATGCTCACCTTTTCCATGTTTTTATGTCTACAGATGATTTTACATTGGAAAATGCTCCAGGAAACTGGTTAAAAGCCAAAAGTGGACGGAAGAAGAGATGCCCGTACACGAAGTATCAGACGCTCGAGCTGGAAAAGGAGTTCTTGTTTAACATGTATCTGTCTCGCGAGCGCCGCCTGGAGATCAGTAAGAGTATCGATCTGACCGATAGACAGGTCAAGATCTGGTTCCAGAACCGAAGGATGAAGCTCAAGAAACTCAATAGTGAAAGTCGGGGTCGGGATCATCTTATGGCGGCCTACAACTTCACCTGAAATTATATGATCTATAAAACCCTTCAATTTACACACACACACACACACACACACACACACACACACACACACACACACACACACACACACACACACACACACACACACACACACACACACACACACACACACACACACACACACACACACACAATATCTCAACGATACCCAAGAGTACACGACTTTATGAAGGAAGGACTTCAGCACTTGAGTTTGCCTGAACATGAAATAGTGGTGCCGTTGTCCTTGTCATATAAAGCAAAAATAAAACTGAAGGCCTGTAATGAACACCAACACTCAAGCAGCTTAGAACTGCTGGAATGAAAAAATACGTTGTTTAGTTTGTTCTTGAGCAATGTCCTCTTACCGCCTAGCTTCATCGTGTTGTCTTTAGTTTTCTGCTGCTGTGTGTGAGAAGCTATTCGTGCACTGGACTTTTTGCATCCACATTGTTGCTCGCGTCATATTTGTTGATTATTCCTATAGAAAATATAGTTTGTCCTTCCCCTTATTATTCCATTTCCACTATGTTAAGAGAGAGAGAAAAAGAGGGAATGAGAGAGAGGCTGCGGATAAGAGACATTGGGAAGATCATGGCCGTTTTAATAGAAGAGGGAGACCATTACGTTGATTTAAATATTATCCAGGTGAGCACAGTAAGTCAAGGTCATAAAATGCTAACGTCAGGATCGTCTCGTGGTAGAAGCGCTCAGCTAGGGGTGGATTTTATGATCTGCAAATATAATGTGCTATCTGGCTGCTGCAGTTAAGATGCATCGTTTAAAGGTGTGTGGAGGAGAGGAGGGACACGCTACTCTACACAGAGGAGAGGGTCTGCTATGCCTACTGGATAGAACGAATACGCTCGACGGGAAACCTCTGCTATGGAGACTGAGGATACTGCATCTCAGCAAGAAAGGAAACAGATGGATGATTATCAACAACAATAACAAGGACAGCATGGATACATGAGGACCACCACGACAGAGTGTGTGTGAGGAAATGCAAGGTAGGACACAAATAGATATTTATTCTGCTGTGATTTGGAGATGAGTAATCTGCTCTGCCATTGGCGCTTGGTTGACAGCTCTTGGTATTGCTGCTACTGGTCTTGTCTATTATGTCTACATGATTGCGATTTCTGGAGACGTTAGAACAGTTTATCACATATTCTGATGTTCTTCAGCATAATGTCTAACGATCTTTCCCGTTTATTGGTTGAGCTTTTTTATACACCATGTATTATTCTTATATTAATATTTTACACGATAAGCCTATTTAGGATAGCATGACAGAGACAAGAATATAATTCGGGTAAAGCTATACTAATAGTATAGTAATAGCTAGACAGACAATAAAATCCTTACTTGGCTTTGAATATTTTTCTGTTTGTTTTGTTTCCCTTCCGGTTGGAACACCACGTCTAGCGCAGCTGAAGCGTGGTTTAGGTAGTTTCATGTTGTTGGGATTCGCTTCCTGGCTCCGCAACAAGAAACTGCCTTGATTACGTCAGTTCGTCTTCATCAAGGGCGACACTATCCTTTAATTACACCCTAGACTCTGACTGAAGTCATCGCAAATGGCATTGTAAATGAACTGGAGCTTTAATAGCCGGGACGGACACTTTTTCTCCCCGGCTCTCATGTTTGTGGCGGGCTGTAAAAAGTACTTTAGCTTCTCAGATGGAGAATGGGTTGTAAACAACATGGGGTAGACGTTAGACCGCTATTGTTGCCTTATAATTTTGTTACTGGTTTTTGGTTAGGTTTCCCCTGATTTTGGTGTTGGTTACTGGACCATGAAATGATGGGAATGTCCTTTACAGGCTTAGCTTGTTCGGCCACCATCTCAAGATCACGTGGCTATCAGGCCAGCCAGCCAAATGTTAATTAACAGAATTTACTTTTCTTTTCTCTAAAATGTATTTTTTTTATTGATCTTAAAGTTGGAAACAATGTATGGGCTCTTTAATCTTCTTCTGAATATACGTTTTCTTTGGTACACATGGTCCAGTATTGTCCTGATTGTGGCACTGTGTGTGTGTTTGGGTTAACTGAATGGACCGTTGAATATCCCGTAGGTTTTGTTGACCTGTAACGCATTTGTCACCTGTTAAGGGGAAATGACTCCATCGTCATAATATATTTACCATGACATTTTTGTTTTATTTAACTTGGCAAGTCAGTTAAGAACAAATCCTTGTTTTCAATGACGGCCTGGGAGCAGTGGGTTTACTGCCTTGTTCTGGGGCAGCTCGCTGAATCGATCTAGCAACCTTTCGGTTACTAGTCCAACACTAACTACTAGCCTACCTGCCGCTACATGTCCTTTGATTGTTTCCCTTTCCTCAACTTTCTCAAATGACAAAACGTTTTCTGATTCAAGAAACTAATCTAGGTCATCGACTGGATTTAGACTATAATGCGTCCAGAGGACGTGAATTATAAACAATCCAATCATTTACAAAATGTTCATTCAATGGAAAGGAATTGGGTAGATTAGCCTATAGTTGAAATACGCTGGGTATATTACCTAATATTTCTTTATGTATTATGTCCTGTTCCTATTTCATTTGTGCATTTGTGGGCAAATTCTATTTCGCAATTGTTATGTTATTATTCTTTATGAATCATTCATGTAGCTAACTAGGTTATGTCAAGTTATCAGCATTGGAATGTTGGGCCATATAGGTTGATTTCATTTCATTTCATTTGAAATGTTTGTGGTAATAATTTAACTGATTTCATTCACATGACCGAAATGACAAGACGTGGCCGAGAAACATGTATTATCCATTTTAATTTGAATATCAACTGTGTGTCGTATTCATAATACACAACAAAATGATTTCATGTTTAGCCAATAACGTTTTTAACATGGCACAGTCAAAGTCACCTCTCTGGGAGAGCATGTGTTTATATGTTCATCATCACAGCAGTAAGTGCATCTAGCAGAGACCGTCTGGAATCCAAAGTCAGTTTCATTCAGTTTAGTGAATAGGCGTCTCCCCCTGGAATGCATCACTGACAAAGAGTTTACACCACTCCAAATAGCACCCACAGGAAACACACATTGCTTACACACCGAGACGGTGCGTAATTCGCGCTAGTGTACAATTACGCACTAATGCACAATTACGCACAGCCATTACGCACGTAATGTAGCAACTTTTTTTTATAAAGGTTCTTGTTACATGGATAATACTTTTGCCTCTTTTGTCCACAAGTTATTCTTTCTCAAATTAATAGCAATTTCAATAGTAAATAGCATGCTGTCAGAAACTGCACAGCGGCATTTGAATAACCCATTTAAAATTCTGAAACAGGTGGAGCACGGAAGAAGAAAAAACGGGAATAGCTAGGCTATTGGAGGTATTTGTTATATAAGTCTTTACAGTCCACTAGGTATGTATCTCTGTCTGTGAGCGGCTAGGGAAGTACTCGTTGAGAACTATTAATAAAGGCTAACTCATTGTCACAACCATCCGGGTGTCTGGGTATGTGTAGGCCTAATGCTGGCTGATGTAAGACTGGATCATGCGAGAGCGGCAAGCACTGATTGTTGTGTGATGGCAAAACAAAATGTGTGCATGATTACTGCTATCTGAATAGGCATAATCAGAGGTATCTCGTACCGGATTCAAGCATTTGCGGTGGGCCTATATTCTGAAACGAAATGGTGCATCACAGTGGCAAGTAGCCTAGTGTAACCTTAGTGTGTGTGTGTGTGTGTGTGTGTGTATGTATCCATGCGTTGTTAATTTTATGAATTGTCGAATATTATCAGAGTTATGAGGAGATAATACACTATACAGGCACTATAGGCAATCATTTTCATAATTTCATAATTAATAAACATTCTTTTAAAAAGGCGCCAGAATTTTTTTAAAGCCGCCGAAAATCCGTTATTTCTATGTCATACGTTTGTGTTATCTTTAAGTCTTCTGTGATGTATTTAAAGTGTAATATTGGAATGCAAACTCAAAATGTAATACTATATCTGACATGGTACAGGTGTCTTATTTTGTTTAAGTCCATAACCATGTGTGTGATGTGTATACTTGTTTCAAAGTAGATTTGTTTAAGACTGCCAAGAAACACTCTGTGTGACCCTGATATAGCCCACTGCAGTAAAACGTTCAATTAGGCCTATGCCTATACCTGTGTAAAATGTTCAAATGCAACATGGATCAATCAAAACCCCTTCCTTGCTGTGCAAGCACATTGATTACATCAGGATTTGTTTAAATATTGTTAATATTGTTTAGCAGTTTGTAAATGATATAATTAATGAACATTGCAACAATACTTGCATTCAACCGTTTTTTTTTTTATTTAATTAAGGACACATTCTTATTTACAATGAGTTAACTGCCTTGTTCAGGGGCAGAATGACAGATGTTTACCTTGTCAGCTCAGGGATTCGATCCAGCTACCTTTCGGGCCCAACGCTCTAACCACTAGGCTACCTGCCGCCCCACCTGCATAACTTTGGGCAGTAAACATAAGCTATCTACACCTCAGTAACCAGCTAAATCTCTCTTCAGAATGTGCTCGTTTGTTATCAAATCACATTTTATTGGTCCATACACATATTTAGCAGATGTTGTTGCGGGTGCAGGGAAATGCTTGTGTTTCTAGCTCCAACAGTGCAGTATATCTAACTATATGCTTGTGTTCCTAGCTCCAACAGTGCAGTAGGATCTAACTATATGCTTGTGTTTCTACCTCCAACAGGGCAGTATATCTAACTATATGCTTGTGTTTCTACCTCCAACAGTGCAGTATATCTAACTATATGCTTGTGTTTCTACCTCCAACAGTGCAGTATATCTAACTATATGCTTGTGTTTCTAGCTCCAACGGTGCAGTATATCTAACTATATGCTTGTGTTTCTACCTCCAACAGTGCAGTATATCTAACTATATGCTTGTGTTTCTACCTCCAACAGTGCAGTATATCTAACTATATGCTTGTGTTTCTACCTCCAACAGTGCAGTATATCTAACTATATGCTTGTGTTTCTACCTCCAACAGTGCAGTATATCTAACTATATGCTTGTGTTTCTACCTCCAACAGTGCAGTATATCTAACTATATGCTTGTGTTCCTAGCTCCAACAGTGCAGTATATCTAACTATATGCTTGTGTTTCTAGCTCCAACGGTGCAGTATATCTAACTATATGCTTGTGTTTCTACCTCCAACAGTGCAGTATATCTAACTATATGCTTGTGTTTCTACCTCCAACAGTGCAGTATATCTAACTATATGCTTGTGTTTCTACCTCCAACAGTGCAGTATATCTAACTATATGCTTGTGTTTCTACCTCCAACAGTGCAGTATATCTAACTATATGCTTGTGTTTCTACCTCCAACAGTGCAGTATATCTAACTATATGCTTGTGTTCCTAGCTCCAACAGTGCAGTATATCTAACTATATGCTTGTGTTTCTAGCTCCAACAGTGCAGTAGGATCTAACTATATGCTTGTGTTTCTACCTCCAACAGTGCAGTATATCTAACTATATGCTTGTGTTCCTAGCTCCAACAGTGCAGTATATCTAACTATATGCTTGTGTTTCTACCTCCAACAGTGCAGTATATCTAACTATATGCTTGTGTTTCTACCTCCAACAGTGCAGTATATCTAACTATGTGCTTGTGTTTCTACCTCCAACAGTGCAGTATATCTAACTATATGCTTGTGTTTCTACCTCCAACAGTGCAGTATATCTAACTATATGCTTGTGTTCCTAGCTCCAACAGTGCAGTAGGATCTAACTATATGCTTGTGTTCCTAGCTCCAACAGTGCAGTATATCTAACTATATGCTTGTGTTCCTAGCTCCAACAGTGCAGTATATCTAACTATATGCTTGTGTTTCTACCTCCAACAGTGCAGTATATCTAACTATATGCTTGTGTTTCTACCTCCAACAGTGCAGTAGGATCTAACTATATGCTTGTGTTTCTACCTCCAACAGTGCAGTATATCTAACTATATGCTTGTGTTTCTAGCTCCAACAGTGCAGTATATATAACAATTCACAACAATACACATAGATCTAAAAGTAAAATAAAGGCATTAAGAAATATATACATTTTAGGATGAGCAATGTCATTAGGGTATGGCGTAAAGGCCCTTAAAGTTCCAATGCAGACGTTTTTATCTCAATATACAATTATTTCTTTGTAGCAATTTAGTTCCTTACTGTGATTGTTTTCAATGAAAATGGTCAAAAAGAAACAAAAATAGCTTCTTAGCAAAGAGCAATTTCTAAAGCAAGAATCTTTCTAGGACTGTCTGGGAGTGGTCTTTAGTGGGGAGAGGCAAACTGAAAATGTGCTCTTATTGGAAGAGAGGTTTGGAACTATCTTTCTTATTGGTCTATTAACTCATTTACGCATGGTGATGTCACCATGGAAGGCCAAAACTCCATCCCACCAAAAAAAGACTGAAATTCCAGATTGTCTTTTCAAACAGCTCTTACACTAAACGGCCATGAGCATAATTTTCTACATTTCACAGTATTATTCCAACCTCATAGTGTGGAAATATATGTAAAATACATGGAAATCACGTTTTTGAGTGCACTGGATTTTAAACTTTCATTCTGTCTATCTTCTGTGATCTGACACGGAAAGAAGCACTTGGCTGTTCTACTAGTGGTCTGGGTTTATTATTAATTAACCAATTAAATGAAGTGCCGTGTAATAACGCTTTATAACCCTTTAGTCATGAAGGGCTTCATGAAAAGGAAAACCTCTTAAACTTATGACAGATCTTGATGCACTTAATGATTATCGTGCTATATGAAGTATTTGGGGGAACTCATAGACCTACCTCATCCTTCATTCACCTAAATTAGCTGTTGCCTTGAATGGAATTTATTGAGGGTAAAAAACATATACAACAGAATGTGCAATGTGTACCCAGAGGATAGCTCTTAAAGTATGAATTATAACACTTGTTTTCCAAGTGGCCTTAACCATATACTTACTGTGTTTTTTGACGGTATTACGTTTCTGTTATTTATCAGAATAATAATATGTTCGCTGAATAGTTTCCAAATAGACACATTGGTGATTCAACATAAATGTTTGAGGGTAAGAGTTCAACATGCCAATTCTGAACTGTATATGGCCTATTCATTTGACAATTCAAATGAGCTTTTGACAATACAACAACATGTCCCTTGTTCAAATATATGTATCATATAGGCTATGAAAACAAGTATTCACTTGAGCTTCCTTCACGTAAATACACTGATCACTGTTTGTAATGCGATATTTTCACAATTCATTCAGAATAATCTTAATCGGTTATGCGACATGGATGCAAGGTTCAGATCAAACCTAGAATTTACTAATGGTTAAATGTGGATTTAAATTCTAGTTAGCCAGTATACCATTCTCCTGATTTGTATATTATTTTAGCTCCACACATTTGCCATCATAGTTTCCAAAAATTACTTTGATCCATATAATGTTACATAAGACGTTTAAAACTTTCCAAATGATTTAGGAGTAGGTGTATATCTAATCACATTTCAAATTAAACATGGTTCTATGGATTCTGAGGATTTTTTATTTAAACATATTAGTGCGCAAAGTAGGCCTATTAACAAAGCTTAAGGTCGTTATTATGTAGGCTAGCTAGTAGGCCTATGTATCGTAAACAGTAGCCTTATGTTTTGGACATACTTATGTTTTGGACATGTTTTGGTTATTGATTGACTGAAACATGAATGCGCAAAAAATATGGATTTCTAATAAGCGTCTCTTGTAGCATTTCTGAATGAAGAGTTAGGAATCCGACTGCTAACAATATATTGCAGTCTGACCCCTGCACTGAGACGACAGCACCTTTGGACATTATTGTTGTCTACGGTGACACTCTGCACCCTTTCATCTCCTGCCGCCCTCGCCCTAACTAATTCGCCATATTTGGACAATGATTTCCAATGCCATTGCTCTAAACAGTTGACAGTCAGTGTAAATACATTATTTCAAAGCATTTCCTAATATTGAATGTGCAAGATACATGTACAACATTAGTGGAATTTGATAGAATAACATTGTTAGGGATGATAAAGTAGGCTATGGAGAAAATACAAAATATTTGGCTATTTAGTTCGACTCTTTTGATTTAACCAGAACAAATGATAAATAATAAGGATCATGGTGACGTGCGAAAGAGCGCATTTGGGTCGCAGAGATCTAGCGTATCATATTATGAAATGTACTTGAAGTGAATGAATGAACAGTAATTCTAAACTAGGCTTTCCAATCGGGGGTTGCATTATGGCGTAGTTTATTCTATCAGTAGGCCTACATATAGCATCATAACAACAGCTGTCATGACACAGGCAACACGCTAATAGGCTAGTAGCCTGAAGTTATCAGAGAATTCAAGGTATGGTCAATAACAGAAAGGGAAATAAGCCTAGTGTCCACAAAATATTATGAAAACCAGGATACATACATTGGATATTTTATTTTATTATCAATGATCATTAGGACAATAAATACATTCAAATATAAATAACAAGACAGCAAAGTAATGACAAAAATAATGGATTAACCATGCTCAAATTAGTATTTGTCTCCTGATATAATTACATTTGTCATGTGAATGTTCCATTCAATAGGCAATTCCAAGACTAATATTGGTAGATTCATTTTATATGTGTCTAACAATACTGAACAAGACTCAAACTGCTCTGTGTCTTAGATATAGTCTGTGGGTATCTACTAGCTCTATGGGTATCTACTAGCATGCTAGCAGATACCCATAGAATTCCAGTCATTGCGCTAACGCTAGTTAGCATTGGATTGTGAAACTACCTCTTAACTTCTTTCATACTGGACACAGAGACATAAAAGTGGTGTCCACGAGTTCATCTGACTCTGGGGAAGTAGATAAAGGACCTCATTGCCAAAATCCCGAAGTATCCCTTTAAATAAATTAATGTAATTTCTACCAATAAAATTCTAAATTAAATCACTAAACAATAGCCTACCTTTTTTTTAGGCTGTATGAAGAAGATCTGTTTAGTCAAAACGTGTTGCAAAATGCCGACCAGCTGTAATATAACTGATCTGATCCTAACCACATATATTTATATATATATATATATATATAGTAAATATTATTGTGAATAGTTCATTAGTTTTATTAGAACCGGCTGCCTTTTATGCGTAAAATGATAGAGCGTGCATTACGCATTGGTTTGAAATCCAGTATGACAGAGAGATGTATTTTAGACCTTTAATGAAAGATTACCTTGGCTATAATAGATACGCTATATTTAGGATTTCATGGTTTTGATATCAAGGGAAACCCCTAGGGTTAAAATAGGATTGTGCTCTCATTGGGCCTGAATGTTAACTGTGTATGAGAAAATACTCAACGTTAGTGAGCTCAAGGTTTATGCTTTTTAATTTGAGAAAAATACTTTCTATTTGCCTGTCTTGATATTTAGTTGCATCGTATTGATAATAATATATGGATTACTCGTCACAATATTTAATACATAAGTTATAACACAACCTAAAAATGACATTGCCTAACATTGCAAGTCAAACAACGCCTTCTTCAGCACCATCCATAATTACCATACTGTACTACACAAACACCTGCTGCAGGTTACAGACTTATTGGGGGTTCATATTTCATGGTTGAATCTGAACCAAACAGCCATGACAGAGAAATACACTTCAAAATGTAAGGATGCTGTACAGCATATACATGTTTTCATTACAGGAAGTTCAAAATATGCAGTAGTTACTGAGATAATTAAATAATCACATTTTGAGATGTCTAAGTTTGCATACATTTATTCAGTTTAAAGCAAAAACGAATGACCTCCCTTGATCTTGTAGGTCACCAACGCAATGACTAGTTACATTTGAGATAATAGGCTATGTCTATTTTGTAATTTTGGACGGCAACATTGTGCATTATTGTCTGTTATTCGTCTAGACTGCAAAAGCTCAAAATGAATATTTTGATATTAAAGTATGTATCTTACCATAGCATGCATACAACGAACTGCATCTTGTATCACCAATGTCAACCCTTATCCACTATCCTTTAGAGTAAAGTCCGTCGTCGTTATCGCAGTTAATCTGAATCAACCTTATATAGTCCTCGTGTCACTATTTAAAAAAACAAATCTTTATCTTTAACTCTGCGTGGTTGGAAAAGGACCCTTAAGTAAGTATTTCACTGTTAGTCTACACCTGTTGTTTACGAAGCATGTGACAAATAACATAGGATTTTGCATTTCATTTTCTTTTTAGATAGGCCTATACATGACTGAGATGAGAAAATACACATTCGGAATACACAAATGCACATTTTGTTTTGTTAAGTATTACTGCACTGTTGGAGAAACAGAAATTTCGCTGCACCTGCTAAAAAAAATGTACTGGACAAATACAAGTTGATTTTATTTGATTAATATGTTCTCTAAGGCATATATGACAACACAAAGGCTTATTCTCGGATCATAGATCAGTGTATGCCATATTAGTCTCACAAAACAAGAAAGTGTATTCGTCTTGTTGCAAGCCTACATCGCTAGCCTGATTATTCCTTGAACCAAATACTCCTCTCCCCTGCAGCACAAAAGTCCCTCAGTCCCTGTCGTTGCTGTCTGTCCTCACTGTTCCAGTGTTGGTTTTATGTTAAGCTAGGAACTCGACTGTAGTTTTATTAACGACACGTTTATGAACAATCAAATGGTCCTCGTAAACATTTATCGAAGGACATAAAAACATGCACTGCCACTTGCCGAATATAGCCGCTGTAGTTGGCCAAGTTTCAAGCATCGTAGTAGTAACTCTTTCCTCTATCTCTCCAGACATCATTTGGGGGGGAAAATATCCCAATTCTGCTTCTTTGTTGTCTGTGCGAACTTTTTTCTTGTACATACATTTTGGTGCAATGGTCGTAGGATATAATGTACAATATTATCTATGCAGGCTGCTCATAAAATAAAATCAAGTAGACTAGATTTTCTCCATATGAAAAGATAAACACCGTTATACAATGAAAAACGCAGAATAATTCAAAGCCTAATGTGTTAGAGAGTGAGTTTAATGATCCATTTTACTACTGAACTATGTCTATACGCGCATAAAACTGGACTACGGAGACATTAGACAGAGATTGATTACATCAGAAAATAGTGCCTACGATTTCATACCTAGCCAACCCCAGCCTGTTTGACGACTAGTTTCACATATTCTACTAATTTTTGCTGCTATTTGATCAACGTCAGAACATAATACTGTGGAATTTACCTCTTATGCATCCAGGGAAAAATCATCTGAATATGATTCTAGAATCCATGTCTAGTGTGCAATGCTATGCCAGGATAACTCGCGCATTGATCCACAGTGCAATTTTTGTGGGGGTAAATATAATCACGTGTTGCTTCGGCAGCCAATAGCAGCCGGGGAAGCTTTGAGAAATAATTACCTGCCTTGATTGTTCTATGGGTAGATAAAAAAAGTACACATACACTCCAAATAATAATCGGATGCATGTAAAATAGACTGGCAGCATCGACATGTCGGCCACGGTTCCCTTAAGTAATTATTATGTAGATTCCTTGATAAACCACGAAAGCGAGGATGTTCTTGCGGCTCGATTCTCGGCTTCTGGTTCGCACCCTACCGGCCCTCGTCCGACGTCCCTCGTATCGGAGTGTGGTGACTATCCCTCCTGCAGCTTTGCCTCTAAACCATCCGTTTTTACTACATCCTGGACCCCTGTTCACTCCCAGTCCTCAGTGGTTTACCATCCATACAGCCATCAACCTCATCTAGGAACGGACTCAAGGTATGTGCGGTCATGGCTGGAGCCGATCTCGGGGGCAATGTCCTTTCCAGGCTACCCGGCTAACGCCAGACACTATGGGCTGAAGCCCGACGCCTTCCAGGAGCATCGACCCAGTGACTGCCTCGCCTCCAATGGACGCACCTACACGGATTATATATATTGCACCACCGCTGACATCCGAGAAAAGACCCAACCAAACATCCCTTCTCCCGAGACCGAGCCTTTGGCTTTCGGGAAGCATAAAGACGAGAAGACAGAATTAGACCCGAGTAAGTTCGAGCCCCTTGTTGAAAACCGGGAATGGGAATAGTTTGGAAGAGATTCTGTCTGTGTTCCTTTGATTTGGTTTAGAGCTAGGCCATAGCGTCTATCTGCCATAATTTCATCCCCCTTTCTTTCCTCGACTGAATCTACTCGGCTAGGGGGCTACCTCGAGGGACCGTAAAGAGACAAACGCTAGTTGGATTGGGCTATAAAACGACGAGCTGGTTATAAACTACTCGAAAAACCTATGGACGTTGTAAATTTGAGGGACTCTGCAACATGCCCGCATCTCAGCAAATCTGTTTTGGTGTTTTAGATGCCAAATACTTTTTACCCAAGATTTGGGACCGCCAATATTAATAATCATTATAAACCATGTTGTATGGCCACTATGGTTTATGCTACTATTTTACGATGCTAGTAGACTATGCCACTATATCCCCCATAGTCTACTAGTAAATAAACTACAATTATATTTTAAAGAGATATTATGTTGCTATGTCAGTAAAACTGGATCCTCCCTAGAAAAAGACCAAAGAGAAACCATGATAAGGAACTACAGTAGCATCGCGGCGTAGCGTACGTGTATGTTGTCTGTTGTCATCCTACATAATCTTTTTCCATTCCAAACCAATTGTCGATATAACCCCAACAGTTGAGGAATGTTTGCAACATATTCGAGGGACTTTCACTGACATGTAAAGGCTTGACATACAGGCCGTTTTTATGGGCCTATAAAGCGAATAGGCATTGAGTATTTTACGATGGCATTTCTCAGAAGTCCCAGAAAGGGAAAAGCTGGAAGAGCATCACTAAATGTTCTAACGTTAAAAGATACATTTGACGGTTGTTTCCTACAGCATTATATTTACTAATACATTTGAGGGACCACCACTACCTCTGAGATCTAGCGTAACTTTTGGAGACCAAAAAGTACAAGGCCTTATCATGCGTCATAGCTTCACGTTTGATATTATTGCTGACTGATAATGTGTTATCTGTTTTTATGTGTTGATTTTCAGATAACCCAGTTGCAAACTGGATTCACGCGCGTTCAACAAGGAAGAAGCGGTGCCCTTATTCAAAATACCAGACTCTCGAACTTGAAAAGGAGTTTTTGTTCAATATGTATCTAACCAGAGACCGTCGATACGAGGTGGCAAGAGTCCTCAACCTCACGGAGAGGCAGGTCAAAATCTGGTTCCAGAACCGGCGGATGAAGATGAAGAAAATGAACAAGGAAAAAACCGACCGCAACAAAGAACAATAATAAAGGAATGGTTACAATAACGACAAAGGACAAAAACAAGAATCAGACAACAGTAAAATAACCACTATTGCCATGGATAACAACAAAGATAAACCAAAATACATGACGCCCCCTTCTTAATGTTGGATGTTGTTTATTTTTATTTTTTATTAAGCCCACCTTCCATGTTTGATGCTAAATATTTTTTGTTTCACCACATGCACCTTTCCTTGTCCAGGTTTAAAATAACCTTCAAGGAAAGAAAACATTTGCACTTGTGAAGATACCTGTAGGCCTATATGTTTATTTACATAAGGGACATTTGAATTAAACATATTTTGAACAAATGTATAACTGTCCCGACGTATAAGGAATGGAACACTGGGATTATTTTAATTTCTACCCTCCATAATTTATGATGTCCGTGCGAATATTCCTTCCATGTTTGTTTCTTGTGAATGTTATGCAGGTGTTGTAGCATATTTTGTACAGAAAGATAACATCTGCCCTCTTAACAACTGTATGTCTGTCTTGTGTATATGTGGTAACGTATCCGTTCGGTGTACCTATTTGTGCGTTTCGTATTATTTTGATTGTATAGACACGTGCCATTCATTATAGAACGTGTAGATATAGACCTACTCAAATATAAAAATTATCATGAGGCTCTTGTGTTTTCTGTATTTATTTTCAAGCAATGTCTCTTAACAAAACAGACGTAGATATGCATAAAATCTTACTACCCATGCAAACCAATGTAAAACAGAATATTGCGACATACGTTTGAGGCGCTTCAAATAGACCAAGCCAGTATATTAATGATGTCAACACAAATGCACACAAACCAGATTTCTGTTAATCTGGAGAGAAACAGCTTTAATACCTTAAATATCCCCATTTCCCCGCAAGTGGAATATTGGAAGCAGATGGAACGTTTCCCAGTCTTCTGTTAGCATTTCCAGGCTCTGCAGACTCTTAGGGCCACGACGTGCGCCCGTAAATGGGGATTATTTCGAGTAGGCCAACACCATAATGACGTAACTAAATATGATTTAACGAAACTTTTGTGTACTCCTTTTATATGGTGTTGTGACACAAATTATATTTGAATGCATTAATATATGTTTACAAATCCACTATGTATGCACAGGCCACCACAAGTATCCACAAACACCCACATTTAAACCACATCTAGGTCTAATTGTAAACATCCAAGACATATAAATCAACATTTAGTAGTCAAATGTTTTATAGAACAAATTAGAAACCGTCATTACTCATAACTTGGAAAAATATATCAATTTATTTCGTGATAAAAATGGCAGACAAACAACGGAAATGTCGTTGTCAACTTCATGTGCAAATTTGACAAATAAACCTGTGTCGTCACAGACCTATCATATCTGTGTCACTCGCAATTCTTTTTCAAAACAGGAACACTAACAGCTGCTGGTTAAGATATTCTTATATCTTTAACCTTTAACAATTTGGCACATTTTCTAAATTGAATAAGGCCCTGTAACGTTACGTGTGTGACAAGCTAAGGGAAAAGTTTAGGGCCTGTAAGAATCGTGCGACTGAGATCCCGGATTAAAGCTATAACCGAAATCTTCTTTCCAGTCAACTTGCTTATAAGAAAAGGAAAAAAGAAATATTTTTACCTCAACTAAATTACAGTTAGAAACACATTTCGAGCCATTGCACCTATTTGAAAGGTAACGAAATTAAAATGTTCTAACGTGAAATAAATTCCCATGTCTGGCATTTGTTTACTGGGTCTTGGCCTAAATTGCCTTTTTGTGGTGTCGAACAATACGGACAGGATGCTGTAATTTCAAAGCCCAATCCAGTGCATTTCCGCACAGGACAAAAATGCTGCGTTTACAGCCCTGCTAGAACTCAGTTGATTGTCTCAAATGCAGACGAACAAAGCAAACCCGACTAACTGGCTAGACGTCTGGGCTAAATTACTTTATGGTTTTAATGGTGGGATGGTGGGTGATGTTGGACTCGTTCAAAGGGGGCTTGCTGCAGCTAGTTTGTCTGTTGGGCCCACCGCAAACATGCCGCTGCCTTTAAAAAAAATGTTTTATTGAACCTTTATTTAACTAGGCAAGTCAGTTAATAAAGAACAAATTATTATTTACAATAACGGCCTATTGGGGAACAGTGGGTTAACTGCCTTGTTCAGGAGCAGAACGACCGTTTTTTACCTTGTCAGCTCGGGAATTCGAGCCAGCAGCCTTTAAGTTACTGGCCCAGCGCGCCCCTAGGCTACATTTGCCAACCTCTAAGGGCAGCCCCCTCTCTGAGCGGGTCAGAGTAGACCTAGGCTATCTGACCGCAAGAAGAAACCAACGTCAAAAGCAGCATATTCGCATTGGACAATGTACATGTAACTATACTGGTTAGAAGACAACCCATAGGACAGTATCATGAAAACCAACATCCTGAGTCTACTGAAATAAAAGCAGACGCTAAACGTAGGAAGACTACTAATATAGTTTATTTGACGGATCGTGAAATACATATTCAACACATTTGTTATGTCGTCCACTGCATTTTCCCCTCGTGTAATATATGTGGGTTTGATAAAACCATGCATGGTGCGGTTGAATGTTGGTGATCGACCGTAACACTAGATGGCGCTGTTGACCGATTGTTTGGGCCTGTGCCGCAAGTGCCTCCGTGCTGTGGATTTGCGTGGTGCATAAACAGGGAGTGGGCTAGGCGTATGCCTGTAGGTTTACTGATGAAACAAATGCTGCTTCGGTCATTCATCACATTTTTATGAAAAAATGTTGTGATATAATTGACACCTGTAGGACTGGGTACAGGAGACATAGATTATGCCTGTTGATCCTTCCATGCGCGTTGTGTGTATAGCCTCATAATTCTAGGATAGGTCTATTTTGTATTTGTACATTCCTTTACCTAAATGTCCCATTTCCACATTTTATGACCTTTACATTAGTAGAACATTAGCCTAATATTTGTTAACACACTAAAGCTGATTTGTATACATGTTATGGATTCATTATACATGATTGTAAACTGTTAACAACTGCTAGCAAATCGATTAGGTTGATTCTGCATATGTGCACCAACATTGATGCTCCATTAACATTTGGACTAACATTTGAAAACATCACACTTTTCAAGTTAAGCCAATTTAAATCACTCCTTTGCCACTGTTTTTACGCCAGTGGTGTGGCCTAGTTTTCCCGTGGAGAGCCGTGGACCGTGCACCATACACTTGTATTAGCCACCATATATATACTTAATAGAATATGACACATTTCCGTATCAAACCACTTTAAGAAGAAAACATCTTCAAACAAGTAAAATGAACAAATAAAGAAAGTATTTATTTCAATTTATTGACAAATACCACTAAAGGCTTCAATAATCAATTACCCTAATACAAATTCTAACATTAATACTAGATCCTAATAATAATATGATAATACTAGAAGAATAGTTATTGTAATAATAATGTTATTATTAGAAATGATAGGCCTACATCAGAAGCAGTATTATAACGGTGAGGGTTTTATAGTTATTTCCTGTGTTTTTGTTGTTGATATATGTCTGTAATCGCAGCTTAAATTTCCACGACGGTAAATTGCAACAAAGACCATTAATCAGCATATTTATAGACTGTACGACAAGTCTATACATTTATAGTCTATACACTGTGTGCCTTTCCTATTTTACGATCATGTGTAAAAATCGTCAGTAACACCACAAAACCCACATGAGCGCATTCAGGGAGAGACTTTGCTGCAACTACACTAGACACAACTGAAATAAATATTGTACCAGCAATATGTACGCAGAAATAACGAGACATCTAATGCAAGCGGCATATTTACTACGTCTACTCATAGGTTTAACAGGGTCAGTACCGTGAGTCGGGTATTCACAACAGGTCGTGTTTATATTTGAGCGTTACGGTGTTTCACGGCCTTCTGTAGTTTAAGTGCGCGAGGGACTTGGGAAATCGCTTAGACCTATATATATCTCAAGTATGAGCACGTAGCACGGGCTAATGTTGAGCAACACGGGTTAGACATTTTTATATTTTTGTGATTTTGTTACAGATGTCATTATAGCCTTATTATTGTATGCCATTATCAATAGACTTACCCATATTGTATATGCTAGTCCTGGCCTACTTGTTTTTAAAGTTATATAGGACTATATGTTTTGTTTCACTGTCATAATAGCAGGCAGTATAGCGGGCCCGCAAGCAGTGCTATTGTGTAGGCCAAGTATTTATGATAGGCAAGGCTAACAGCATCCAATTTAAACCATTAGTTGGTATAAGGAATGGCTCAGAAACTGTATAACACGAGGGTACACATGAGGACTTTATGAACAAAGCCTTTTTATTCTATTCGTTAGGCTATATGTGTGTACTTCTATGTATCATGTAAGCACCGTGTAAGAGTAATATGACCACAACGATATTTTGATTTGATAATTTTCACATCTTATGCATCAATTTGAACTCCTTTATCTAATAGAATGGTTAGTGCATGTTGCCTCTTAAGGGGTATGTAGCCTACCCGCTGACAGCTTGTGGAAAAATTAAGGGGGGCTATTGGTGTTGGGAGGGGGAATTGTGGTGGGGGTGGTTGGGTGGGAAGCAAAAGAAAAGAACAAACGCTTGTGACTGTGTCGGCGGAGCAAGCCAGCGTGAACCTCAATGCATCCAAAGCACACACCATGAGCCGGATTTGAGGCTGAAAAAGAGAAGATACTGGAGATAGTGCGAGAGACTCGATGAGAAGAGTGTTGGAGCGCGAGAGAGCTGCCTGAGACTGTCCAAAGGGGCAGCGTTTCTCCATCTAGTTCCGGTTTGTCAGTCTGCGCTGTGTGCGACTGGGAACCTAAACAAAAGGCTGCCACAATCCAAAAGGGGATATTCTACAACGAAGAAACCTCGTCTGTTGTTTAATGCAAACTAAACAATGAGCTCATATTTTGTTAACCCTCTTTTCTCCAAATACAAAGGCTGTGAATCACTGGAGCCAACTTACTACGACTGCAGGTTCCCACAAAGCGTTGCCCGTAGCCACACGCTGGTCTACGGACCCGGGGCAGCTGCATCGGGCTTTCAACAGCCGTCCCATCATGTCCAGGATTTTTTCCACCATGGGACCACGGGGATCTCCAACCCTGCATACCAACAGAACCCCTGCGCACTGGCTTGCCATGGAGACGCAACGAAATTTTATGGATATGAAGCTCTTCCGAGACAACCGCTTTATGGTACCCAGCAAGAGCCAAGCCTCGCGCAATACCCAGACTGTAAATCGTCTAACGGCTCTAACCCCGGAGAAGGACAAGGCCATTTAAATCAGAACTCGTCTCCCACACTTATGTTTCCTTGGATGAGACCCCACGGTTAGAATTATTTTGTGTTCTTTTTTTATATAGCTATAAATGTGTGTATTATGTGTGTGTGTGTGTGTGTGTGTGTGTGTGTGTGTGTGTGTGTGTGTGTGTGTGTGTGTGTGTGTGTGTGTGTGTGTGTGTGTGTGTGTGTGTGTGTGTGTGTGTGTGTGTGTGTGTAACCTACGTGCGTAAAAGCAAAATATGTCATAAGGAATGGAGGCTGTATCTGTTTATTTATTACATTTTTGTGCAGCAAATATACATTTCACCCAAAGTAAATGGATTAGGCCTATCTATAGCTCTCGCAAGTATACACAACATTCGCACTGTAATATGTAAGGTATAACATAAACATATAACCTTCTTACAACCAACCAAGTTCTCATGTAATAATTCCCAAATCATTAAAAACCAATGCTGGCTAACTTGACGAAGGTTTTGGTGATAAAGATTGTGTTTTGTTGAGAAAATCTGAAATGATAAAAAAAAAATCTGAAATCCAGTTTAAACAATGGTTATTTAAAGTACCTGAAGTATAACTAAGTGCATCCTAAATAAAATAGTAACCTACTAACCAGAATGCAGTAAAAATGTTATGACCAATATGACCAAATTATTACAGTAACAATAAATAACTTTTAAAACAAATATGAGGTACTTTGTAATGCTTCTAACATTACTATTCTACGTGATATTCATTTCGTTTACATTTCCTTACCCTAAACCAAGCTAGTAGGCTAGTGGATGTTAACTAGTTAGAATGAAACCTTATGGACTAGATCGTTTAGATTGTTTTTAACGGGATACCAGATAGATGTTTTTTAGGCCTAAAGATACTTTCCTCCACAATCTGCAGAAGAACGTGTATCCGTTGTGTGTGTGAGGTGTGTGTGTTTTTGTGTGTGGTGTGCGTGCGTGCGTACACAGTTACCTGTTACATCATTGAAAAAGTAAATGTTAGCTTGTACTTTCTAGCTCATGTACCTTTCAATGGAATGTAGCTATAAGCTAAACCGACTCCAAATACAAACCATCATAGCTATTACTGTATGTCCTATTATCTTATTGCACAAAGATGATCTCATTTATTTAAGTAATCGCACTTTGGGCCTATACACTATTTGATTGAGAGTTGTTTTTTCTTTCATCCTGAAATTTTAATGCCACCATCAAATTCATTCTTATTTACTAATCTTATTTACTATTTAATTTAAGCACCAGGGAGGCGAAATGGAAGACAAACCTACAGTCGTTACCAAACTCTGGAACTGGAAAAGGAGTTTCTCTTCAATCCGTACCTGACCCGCAAGCGGCGGATCGAGGTGTCCCATGCCCTGAGTCTCACAGAGAGGCAGGTCAAGATATGGTTTCAAAATCGACGAATGAAGTGGAAAAAAGAAAACAACAAAGACACATTTCCGGGCCAGAGAGGAGAGGCCGAGCCCGAGCCCGAGCCCGAGCCCGAGGAGGGCAACGAGGACGGTGACGGGGAAGAGGGGGAAGAGAAAGAAGTGGAAGAGAAAAAGAAAGTTGATCCCAAGGAGTGATTTTATGGTCATTTATGGTTTAATGGCAGAAAACGAGAAAAAAAGAGGTCCCATATAGTAGATGGGGAGAGGAGAGAAGAAGGCAGAGAGCGTCAACTTTATGACCACGGTTTTATTAGTCAACAAGGGAAAGGGAAAAAACATCTTACAGATATTGCTGGCATAATCATTTATCTATTTCTCCCTCCTAACGATGCTTTAGGGATCCAAATGAGTTATTTTGTAGTTTTGGACGTTTCCTTCCAATATGCATTTGCCAATATTACATCTGGGAAAGGTAATGGTAGCACATAGGTGATCTTTGTATGGGTTAACTTTAAACGCATGTTTAGTTAACAGAGCAGGCTAGGCTACTTTTAGAATATGCTTTGTTTGGTTTATCTGACAACAGCATAACCAAACAAATGCATATAGGAAGACAGCGCAAGGTCCAACAAAACTTGACCAATGCCAATCTAATCTTGTAAATACACAACAAATTCACAATAGACATCATTGCGAAATATGTGATTTAAAATCGTAAGCAAAACGTAACTAAAAACAATGTTCAACGTCGTGACAGCAGTGTGACTTCTGAGGGAAATAACGTTGATTAGCAACAGGCCCATATGTAAAACACATGTTTTAATTGTTTTTATTATACTTCATTGTCATTTGTGGTGAATGGCCAAGACAAGAATATGTGGTTCTTACTTCATATATAGTTTTGTTAAAATTACCAGGGACATGCAATCGTTTAAAATCCTTAAGACGCTACCTAAAACAGGGAAAATTGCAATAGAGATTTCTAAATAGAGATTTCAAATGATATTGTTTTTATAGTGTTATATCAACGTTATATGATTCAATTATATATCATTTGCCCAATATATACCTATGCTTGTTTAAGACAATTTGTGAGTCTTAGGAAGACACAGTTAGCTCAAAGCCAAGTAAACGATTTGTCGTTCGAGATTGTACCACGGCACTACCTACTAAAACAGAGATTTGCCTTTTACTTAATTTGTATTTAATAATAATGGCACTGCTATGTTTAGATGAAAACCTATATTTTCCCCAACAACTAAAACTGCCTATAGAAAACGCACTTGACTGTGTGTGATAATAATACCTGCTACAATTGCAAGGGTTTTAAGAAGTAAGGAGTGTTCTTTTAATGTGCTGGTGATAATAGAGTAGTTTTTTTGCACTGAATATAATCTTTATGTACGTATTGTTATATTCTTGATGTTAATATGCTCGTTTGCTGGTGTTTCCCATGTGAACGACGGAATTGTGTGTCCCCGCCATTGTTGTTGACATAAAAAGATGAATAAACAAGATGGCTCACAATCGTTCCTGTTCTTGGCTGTGAGAACTTGTTGACTGAATGACTAAATGACTGAGCGTGCATGGGCTAGACTACTGCTCCTACTGTCTGTCCTCTACACAACACCGAGCAACCCCTCACTGCAACGGAAAACTCAATGACATGATACTTGTTTTAAATTATGAACAGTAAAATACTCTGAAATGTTTTACTGCTGCAAACTGTAAATTATGGTGCATTGTGGGGAAATGTTGTGTTCAGGAAATAATGGCTGTATTTTGAACTTAAAATGTATAGGGGAAAGATGGGAGCGCAGGAAGTCTTGAACCTTAACATATGCCCTGTAGTCGCTGCCGGTTTATAAGCCTTTGTTAAGGTCTATAAAAGTGCATGTGATATAAAAACCAAATATACATTTTTATAAACTGGGTGGTTCAAGCCCTGAATGCTGATTGGCTGACAGCCGTGGTATATCAGACTATCTACCATAGGCATGACAAAACATTTATTTTTACTGCTCTAAATGCACTGGTAACCAGTTTGTAATAGCAATAAGGCACCTTGGGGGTTTGTGGTATATGGCCAATATACCACAAAGCACAAATAGGGCTGTATCCAGGCACTCCGTGTTGGGTCTTGCATAAGAGCAGCCCTTGGCCGTGGTATATATGGCATATACCACACCACCTCTGGCCCTATTGCTTAAATATGCTGCAATGTTTGTAAACACTTTACTTAGCAGCCAACCTGCTTGCACCAATCCCTTGCAATTACAGTAAAATAATGTGAAATACAAACTCCTCCCCTCAATTTCATTCATTCCGATTATGGTAGGCTTTACTTTTTTACAGTATAATGCAGTCAATTGTATTGTATTGTAGTGTGTGTCGTTACACAGTACTTGCTTTGATACCATATTTATATTACAATAAGTGTAATATGAAATGCAGAATTGTTCTTGCCACCGAGGTGCCTGTAAGCTACTGTCAAAATCACAATAACCCTATTTACAGTGTAGACTACACACAAGACCAGGGCTGCCCAATCCTCTTCCTGGAGATCTACCATCCTGTGGGTTTTCAGTCCAATCCTCTTCCTGGAGATCTACCGTCCTGTATGTTTTCAGTCCAACCCTCTTCCTGGAGATCTACAGTCCTGTGGGTTTTCAGCCCAACCCTCTTCCTGGAGATCTACAGTCCTGTGGGTTTTCAGCCCAACCCTCTTCCTGGAGATCTACCGTCCTGTGGGTTTTCAGTCCAATCCTCTTCCTGGAGATCTACAGTCCTGTGTGTTTTCAGTCCAATCCTCTTCCTGGAGATCTACCGTCCTGTGGGTTTTCAGTCCAACCCTCTTCCTGGAGATCTACTGTCCTGTGGGTTTTCAGTCCAACCCTAATTTAACACACCTGATTCTACTAATTAGCTGCTCAACAAGACCTTAACTACCTGAATCGGATACGCCAAATTAGGGTTGGATTGAAAATCTATAGAACAGTAGATCTCCAGGAAGAGGATTGGACAGCCCTGGACTAGACTATAGCCTCAAAACATTTTAGAGGAAAGGCTCACTGTTTATTATTATTGTGCCAATACCCATTAGACTACACTATAAAAAGTAACTGTCTAACTCATTAAAGAAATTGAGTAGTGGCTACTCAAACATCTCCAACAGTCAGTAGAACTCAAATCATAAAAGTCGTACTAACTCAGATGTCAATAAGATTTCTTATCACTTAATGGGTTTGAGTACAGTTAACAAATATTCGGTTATTGAGTAAGTATAACTTCATTTATTTGTGTTCTGCTAATCTAAAGTGATTGAGATTTTACAAGTTATAATTATTTCATATTTTAAAGTAAATGTAATGTTTATTAAATAAGTTGTTCTTGCTTGATTCTATTATGTTTTGTGTCTTTACTTAAATGAATAAAGTACGAGTCAGACACATTGATATTTCAGTAAAAAACACTTCTGTGTTGTGCTGATATAGAATTATTACGTTTTTGCAAGTTATGAATATACTAGTGCCACGTGGGTAATATATATATATTTTTTACTTTATGATATTTTTACACAATGTTGTATGCATGTTTAAAGAATGAAATGTATATTTCCAAAATAGTATTAGCATATGGTATGCTACAAGTTGTAATTGATCATGATGAATAGATATCAAAACCGTCAGGCAAATTGATGTTGAATAATGAGACAAGTCATTCCCACCATCAACAAGGTGTGTCCCACTCTTAATGATAGAGGCTAATGCAGCTTCCTGTAATGATTACCGTCCTATCTCGTTACTGCTAGAGGAATGAGCACCGTGCTCAACAACGCCTGCTATAAAGTGGGTTAAAATGACAAGTTGTGAAATACATAAAACAATGTTAAACATTAAGACACGACCACTGAAAATTACTAATCAGAATTTAAAAAGATAACCAAAACACTTTATTACTTAAGTATTGAACACTGAAATACTTTCAGTTCAGTGGAGGCTGCTGAGGGGACGACAGCTCATAATAATGGCTGGAATGGAGTAAATGGAATGGTACCAACCACACGGAAACCATGTTTCATGCATTTAATACCTTTCCACTGATTCCGTTCCAGCCATTACTATGAGCCCGTTCTCCCCAATTAAGGTGCCACCACACTCCTGTGTTTGAGTTGGGACGGAAAATTGTTAGCAGAACAAATTACTTTTTACAGTGTAGCTCTGATGCAACTATTGCCACTTAACTTGAAGTTGTACTCGTAGCCTGCATATTTCTCCATAGTCCACTCCTTGACGACCAGAAGCTTCTCATTGTCACAGGACGTCTGTATTTACAGTGCATTCAGAAAGTAGTCATAGCCCCTTGACTTATTTCACATTTTGTTGTGTTAAATCCGGAATTCAAAATAGATTTTTTTTTTCTCACCCATAACCCCATAATGGAAGTGGAAACCTGTTTTGAGAAATGTTTGCAAATTTATTGAATTTACTGTACCTCCGCCCCTCAGGAACATTCACTGTCTTCTTGGTAAACAACTCCAGTGTAGATTTGGATTTGTGTTTTGGGTTATTGTCCTGCTGGTGGAAAGCAGACTGGTGGAAAGCTCCTTTCCATTTCTTTTTATCCTGAAAAACTCCCCTGTCCTTAACAATTACAAGCATACCCATAACATGTTGCAGCCACCACCATGCTTGAAAATATGGAAGTGGCACTCAGTCATTTGTTGTATTGGATTTGCACAAACATAACACTTTGTATTCAGGACGAAAAGTTAATTGCTTTGTCACATTTTTTTTTACAGTTTTACTTTAGTGGCTTGTTGCAAACCGGATGTGACAAAAAAATATATTTAATCAATTTTAAATTCAGGCTGTAACACAACAAAATGTGGAAAAAATAAATGCGTGTGAGAGAATACTTTCTGAAGGCACTGTACATAGATAGGCCTACACTTGACTTGTTCCAATCTGTAATGTATTAGTTATATCTGCACCATATTAGTTATTTATATAATGACTATGCAGTTACATCTAGTAACACTTTTATCACCATATACATTGAAATGACCAGTAAGTGTAATAAATCATTTCATACAGAGTTAGAAATCCATCCCTCATATTACCAACAGACAAACACTGTGGCTCGACATGTTTTGAGCGATAGTTTTCCAGTACCATGTACAATGACAATTGTTATATCGGTCTATTGGAGACACAGTCAACAATATACCTAGTATCTCAACATAATTGGCCCAATGTATTGATATCAGTTGAAGCTGCAGTAGTTCCTGGTTTCGGGTTTTCATCATTTGGACGAATCAGGATTGGGCGAATGCAGTGCTTAAACTGGATCAGTGATTTTCAAGCCCGTGTGAGGAGGATAAACTGTTTCCACAGCCGCAAAGTCAAAATGGGCTATATTGTAAAAATGAATGAAAACTAAAATGTCCCTTTTGGCCATGATAAACACTGGTGATATTAGGGGAAGAGAGGGGTTTTGAGTTTTTGTTTGCGAGGGAGGAGACTTCGCTTCCTCCGTTTGCACAAAGGTAATACGAATTGTTAACGGCATTACCCCAAGAAGTCAAATAGGAAATGACTAACTTTGGCAAGAGAAGTTTACTTCGGGGTAACCAAGATTACAATTTATTATATTGAGATTGTGTGTCACTGGCCTACACACAATACCCGATAATGTCTAAGTGGAATTATGTTTTAAGACATTTTTACAAATCAATTAAAAATGAAAAGCTGAAATGTCTTGAGTCAATAAGTATTCAACCCCTTTGTTATGGTAAACCTAAGTAAGTTCAGGAGTAAAACTGCTCCTTTGTTATGGTAAACCTAAGTAAGTTCAGGAGTAAAACTGCTCCTTTGTTATGGTAAACCTAAATAAGTTCAGGAGTAAAACTGCTCCTTTGTTATGGTAAACCTAAATAAGTTCAGGAGTAAAACTGCTCCTTTGTTATGATGGTAAACCTAAATAAGTTCAGGAGTAAAACTGCTCCTTTGTTATGGTAAACCTAAATAAGTTCAGGAGTAAAACTGCTCCTTTGTTATGGTAAACCTAAGTAAGTTCAGGAGTAAAACTGCTCCTTTGTTATGGTAAACCTAAATAAGTTCAGGAGTAAAACTGCTCCTTTGTTATGGTAAACCTAAATAAGTTCAGGAGTAAAACTGCTCCTTTGTTATGGTAAACCTAAATAAGTTCAGGAGTAAAACTGCTCCTTTGTTATGGTAAACCTAAATAAGTTCAGGAGTAAAACTGCTCCTTTGTTATGGTAAACCTAAATAAGTTCAGGAGTAAAACTGCTCCTTTGTTATGGTAAACCTAAATAAGTTCAGGAGTAAAACTGCTCCTTTGTTATGGTAAACCTAAATAAGTTCAGGAGTAAAACTGCTCCTTTGTTATGGTAAACCTAAATAAGTTCAGGAGTAAAACTGTGCTTAACAAGTAACATAAGTTGGATGGGCTCACTCTGTGTGCAATAATAGTGTTTAACATGATTTAGAATGACTACCTTGTCTCTGTAACCCACACACACAATTATCTGTAAGGTCCCTCAGTCGAGCAGTGAGTTGCAAACATAGGTTCAACCACAAAAACCATGGATGTTATCCAATGCCTTGCAAAGAAGAGCACCCATTGGTAGATGGGTAAAAAAAAAAATACATACATGTATATGCCTTTGAGCATGGTGATGTTATTAAATAAATGTTGGATGGTGTATCAATACATCCAGTCACTACAAAGATACAGGCGTCCTTCCTGACTCAGTTGCTTAAGAGGAAGGAAACCTCTCAGTGATTTCACCATGAGGCCAATGGTGACTAAAACAATTACAGTTTAATGGCTGTGATAGGAGAAAACTGAGGATGGATCAACAACATTGTACTTACTCCATGATGGAGCTCCCGGGTGGCGCAGCGGTCTAAGGCACTGCATATTAGTGCTAGAGGCGTTACACCAGACCCTGGTTCAATTCCAGGCTGTGATTGGGAGTCCCATAGGGTGGTGTGCAATTAGCCCAGCATTGTCTGGGTTAGGGTTTGGCCGGGGTAGGCTGTCATTGTAAATACGCATTTGTTCTTAACTGGCTTGCCTAGTTAAATAAAGGTTAAAACAACAAACACAAATAACAGAGTGAAAAGAAGGAAGCCTGTACAGAACAAATATATTTGAAAACATGCATCCTGTTTGCAATAAGGCACTAAAATAAAACTGCCAAAAATGTGTGAAAGAAATTAACTCTATGTCCTGAATACAAACAACACACATCACTGAGTACCACTCTTCATATTTTCAATCGTGGTGGCTGCATCATGTTATGGGTATGCTTGTCGTCAGCAAGGACTACAGAGTTTTATTTAGGATAGAAATAAATGGAATAGAGCTAAGCAGAGGAGGAAAACCTAGTTCAGTCTGGTTTCCAACAGACACTGGGAGACAAATTCACCTTTCAGCAGGACAATAACCGAAAACACAAGGTCAAATAGACACCGGAGTTGCTTACCAAAACGACATTGAATGTTCTTGAGTGGCTTACTTACAGTTTTGACTTAAATCGGTTTGAAAATCTATGGCAAGGCTTGAAAATATCTGTCTAGCAACGATCAACAAACAACTTGACAGAGGTTGAAAATCTAAAAAAAGAATGTGCTAATGTTGCACAATCCAGGTGTGCAAAGCTCTTAGAGACTTACCCAGAAAGACTCACAGCTGTAATCACTGACCAAAGCGATTTTAACATGTAGTGACTCAAGATATATTAGTGTTTATTTTTCATTATTATTATGTTTTTTTTTTTACAAATGATACAATTTTTCTTCCACTTTCAAATGATTTAGTATTCTGTGTACATCCTTGACAAAAAAAAGACAAATCAATTTAATCCCACCTTGTAACACAACAAAATATGGAAAAGTCAAGGGGTGTGAATACTTTCTGAATGCATCAAAAAAGGATTCCACTATGTTGACAACCCTTTTGTGGCTATATAGAAGCCTTTTTATTGTTCTTTATGGAACCTTTATGGATAATCTCAACGTTTTTTGTAGAATCATGCTGAATCTGGTTTAATAGCTATATTATATTGTTCAAATTCCATAGGTTCATTATTGTGTTGATTAACAAGTTGAATCAGGTGTGCTGGCTCTGGAACAGCTGGGGGTCCTTGAGGAGAGAGCTAGGAATTACTGACTAGTCAACAAGACCACACATTAGTCTTTCACAACACACCGTCAACAGCGCAACACAACACATTAGATTAACTGCAATGACACTCTCACTCACGGTTACACAAAAATATCTGTTAGTTAACCACGCCCCAAAATATTCGAATGAGCCATCGCCCCCACATTTTAATTATCACTTAAAGAGGAGAAAAACACTTTTTTGAAATGCAAAGAACCATTGAAGGGCTCTAAGTGTTCTTTGGGTCAGTATGGTTCCACATAGAACCATCACCCTTCCTAAAGAACCCTTGAGGAATCCTCATTTTTTTGTGTGTAAGGTAACCAATGTATTTGTATACATTCATACATAACTTAAAATAAAATAAAAACACTTAATGCACTCTGACTTGACAGTATCACTGATTTATTGAGGTTAAATATTGGCCATGCCTTATTCAGAGCAGCCATATACATAAACATTAAATACATTTATACATACATACCTCCATATACATAAACATTCATTGAAGTTGCAGGAAATGTATCACCTCTCATCACCCTCAGAAGAGGTAAGGTTTACAGACTGCTCCTCACCATACTGTTAATCATAATGATGATGGCTGCAGGCTGATTTCCCAGAGACAGCAGTGACATACTTTAGATTTATGTGTGAACACGTGTGGAACATTGGAATTTAGATGTTATCAATCATAACTTTTAAATATGGAGTTAAGCCAAACCCTAGTCTTCTGCTTTTGGACCATTGAGTTATGGTTCTATGAATACATGGACTGAAGGTCCAACAGTGGAGAAGCAATGGTTCAGCCCATAGAATCAGAGAAAATAATAGTCCTTCTATATTGCTTCATCAGAGAAAGACATTCTTATTTTTTTCTGTTCTCATCCCTCCCAAAGACAAACACACCGCAGTTTGGGAGGAGCACAGGGTCAGCTGCAGTGTAGCATTCCAGGAGTTAGCTAGGGGTTAAGTGTCTTGCTCAAGGGCACAAAGGCAGCCAATTGTAGCTTGGTTCTGAAACTGGCAGCCCTCCAGTTGAGGGTTAGTCTCTCCTATTGCCTGGCCCGGGATTCGAACCTTTGGGATAACATCATTGTTTATGCATGGGTGAATGGGTCATATAAAACTGCAGTGTTGGAGACAACATCAGAAGAAGTCTGTTTATTCTTGAGAGATTAGAGCTCCCACATCTTGAAGAGAAATGTGTTTATGAACCAATCTGGTAATGTTATATTGTTATTTAGGAAACACGTGTGTCATACCTTTGCTCTCTACTGTTCGATCAAATGTTCTCAGAGAAAGATAAAATCCCCGTAACACAAGGCCTATCCACAGGGATTCGTTTTGAGCCCGGGGTTGAGGCCCATTGCTATTCTGTACTCCTTATTGTAGGACTTTAACTGTGTGCCACTGTACAGCTTTGGTAATGTATGGAGATGTATAGGAATCACCCTCATCAGAATGTGTTTGCCGTTTTCTTTTCATAACAGGGGTCCTGCTATAAGATGTGTTTGGCGCATCTCGAGCAACCTGGCTATCTCGAACCTTTTGTTTATGTAACCTTTATTTAACTAGGCAAGTCAGTTAAGAACAAATTCTTATTTACAATGACGGCCTAAATTGTATAACCAGTTACTACATGGAAATCAACCTCAATATACTCCATCATAACTAGTCACATACTTAAAATAAATATTGTTTAACTTAATTAATTGCAGCAATATGTATCACCTCAATAAAAATTGGATGTAAACATGCAAACGGCAGGAGTCCAAAAAACACCAATTATATTCAAAAATTATCACAAAATGTCATTCAAAATGCATCTTAAACATTCAAAACTGATACGTCACGATTTATTTTCTGTGTTGATATGTTTCTGTAAATCGAAAACAAAAGAAGAATGAGGGGGATAATATTTTAAAGGCCTATAGCCTATTTTCTAAAGCCTACTACTATAAGATACCTACTTAATAAGTTATTGCACGACTTGTTTTTCTCAAATATAATAATGCTCTCGAATGAAACGGCTATTCAATAAAAAATACAATTTTCGTACAAATCTTGTCGGTTGTCCAGTCCAAAAATAGCACAAAAAATATAGGCCTATCAGTGTTTTATTTGTTTCGTATCCTACTGCTAAATGACTTGGCATTAGGTAAGGCTATTCCTTTAAAACTATTCTTGCATGCTTGTAGCCTATTGAAAATACAGGAAGCTTCCGCACAATGAACAATTATCCGTAAGAATTGTCTGACCGTCGGGCTTTTGTGTGTATACTTTTAACAGATTCCCGTTTAGGTTTAGTCTACTTGCCATAAACTTTAATGGCGCTATAAATGGGGCTAGCTATATCCGGAAACACGGTGTTTTTCTTTTTACAGTGTGCAATGTTGACTCATCCTGCGACATGGCACATGGCCTGCACAGACAAGATGCAACTTGCCTCGGTGTATGTATATAATGTATTTATATCTTAATCATAGCTGTGGAATTTACAGTATGATCTATCTTTCTTTCTTATCTCACAGAGAGACTAATGATATAGCCTTTGTCTATGTTAAGCGACAAGATTATATCTATTTGGAATGCCAAGAGGATGGAAAATATTTTAGGCCTGAAAAAATGGAATCAAATATTGTAGGCGTATAGTATACCTACTGCGAAACAAATCAAACGTGTTTCTCTCCAATATCAAGGCCTGTTCTTTTGAATTATCCGAGTGATGTACTCTTCCAAATGGAAATGCCATAAGGCCTGGGCTATATCTTCACCTTACCTCATCTTTATTCGGAACCTTTCTATTTTACAGTATCCTAAAAGAGGTCTGACTACTGGCTTGTTTTGCTCAAATATGCCTGTATCCATAGTTCCGTCTGATTTTCAGTTTTACACTACACTGTAATGTTCTGTCTAACATTTTCAGCGAATAGGCCTAAATGTTTAAACTCACATGTGAAGCTTTGCCAATCTTCTATATGTTCTTGGACGGAAAGGCTAAATCAAGCTTTTGGTGAGGGAAATATCTAACACTTACCCTATATGAAGTATTCATGAGAATATGAAAAACGAAAGGTTTTCATTTTCACACGTTATAGGTCTGTGTCGTTTCTCTAAATTAGGAGTATTGTAGGCCTGTGCATATAGTAGCATATCTTGGAATCGAATGAAGATGGATGAATCGAATTAATTGAACCTGAGCATAAACCTATATTGAAGGTGTTGATTGAGCGACAAATGGCCTCAAACTATATCTACTTACCTAATAGTCTGTGTTTGTGTTTGTGAAGCTTCCAATAGTTTATTCATTGCCAATGTTCACATTGGTGGATACATTGAGATATTGATATAAAGTAGAATATTGGGGATACTCTCACATTACTGAGGTGGAACAGCATTGCTTCCGTTTTGTTCTTTATTAAACCAGAAATATTAAGAAAATATTTAGGTCTAGAGAACTTTATCCTCAAGAAGGAGAGAAATACTAGGATGTGCAACACATTCCTAGTTGTTTTGGGGATACATTTACATTTGAGTAATCAACGTTTACGACTGAATCCATTCTGGGATTGGTTGCAGCGAGCCACGTGGCACACCCGCTCTGTGAACATGAACTTTATGCTGTTGTCTATTCCTCGGACCTCACGTTATATCAGCAGCTCTCTCAGCGGGGTCTTAGACATTTTATCGCCAATACATTATTTTTCCTTCAGTATAGACTAAAAAGCAGTTTAGCTTTTGGATATGGAACGCATTTGGTCTAGGCTACATTCCCTTCCCGACTTGCTCCTGCCTCGCCGTCAGAAATGGCTTCACGACAGTCACAGCCTTTATCAGCCCCTGTCTACGGTAGCCTACCCTAGAGGAAAAATAACCCAACGGTTGCACAAAGAGAGAAAGAGAAAGCAGCGGACAGTAAATTACGCTGGTTACCAAATTGTTCAATTTAGTTTTTGCTTTTCGATCCGTCGGCAGATTTAGAGACATTTGCCATGCGCGGTGTAGCGGCGTAGAGGTCCATTTGCCAGGATCACCGCCATACCCTTCCACTGGACCAGTGATCCTGCGTCACGGTCACTACAAACAACTCGGAGAACGCAGATGCGGGTAAGAAAGCGATTCCGTGATCCTTCCTCACTGGCTTGAATCTGGATATGAACCGTATCTGTTAGAAGGGGGCATTTGAGACGTTATGCAATACAGGCTATATGGTATCAGATAAGTGAGGGGAAAGACATTGGATATGAATGCTATTGATGTATATTTTGCGTATTCGTGACCTGACCTGCAGGCTACTGTAACCTCAGTTGTTTCTCTATAGTAGGCAAGGCTGCGTCTGCTTGGAAATGGATTCTTCATTAGTGCACTGTTCAGAAAATCAATGACGCACCGTCTAGATGTAATCATATGTTACGCTAGAGTGTGGTTTGTTTTGTCGAAGATAGCTTGCCTTGGGTGGGTAAATATTGCGAGAGGATCCACTGGGGGACCATGTTGTTTTGTGGTAATGTTCATTTGGGGCTTGAATCTTTCTTTGCCATTCTTCCAGATTATAGAGATGACATTGAACTGTGTTTTGGACACACACACACACACACACACACACACACACACACACACACACACACACACACACACACACACACACACACACACACACACACACACACACACACACACACACACACACACACACACACACAACTGTTGTTCACTGCTCTTAACAGTGCCCGCTTGTGCCTACCGCTTCCACGGCGGGGGTGAGGGGTAGTGTAGGGGGAGTAGTGGGGTATTTGGTATTTTATTAGGATCCCCATTAGCTGTTGCGAAAGAAGCAGCTACTCTTTCTGGGGTCCACATGAAACATGAAACATGACATAATACAGAACATTAATAGACATGAACAGCTGGAGGACAGAACTACGTCTGTTAGTCAGTCTGCAGGCTGGCTGTAGTGTGGATATAATACACATATACAGAGCTGAAATATGTGCATTACAAAATGACTGAACCTGTCACCAGCATGCACGCAGCTTGGAATATCGTACGAAATATTTCAACCGTCCCCATTTTGAATTGATGTCTGTATTGGTGGGTTGTGAGACGGCCTATGAGTAGAAAATAAAGTTGTTATTTTCTGATACAATAATGAAGCTGTACACAACAACAAGGATTCAATATTTAATTATATTAATTGAATGAACACCAGCAACAGCAAACATGGTCAAAATCATAATAACAAAAATAACAATAAATCATTATCAAAATAATCGTCATGATCACATTCCCTGTCAACAATCATATGCGTACACAAAGGGCAGAATCCTTACTTAACATATCCACGCCTAACTAGCCTACAACTTGCGCGTAAATCAGATTGCTAAGGTTTACGCACGAGCTTTGTTAAACTTCCGCAGGAGATTTTACTCACGAGCGTCATCATTTTTGGATCCCCAATAGTCTATACTGAGCTCCATAGGATATAAGCCTTTCACTGTGCAAAATTGGTTAAATATGGCAAACACTTGTACATTCAGGGGGGGGGGGGGGGTTACATATTGTGTATTTTCTATTTATTTCTATAGCCTAAAGTAAAACCATTATTGGGCAAAGAGGAATATTTGATCCCTTCATATATTTTATTAGGCTAATTGAAACTAGAGCATGTCAATAGACATTCTCGCAGGTGTGTTTAATTCATACGGTCACCTATCAAATGTCAGGTCATTGTGCGCGAACCTTTTTTCCCCATTGTTTCCTATTGTGCTTGTCATGGGGGGTACATCTTTAGCTCTTCAGTGGATTATCCTTGAGAGAGAGAGACAGAGAGAGAGAAATATCCTTCAAATTACAAATTCATAATACAGAAGCCATATATTACTAACATGCGAACTCGCTTCCCCAATCCCTTGTAGCTAAAGTTACACTTCAAAACCTTACATCAACGATTGACCCAAATCACTTGTAAAAATGAAAGGAGTGTAGAATTTTCCAGATGTCAGTTTGCAGATATACAATGGCTTTATTAATGCAGAAAATAGTGATTTATTGTTTGTCTGCATTTGTCTGCTTTTTTTAAAGGTTTATAAAAAACAAATGGGTATCATACATTTTATATTTAGAAAATATAGCAAACGCCTATGGGTTATTTTTTATTGGGGATTTGAAACTTGTAATAGGGCCACGCGCTGTACAGTCAAACGCTTTAACGTCTATTACACATTGTTATTGAATCATCAATCAAAATAGAAGATATTTGCTAATTAACATGATTTACGATGTGTTTTAGTCACCTTAAACAGCCTCATCTCTCATTAGCCTAGTGCATAACAGGCATAAATCCTATACCCCACTGGGCAAGAACTGGTTAAATCAATGTTGTTTCCACGTCATTTCAACCCCTCAAAAATCTGTGATGACGTTGCTTCAACGTAGGAAACTAATTGGATTTGCAAAAAGTCATCAAGGTAAGGGTATTTCGTATTTTTTGTCACCCAACTTTTAACCTAAATCCAATGAAATGGTGATTTCTTGTTGTTGTTGAATTCACGTTAGTTGACAACTCAACCAAATGTAAATCAAAACTAGACGTTGAACTGACGTTAGTGCCCAGTGGGAAGCGAGTAGACATACTCTTCATACCCAATCCCCGCAATATGTTAACATTATCTCATTAAAGCTTGTTCAGAGCTAGCGCTGAGTATTAACTCCTCGTGTTACAGTAAGAGAAAGCGGATACTAAAGCAGTTCTTCAGGCCCACATGATCAACACATATGTTCCTTTGTGCTTCAAATTGTTGACCATGGAAAAGTGAACACTGTACTTGCCTTGTCTATAACTCAACATCATTTTGATATTTTCTATTTCATTATGTTAGCCTATTTTGTTACAGCTTAAGATCAAATGTTGCCACAGTAGGCTGTTACAACCAACAAGCTCTCACAGTCTCACTGCAGAAATATACGTTATTGCACTTATCTCCACATGTCAAATTCCGAAGTTACTCCAAAGTCACATTTGTAATTGTTTTTGACACCCTGGGTTGCTCCTCCTGATTACAACTACAAGTGTGTTAGACCATTATTAGGCCTAATTGGACTTTTCTGGCTTGTTTCCTCATTTACTACTAATAATAATAATGATCATTAAAATAATCCTATCGTTTTGAGTAAATGATTAGTATTATTATCGGCAGCAGTAGTAGGCCTAGTAGATAATAGGCTAGTAAGCTACACGCATATAGCCTATAAAGTGCAACAGTGCAGATGTTCGTCTTCAAAGAAATACGGGCCAAACGGGCTCTTTCCTCTCTGCTTCAAAAGCACGTAATTTGTGAGCTGCCATAAACCACTTAGACATAGGCATACAGCTCATTCTCCCAGCTCACATCACTATACTGCATACTAACAGCTGTTGTGAATTATGCAATGGAACTACCACAAACTCCAGGGTATGAAAACAAAAATCATCATACTGGTTTTATAAACAATTATGTCAAATACTTCGGTCATATTGGGGTAAAACGTATAGAGCCTATAAAGGGTATAAAAACTGAAATACCGAAGCAGTGAGTGCAGTCATATCATTGAGGTTCACACTCAGTCATCTCATCAATCACAGTTGACGTTGAAGTACGTGATGTTGATACATTGTGAGTATTGCTGATTTCGGTAGCGCGCTCGGCTGTATGGCTCTCATCAATTGCTAGACACCCAGACTTATGTAGCCCAAGCAGTAGGCCTATACAGTCTGCGACCATTTTGGCTTAGTTGAGTGTAGGAGGAGAATCGTAATTCTATTCGCAGAATGGGGACACTATTTATGTAGGCTAGTGAAATGCAAAATTGTGAGTATAATGAAAGCAACTTTAATAGAACATTTAATGGGAAGGATAAAGGCATATAGACAATTTCGGAGTTATGACGCACTTTCAACTGCCTTTCATTTCCTCAAGTAGTTAACACAACACACGTGTAATACTGTTTACAATTAGAGGTTTTTAAGATGAAATATTCCTTCTTGGTGTCCTATTTTTCTCCCTGTTTGTCAGTCTGCGGATGTCACATATGGCCACTAATCCAGTGGCAAACATTTATTGCACCACAGACTTCCTCGTCTTTGTTCTGTCCTCGCTTTTATGGCCTGTTTAGGACCCAGACCAGGAGCATAGACCTACATCTGCAAGTTAAAGATTCGTTTTGTTGTAGTCTGTATAGATATCCCCTTGTCAAATACATTTGTATACATTTGTAGTTTCAATACTGTGAATTTTCTATGTATTGATTATTGAGAACAATTTGGAGATATCAGCAATGTTTAGCTAATATCGTTCTCTAATCAACGTTGTTATCGAATAGCTTGAAAGTTGTTTGAACAGTCAAATTAATCAATCTGAATTGATTAGGTGCAGGTGTGTGTTGGAGCTGAAGATGGAAAAGGCTTTGCAGTAGTCGATTGTTGAATGAACTTTGCCACACACTGAGAACAAAAGGGTTCAGTGTGGAATATTGGTATCCTATCTGCAAGATCATAACAGTGGTGTCGAGTTTGTACCTCATTTTATCCGGGTATTCATTCAATGATTAATGACTCTTGTTAATGATAAATGACTCAATTTCCTCAGTTACGAACGAGCTCATGTCATAGGGCTACATAAAACACAATTACAAGTCTATTTTTTATTTGATTTGATTTATTAGGACCCCCATTAGCCGACGCCAATGGCAACATCTAGTAGTGCTGAGGTCCGACACATAACGAAAAAAACATTACAAACCTAATACTTTACAATTTACATACATATGGTCTAGAGCTAAAGTACTGGGCTATTTCAAAATATCCATCCTTGTTTAAGATATACCCTACATCATGTCACCGATACTAAAATCATATAAATGTAATATTTGTGTGAAGGCAACACACATAACATATATTTAAGCAATAACGCATGAGGGGTGTGGTATATGGACAATATACCACGGCCAAGGGCTATACTTAATCACGACGCAACGCAGCCCTTAGCTATGGTATATTGGCCATATACTACAAACTCCCCAGGTGCCTTATTGTTATTATAAACTGGTTACCAACATAATTAGAACAGTAAATGGTCAGATATATCATGGCTTTCAGCCAATCAGCATTCAGGGCTCTAACCACCCTGTTTATAATATGCAATTTGAGACTGATATTACAGTATTTGGTGAGAGAGTATTGTGGTTAGGTAAATAAATACCTAGCTCTACATTTGTAAGATGTGATTGTATCCGTAAAAGTGCTCTGTGAATACATCCTCTGACATAGCCTGATCAATGCTCTACTCACGGCTGATTTCTGGATAACCAGGAGAGAAGGTGGAAACAGTTAATAGCGTAGTAACTTTAAATAAAAAATATTCTAGTATTTTTCCTTGCGATTATAATCCAACACATTCGATTCAGAGGCTCGAGACTTATACATAGAGTTATTTATTGGTGAGCTGGGAAACGTCAGTTGGTTTTATTGCCCTTCACAGAAGAGACCCTAAACGCATTCTTAGCATCCCCGACCTTCCCCCTAACAATCGGATTGACAAGTTCCGAGCCGAGGCACGATAATTACCTACGTCATGTAATGCATTTCATACACGATGTAAATCATGGAAAGAATGTGAGAAATTCTTGCTTCAGCAAAAACACAAGAACCAACAAAGCACGCGAGTTTTATGAGAGTGCTACCGATACATAAACGTCTAAATGTACAACTCAGCCTGAAATGATGTACAGTGCTCAGGTCAAAGAATTACATTATACAAATATATTTCTACATTGTACTTGTTAGTGGCATTTACAATATGCAAAATATGTGCTTGCAAACTACCTTCTCTCTCTCTCCACACACACACACACACACACACACACACACACACACACACACACACACACACACACACACACACACACACACACACACACACACACACACACACACACACTATTCCCCATAAGCAGGTTAAACAGATGTAAAGATATCAATTGAGTTGTCCCATGTATAAAATTTCATAAACTGTATTCTGGTTTTGGACAGGCAGCAGTTTGATATTGCTGACAGATACACATGTCACTTATATGTTTCTATTGTCTTGTTTTCTAGCTCAGCAGAAAGACACTCTAACTTCATGCGTGTGTTTTGTGACTGTGTTGTTAGAGCTAAAGCTGGTTACCTAAAAGCTACAGTTTCCTTTTAACTCCTTGCTCTCTATTGGTGGAGAAGGGTCAGCTGACATGGTCATATTTTCCCTTTCGGAGCCTCAGCTATAACACTCGGGTTAGTGCGTCTTACTGGAAATTAATAATATTGAAATCTCAAGGAACCGTCCATTTTACAGAAGCAGATAACGTATAAAAGGAAGGTTTTGCAAAGGTGTGTGAGATAGACAGAGTATAAATAGAGACGGGAGGGGGGAGCTACTGAGAGAGGGAAGTGGAGAAAAAAAGACCGATAAAGTGGGGAGAGTTAAAGGAGAGGGTTACAGGCAAGGTATGAATTCGTATTTCGCAAACCCGTCGCTCTCCTGCCATTTATCCGCTGGTCAAGATGTTTTGCCAAGCGTGTCCCTAAATTCCACAGCTTATGACACAGTGAGACATTTTTCCTCGTATGGGGCTGCTGTCAACCAGAATCGGATATACTCAAATCCTTTCTATTCTCCCCAAGACAATGTTGTTTTTGGGCCGAGCCGGGCATCCTATGAGTATGGATCTAATGTGTTTCTTCAAGACAAGGATGGGGGTCTTGCCAGTTGCAGACAAACAAGCAGAGGGCTGAATGCACAAAGCCCCAGTGCTCAGGAGTACAGCTTGGATCACGCCAGAGGAGGATCGCAGGAGCAGAAAGCTAACGTCCAGATTTACCCGTGGATGCAGCGAATGAACTCTCACAGCGGTGAGTTTTACTACAACAAATAAATTAAGTAAATGGGTCAGTTTTACGATATGTCTTAGCAACAGAGCAACTTCGTTTTTATGGCCCCATAAAACATTGTATCGTCTCGCCCTGGAGAAAGGCCTCCTTTCTGAGTGTGCGTAACTATTCTAAGAGTTGCCCCAAATTGTATGTTTTGTTTAACCTGAATGTTATATATTTAATTTAAACAATTTGCATAAACGATGTATATTTTACAAACAGACGTTGGACATTCAGATGATGTATCATGGTTTGAACCGCTTGTTTATTTCACTGCATGCCAGATGCGTTCCTACCCGGAGCAGAAATAGGCTATTTTGGACATGAATCGCTGCCATCACATTGTCAGTACCTTTGTAATTATGTCTACTCTAGATTATGGTGATTAAATCATCTGATGTCAGAAAAATGTACAGATTGGTTATATATATATGTATGTATGTGTGTGTGTGTGTGTGTGTGTGTGTGTGTGTGTGTGTGTGTGTGTGTGTGTGTGTGTTTGTGTAATCCAATACTTTGTTTTATTTTATTTTCACTGCACAGGAGTTGGATTTGGGTCAGACAGACGCAGAGGCCGCCAGATATACTCCCGTTACCAAACACTGGAACTGGAGAAGGAATTCCATTTCAACCGCTATCTAACCAGACGTAGACGTATCGAAATAGCAAACGCTCTCTGTTTGACGGAGCGTCAGATCAAAATCTGGTTCCAGAACCGTCGTATGAAATGGAAGAAAGAGAGCATTCTAACGTCTACGGTGACAGGGAGTGAATCAACAGGGGCCTCCGTGGAGGAAGGAGACGGCGTGGAAGAGGAAAATAAATAAAAAATAAATGAATGAAAGAAAGACATTTAAAACGAAATCATGAAACTCCAACTAAACTACCTAGCCATTCAAGGACCAGAAACTCTAATGCATGATATTATTCTGCTATTGCCCCCCCCCCCCATCTATGTATCTGTTTGGATCACTTCAACCAATTCACATAAGTCATTGATAGGCATGGTTTACAAACACAATATGCATTAGCATTCCAAATGTGAAGAAAATGCGAAGGCACACTTATTTTGTTTTTGTTAATTAATATAGGTATTTGAAGGTTTACTTTCACATGAATCCCATCGTAATTTTGTGTTTTGCAATATGCATCTTGCAAATATCCTGAAAGCTCTCATGGGGTGACAAACACTACCTAAATTGTAGATATGCCTGTATATATTCTATGTACGCTTATGTATACCCTGTGTAGCTTAAATGGACGTTCTCTTAAAGTGGCACTTACCACTGTTTAACCTAATAACCGTTTTGGGTTACCCAAGAATACCTAATAAAGAGGACAAATAATACACGAGCAATCAATCACGTTGTTTAGGGTTGTGAATTTATGTTTGATCATAATTGTGTATCATTGAATAAAATGTTTTCAAAACATGTCCGTCCCTGTCTTTTGTACAATTCTGAGCGATGGGTCATCACAATACAGATCACTACCTTCACTTCAATCCAGAGAAGACAGTGATGTCTTTTTTGCACAATTTGTGTGTTTAGTCTGGCAAAGTATTTAATGTATTACAGGTAGCCTACAAAGTATTACGTGAATGGCTCTTGCCATGTATGAAAATAACTTGACATATTACTGTTTAAGAAAGCATCCGTATTGTTTCTATAGTCATAATAGCCAATCCACATTTCCAAATGAAGTAGCAACGGAAACAAGTTTGGGATACCAAAATAAACTCAAACATAAGCCAATTGCCATATTGTACTATAAAGCTGATAGCCAGTCCAACCTGTAGGCTATCGGCCTATATGCAATGGCTTAGTGATTGTTTATGCTGCTCAATAAACGTTGATATGGGCAGTTTGGGCACATGGACCTATTTCTTCCGCACTTCCGGGATGACTATCAACCCAATTTAAACCAAATGAAGATAAACCTACATAGCATAATGGTGTCTCAAATAGCACAGCATTTTAATATAATAATAATAATACGAATAATTATTATTATTATGATAGCCGACTATGGAGCATTTGTCGTTTTGTATTGCTCCATCAGTGTTACTGTTGCTGTTCATAGTGCCTCTATGGCACTACGCCCCACCCCAACTAGAGGCTGGTACGCTATGTAATGCAGCAGGGCAAGGGAAGTGGGCCTATAGAGGGGCATAGATGAGATGACCGCCCTGGCCTGCCCTACACCAGGCACCAGATGACGCTATTGTCTTACAGTCTCGCCCTTTTCCTCACCCAGACCCCACCATGGTCCCCAACAGCCCACAGCACAAAGTTTACCGGGCACCTTCCCCCTATTCATCAATATACCCCCGGGAATATCAAGCCAATGCATGACTGGCCAACATCAGCACGTGATCCTATTCAGATTCCCCATATTTGGGCATTGCACGTCGAATCAAGAAAAAAACATATATGAATGCCACCACCTATAAACCGTGGTATTAAAAAAAAAAAGATATCCCTTGAACTTCCAAAGAGCTTCATAGGAATAGCAATAACTAATATAAAATAACAATACAACAGCAACATATTTAGCCCAGGCTACTCTCTGATATAATATGTATTGTTAGTCTAGTTCAGTTTTTACTTCATGAATCCCTTGCGCACCGTTTTTGAGTGTTTCGTGTAAGATGAGCTCGTACGTAGCTAACAACATTTTTAAGGAGCAAACGCACGAGGCATCCTCCTTTAACACCATGAATAGTTTTGGCAGGTATGGCTCTCTCTCTTCCCTCCATCAAGACAATTATGCCTATAACGGAGGTCTTCATTTGAACGGAACATTCACCTCGTCTGATTCCACTGCGAACTCTCTGAAACGAGAAGAGATGGAAACTAGCCTGCGAGGCAACACGGACGCTCAACCTCCACCACGACTACAGTCTTGCTCAGCTGCGAGCTCCCGGAACTCCGTGCAAAACTGCCTTCGTGATGGGATACTGAGCAAAGGGACTGGAAGGCCAATGGAAGTGGTCGAAAACCCTGCGACTGAAGAAAACGCAATCAAAGTCGAAACTATGCAGCCTGTGAAATGTCAAAACCATTCGAAGAAACACCAAGACAGTCAACAGCAGCCGCGGATTTTCCCCTGGATGACAAAACTACACATGAGCCACGGTAAACTGAAAACAAGTCTATAGCCAACTTAAAGCCTACTACTTCCCTCTCACTCACTCTCTCTCGCCTGCGATCCAGCTTTTGTCCATTCACAGTTTTTCGTCTTGAGTTTTATAGGCCAAACGCAGGAAATAATAAAACTGGCAGTCATAAATTTTATGACAAAGGCGTCTATTGCTCGTAAACCTGTTCTGTTACTGTGAATAGGTGATCTGCCACGGTTAGATTTATGGCTGCATAATTGGATAAGAGAAACAAAAATATACGAAAACGATAAACGAGTGTTCTTTTTTACGTTCATGTATTAGTGCTTTTCAGCTCCTAACAGGTTATTATACTCTAAGATGAGTATAGGCTATAGCCTAGTGGAACTCGGAGGAAAACTATGTGCCCTGACCTCCGTGTGAACTTTTCACCTTGGAAAGCTCCAGATATAATTGCAAGATGGTATTCATGTCCAAAATCCACTATTGTCCATTAGGCTATAGCCTACTGCTGGAGTTACCACTAAATATTACCACTGCATTTGGTGCTTTATTAAAGACTTAGCCAAAATGATAGTTCTGCGACTGTTCTTCCTTATGTTTTTTTGTTTGTCAAGATTTATGTGAAATGAACAAGCGCCAGAATAAATAATATTTTCTATTCAATGAAATAGAATTAGAAGAACATTCATTTCACTGTTAGTTTACACCTTTTACACCTGCATTTGACGGATACAATTTCATTTCATTCATCCAGAGTTTTTGTCCCTTGATTTCAATTTCATTATTTCGTTCAAGCAGTTCATTTGAATTGAAATAGTTTCACTTCTTTGGGGCTTAGTCACATGAACGTTTCATCATTTTTAATCATTTTAGATGCTGCAACTCAAAATAGAGAGGCAGTATCTTCATCTCACGTCATTCGACATTAACCTTGACCTCAGGTTATTTTTATATGAATTAAGATTTTATAATATTCGATAACTCTTGGATATTCTTAAAATGTAGGCTAACGCATATGTTTTCTAATACCACTTCAGAATCATCTGACGGTAAACGCTCTCGAACCAGTTACACCCGCTACCAGACTCTGGAGTTGGAGAAAGACTTCCATTTCAACCACTACCTCACACGTCGCAGGCGCATTGAGCTCGCCAATTCCCTCTGTCTGAACGAGAGGCAAATCAAAATTTGGTTCCAGAATCGACGTATGAAGTGGAAGAAGGATTCGAAACTGAAATCAAAGGACTCAATATAAACATGGAGTTGATGACTGATCTGGAGACGAACTGCTAAAAGAAGTATCCAGAGGGAGACCATTATTCGAAACGTGAAGACCGTTTTCATAAATCAGCACTTGTGTTACGGACTATTACATTATTAGCATATTACGTGTTTGTAACTTTACATGTGGACTTTTATTCTTTGCTTGATGGATGTAAAAATGGAAGGAAAATATTGAACAAAAATATAGTAATGTGTTGTCTAAATGTAAAGGCCTCTGGAAGTCCTAGGGAGGAGGAGCTGTGGACTATAAGGCCACTCCCTCGTTCATGTTTCAATGCAAATACATGAACATTCTGCCTATTCTTTTATCCTTGAGATAATAATGAAGAACATGTTCGTGAGTGATACTCAGTGGTAATACAATCATAACGAGGAGACCTAACTGTTCATGTCTCTTATAATGACGAACATTTTTTATTTTATTAAATATCTTAAAATTCATATTTGGGCGCTGAGTGACTTTGTTGTATTCGGGTTTACAGCAAACAGACGGTTGACTTTTTCAACTATGGATTATGAGGATTATGGTATTTGAGGACAGCACCCATACCCATAGGCCTACCATTCCATGTCTTATATATATATATGTTCGCAGTTGTCTGATCCAATCGAAACAGTGTACATATTGAATAATCTGCCACCCCCTTAGATGCACAATAATTGCATATGTACAGAAGGCCTATTATACAATTGTCTGAATAAGCTTGTGATTCAATCAAAACGCTTACAGGTGTTGAGAAAACGTTTGAATAAACCTCCCATACCGAATTACCAGCACATTCGTGTCGCACTTTTATATCATTACACATGTATAGGCACTTATTATTAAGAAATAGATTCGAGGTCCCACACGTCTATTTAAATCATTTACAGTAGGCCCATCTACCCCTGACAGACAAACGCATGCACATACACGTTTAAGCCCCCAGTAAAACTGTATTACTGTGTTTCCACCTCTCCACCACAGATATAACATGGTTCCAGTTTTAACAGGATAGAGCCAGAGAGCATAGCTAGCTGCTTCTAACTTCATATGGGTTGAGATGTGCAGGCTAACCTTCTCCATAGGCCTAGCCACTCACAGACTTTGATGTTTCTGTGGCCTTACTCACGGACCAAATGTAAAGCTATGGTTATGAAATATGTTACGGTATGCTATATGTTTATATTCAGTCTATATCAAAACGTTTTTTTTTAAAGCTAACAAAAAACGGTTTACTAATATAGCTTTAAGTAGAGATTTGATCATGTGAGTCAATATTGTAAGCTAGTGTAGTAGACAAAACCATAAGTTGAAACACAGCTATGCATTGACCTGTATTTGGCACACTGCTGGCCTAACCATTGACACTTATTGTAACAAGACGTCTTAACAAAACTAAAACAAAAAATCTAGTTTCAGGGAAAATGATTAATCAGATGCCTTTTCCTGTAGGAAATGTTGCCCCATATAGAAAATAAATATATTTTCACTCACCTTGCAGACTTGTAGCCTAGTTTCATTGCTATATAAATACAACAGAGCATGGACTGCTTTCTCAATTGCACTGTCGGGCCTAACCGTGCTACATTGTTATATAGGGCTATCACATTCCCCTTTTAGTCTCTCTTCCTTTTAGTATTTTAAAGTTTGTAATGTTATTTATGCCAATTGCCTCGAGCAGGGCCTGTGAATGGTGCACAGGGAGCACGTGGTGCCATTAAAGTGGGGTTTATGGCCTGGAAAAACTGACAAACCTTCGATATATACACATCATATATAATCTTGTCCTGAATCGCAGCTGCTTGCTTCTATTACCTGAGTAAATAAGGGCTTTGTCTCAGTTAGTGTGGATTACCTTGGCCCGGACTAGTCCGTCTGTGGTGGTGGTGCTGATCTCTCGGTCACAAATGGATCCTTAAACGCTCCAGTAAGTTTATAATATATTTACTAACATGCATGTTGCGTCAACCTATAGCGTTTCTTTTGTATTTGATGTTGTGGTTCGGTTGGCTTGATGTTTTCGATAAAACAGGATTTGTTAAATAGTTTTTGTGGTACACATTCCTTATAATTATTATAACCAATCGTTATGTTATATCTGGCTCTGCTTGCTGTTTGTTTGTCCTTAGAGGAGATATGTCTTCCAATAGATTACAAACGTGTCTATGTATGGATCATGCATGGTCCCTAACCCCCTAGTAAAATAGAGTTACTTCTGAAAGACAGTTCTGTTCTAGCTTTCCTGACTGGTTCTATTTACTCTCCTCTCATTCATTAGGCATATGATGCATCTTTAAACAGAACACAATTTATTAATTTAGATAATGGTCTGCACATTGTCAAATGCTTCATGTTACTGTAACACAGTTGTCAGAGAACCAAAATAAGAGTTTGTGTGTGTGTGTGGTGTGTGTGTGATGTCCTATCATACAGTACTAACTGAAGCTACTATGCACAGCCATCGCTCCCACAAAAATGCAGTCAGGTTTCAGAGCTGGGATGTGTGTATAAATTACAAGTTCATACTTGTGCTTGAATAAACATAGCAACCCACGTTTCAGGATTCTCTTGGTAAGATATTGCTAAATCACTCTGTTGACACAGAGACTGATGAGTGTATCATGTTCACTGCTCAATGGTTCGACTCTCTTCAACTTTGTAGGCCAGTCCAATTGATACCTGTCATGGTATAGCAGTCCATTGGATAAATGTCATCCATCCCCTGCCATCCCATAATCAACACACAGACGTGATACTGTTTATTTTTGTAGTTGAGGAATGGAATGCTAACATAGAAAATGTTCTGGAAGGTTCTGGAAGCCAACATTTGTTTAAAAGCAGTGTGACAAGTTAAATCCCAATTGTTACGTTGTATCTCACCTCACCTAATAGGGAACTGGCAGGATTTTCCATACACCGTCAGGACAGAGAAGCTGTGTCTGGTAAGACGAGGGGTGGGGATGTCTAATATTAAAGATGTCTCGAGGTATTGCTCGCCGTGATGGCGCCGACAGAGATGGTCGCTTCGCGTTCTTAGGAAACTATGCAGTATTTCATTTTTTTGTCTATTATTTCTTACACTGTTACCCCAGGAAATCTTAAGTATTATTACATAGAGCCGGGAGGAACTATTGGATATAAGAGCAACGTCAACTCACCAACATTACGACCAGGAATACGTGCTTCCCAAAGCGAATCCTCTGCTTGGACCACCACCCAGGACAATGGATCGGATCCCAGTAGGCGACCCAAAACAACGGTGCCTTATGATTAACCAGTCATGGTGTGATCATAACAACATACAGGAACTCAAGTCCTTTTGTTCACCTGACCTAGAATTCCTTACAATCAAATGCGGACCGCATTATTTACCAAGAGAATTATCTTCGATTATAATCACAGCCGCGTATATCCCCCCCAAGACACCTCGATGGCCCTGAAAGAACTTCATTGGACTCTATGTAAATTGTAAACCACATATCCTGAGGCTGCATTTATTGTAGCTGGGGATTTTAACAAGGCTAAACTGAAAACAAGGCTCACTAAATTTTATCAGCATATTTCGAATGCGTGACCCGGGGTGGCAAAATAGAGTTGCAATTCAATGGCTCAGACACGAGACGTATGTGGCAGGGTCTACAGTCAATCACGGATTACAAAAAGAAAACCAGCCCCATCGCGGACACCGATGTCTAGCTCCCAGACAAACTAAACAACTTCTTTGCTCGCTTTGAGGACAATACAGTGCCACTGACAGGGCCTGCTACCAAAACCTGCGGGCTCTCCTTTAAATGTGTTAATCCTCGCAAGGCTGCCGGCCCAGATGGCATTCCTAGCCGCATCCTCAGAGCATGCGCAGACCAGCTGGCTGGTGTGTTTACGAACATATTCAATCAATCTCTATCCCAGTCTGCTGTTCCCACATGCTTCAAGAGGGCCACCATTGTTCCTATTCCCAAGAAAGCTAAGGTAACTGAGCTAAATGACTATCGCCCTGTAGCACTCACTTCCGTCATCATGAAGTGCTTTGAGAGACGAGTCAAGGATCATATCACCTCTACCCTACCTGACACCCTAGACCCACTCTGATTTGCTTACCGCCCCAATAGGTCCACAGAAGACACAATCGCAATCACACTGCACACTGCCCTAACCTATCTGGACAAGATGAATACCTATGTAAGAAGGCTGTTCATCAATTACAGCTCAGCATTTAACACCATAGTACCCTCCAAACTCATTATTAAGCTCAAGACCCTGGGTCTCGACCCCGCCCTGTGCAACTGGGACCTGGACTTCCTGACGGGCCGCCCCCATGTGGTGAGGGTAGGAAACAACATCTCCACCCTGCTGATCCTCAACACTGGGGCCCCACAAGGGTGCGTTCTCAGCCGTCTCCTGTACTCCCTGTTCACCCATGACTGCGTGGCCATGCACGCCTCCAACTCAATCGTCAAGTTTGCAGACGACACTACAGTGGTAGGCTTGATTACCAACAAGACGGCCTACAGGGAGGAGGTGAGGGCCCTCGGAGTGTTGATGGGACAGTAGTGGAGAAGGAGGAAAGTTTTAAGTTCCTCGGCATACAATTCACGGACAAACTGAAATGGTCAACCCAGACCGACAGTATGGTGAAGAAGGCGCAACAGCGTCTCTTCAACCTCAGGAGGCTGAAGAAATTTGGCTTGACACCTAAAACCCTCACAAACTTCTACAGATGCACAATCGAGAGCATCCTGTCGAGCTGTATCACCGCCTGGTATGGCAACTGCTCCGCCCACAACCATAAGGCTCTCCAGAGGGTAGTGAGTTCTGCACAACGCATCACCGGGGGCAAACTACCTACCCTCCAAGACACCTACACCACCTGATGTCACAGGAAGGCCAAAAATATCATCAAGGACAACAACCAGGCGAGCCACTGCCTGTTCACTCCGCTATCATCCAGAAGGCGAGGTCAGTACAGGTGCATCAAAGCGGGGACCGAGAGACTGAAAAACAGCTTCTATCTCAAGGCCATCAGACTGTTAAACAGCCATCACTAACATTGAGTGGCTGCTGCCAACATACTGACTCAAATCTCTAGCCACTTTAATAATAAAAAATTTGATGTAATAAATGTATCACTAGTCACTTTAAACAATGCCAATTTATATAATGTTTACATACCCTACATTACTTATCTCATATGTATATACTGTACTCTATACCATCTACTGCATCTTACCTATGCAGTTCAGCCATCGCTCATCCATATATTTATATGTACATATTCTTATTCATTCCTTTACACTTGTGTGTATAAGGTAGTTGTTGTGAAATTGTTAGATTACTTGTTAGATTTTACTGCACGGTCAGAACTAGAAGCACAAGCATTTCGCTACACTCACATTAACATCTGCTAACCATGTGTATGTGACCAATAAAATTTAATTTGATTTTGAGGTAGAGTACCTTATGATAAGCTGTAGACCACACTATCTTCCAAGAGAGTTCTCATCTATATTATTCGTAGCCATCTATTTACCACCACAAACCGTTGCTGGCACTAAGACCGCACTCAACCAGCTGTATAAGACCATAACATTTTACATTTACATTTTAGTCATTTAGCAGACGTTCTTATCCAGAGCGACTTACAGCAGTGAATGCATACATTTCATAGATTTTTTTTTCTGTGCTGGCCCCCCGTGGGAATCGAACCCACAACCCTGGTGTTGCAAACACCATGCTCTACCAACTGAGCTACAGGGAAGGCAAACAAGAATATGTTCATCCAGAAGCGGTGCTCCTAGTGACCGGGAACTTTAATGCAGGCAAACTTAAATCCATTTTACCTCATTTCTACCAGCATGTCACATGTGCAACCAGAGGGAAAAAAAACTCTAGACCACTTTTACTCCACACACAGAGATGCATACAAATCTCTCCCCAGCCCTCCATTGGGCAAATCTGACGATAATTATGTCCTCCCGATTCCTGCTTACAAGCAAAAACTAAAGCAGGAAGTACCAGTGACTCGCTCAATACGGAAGTGGTCAGATGACATGGATGCTACGTTACTGGACTGTTTGCTAGCACAGACTGGAATATGTTCTGGGATTCATCAAATGGCATTGAGGAGTACACCACCTCAGTCATTGGCTTCATCAATAAGTGCGTTGGCAACGTCGTCCCCGCAGTGACCGTACGTACATATCCCAACCAGAAGCCATGGATTACAGGCAACATCCGCATCGAGCTAAAGGCTGGAGCTGCCGCTTTCAAGGTGTGGGACACTAAACCTACTACACCGGCTCTGATGCTCGTCGGATATGGCAGGGCTTGAAAACTATTACGGACTACAAAGGGAAACACAGCCGCGAGCTGCCCAGTGACACGAGCCTACCAGATGAGCTAAATGCCTTTTATGCTCGCTTTGAGGCAAGCAACATTGAAGCATGCATGAGAGCACCAGCTGTTCTGGACGATTGTGTGATAACACTCTAGGTAGCCAATGTGAGCGAGACCTTTCAACAGGTCAACATTCACAAAGCCGCGGGGCCAGACGGATTACCAGGATGTGTACTCAAAGAATGCGCAGACCAACTGGCGAGTGTCTTCACTGTAATTTTCAACCTCTCCCTGACCGAGTCTGTAATACATACATGTTTCAAGTAGACCACCATAGTCCCTGTGCCCAAGGAAGTGAAGGTAACCTGCCTAAATGATTACCGCCCCGTAGCACTCACGTCGGTAGCCATGAAGTGCTTTGAAAGGCTGGTCATGGCTCACATCAACAGCATCATCCCAGATACTCTAGACCCACTCCAATTTGCATAACGCCCCAATAGATCCACAGATGACGCAATCTCAATTGCACTCCACACTGCCCTTTCCCACCTGGACAAAAGGAACACTTATGTGAGAATGCTGTTCATTGACTACAGCTCAGCATTCAACACCATAGTGCCTGTGAAGCTCATCACTAAGCTAAGGACCCTGGGACTAAACACATCCCTCTGCAACTGGATCCTGGACTTCCTGACGGGGCCGCCCCCAGGTAGTGAGGGTAGACAACAACACATCTGCCACACTGATCCTCAACACAGGGGCCCCTCAGGGGTGTGTGCTTAGTTCCTCCTGTACTCCCTGTTCACCCACGACTGCGTGGCCAAACACGACTCCAACACCATCATTAAGTTCGTTGACGACACAACAGTGTTAGGCCTGATCATCGACAACAATTTTTTTTAAAACTTTTTTTATTTCACCTTTATTTAACCATGTAAGCTAGTTGAGAACAAGTTCTCATTTACAACTGCGACCTGGCCAAGATAAAGCAAAGCAGTGCCACACAAACAACAACACAGAGTTACACATGGAATAAACAAGCGTACAGTCAATAACACAATAGAAAAAAAGAAAGTCTATATACAGTGTGTGCAACTGGCGTGAGGAGGTAAGGCAATAAATAGGCCATAGTAGCGTAATTCCAGTGTAGCAAATTAACACTGGACTGATAGATGAGCAGATGATGATGAGCAAGTAGAAATACTTGTGTGCAAAAGAGCAGAAAAGTAAATAAAAACAATATGAGGATGAGGTAGGTAGATTTGGTAGGCTATTTACCGATGGGCTATGTACAGCTGCAGCGATCAGTTAGCTGCTCAGATAGCTGATGTTTAAAGTTAGTGAGGGAAATATAAGTCTCCAGCTTCAGCGATTTTTGCAATTCGTTCCAGTCATTGGCAGCAGAGAACTGGAAGGAAAGACGGCCAAAGGAGGTGTTGGCTTTGGGGATGACCAGTGAGATATACCTGCTGGAACGCGTGCTATGGGTGGGTGTTGTTATCGTGACCAGTGAGCTGAGATAAGGCGGGGCTTTACCTAGCATAGACTTATAGATGACCTGGAGCCAGTGGGTCTGGCGACGAATATGTAGCGAAGGCCAGCCGACTAGAGCATACAGGTCTCAGTGGTGGGTGGTATAAGGGGCTTTGGTGACAAAACGGATGGCACTGCGATAGACTACATCCAGTTTGCTGAGTAGAGTATTGGAAGCTATTTTGTAAATGACATCGCCGAAGTCGAGGATCGATGAGACAGCTTATAGGGAGGAGGTCAGAGACCTGGCAGTGTGGTGCCAGGACATCAACCTCTCCCTCAATATGAGCAAGACAAAGGAGCTAATTGTGGTCTACAGGAAAAGGCGGGCCGAACAGGCCCCCATTAACATCGACGGGGCTGTAGTCGAGTGGGCCGAGAGTTTCAAGTTCCTTGGTGTCCACATCACCAACGAACTATCATGGTCCAAACACACCAAGACAGTCATGAAGAGGGCACGACAACACATTTTCCCCCTCAGGAGACTGAAAAGATTTGGCATGGGTCCCCAGATCCTCAAAAAGTTCTACAGTTGCACCATCGATTGCATCCCCGCCTGGTATGGTAACTTCTCGGCATCTGACCGTAAGGCACTACAGAGGGTAGTGCGTACGGCCCAGTACATCACTGGGGCCAAGCTTCCTGCCATCCAGGACCTATATACTAGACAGGGGAAAGCCCCAAAAATTGTCAAAAACTCCAGTTACCCAAGTCATAGACTGTTTTCTCTGCTACCGCATGGCAAGTGGTACCGGAGCGCCAAGTCTATGACCAAAAGACTCCTTAACAGCTTCTACCCCCAAGCCATAAGTCTGCTGAACAATTAATCAAATGGCCACCGGATTATTTACATTGACACCCCGCCCCCTCCATTCATTTTTTTACTCTGCTGCTACTCGCTGTTTATAATCTATGTATAGTCACTTCACCCCTACCTACATGTACAAATTACCTCGACTAACCTGTTCCCCCGCACATTGACTCGGTACCAGTACCCCCGTATATAGCCTTGTTATTGTTATTTTATTGTATTACTTTTTATAATTTTTTACTTTAGTTTATTTGGTAAATATTTTCTTAACTCTTTCTTGAACTGTGCTGTTGGTTAAGGGCTTGTAAGTAAGCATTTCACGGTAAGGTCTACTCATGTTGTATTCGGCGCAGGTGACAAATAAAGTTTGATTTGATTTGTTCTTCCTCTGTTAATGTGGGAAAGTTATGTGGTTGATTTTGTTAAGTTCCTTTGTCAGTAAGATCCTGTGTTGACCTGAGTGTTATGTTCGTGTGACCTGCCCATGAACTCTGGGCCCCTTGTAGTACCTTGTAATTATGGCCCAGAGGTTTTCCTGGTCAGTTCACAGAAGGGCCAGGGAGGAACTCAGTGGCCTGATTATGTAGTGAGTTGATGGGTTCATGTTCCTGAACAGTTAATCAAAGGGCTACCCAGACTCCTCTTTTACGCTGCTGCTATTCTCTGTTTATAATCTATGCATAGTCACTTTAACTCTACCTACATGTACATATTACCTCAATTACCCACCCCCTGTATATAGCCTCGCTTGTTATTTTATTGCTGCTGTTTAATTATTTGTTACTTTTATCTATTTTTTTACTTAACACTTTTTTAAATTTTATTAACTTCTTAAAGTATTGATGGTTAAAGGCTTGTAAGTAAGCATTTCACTGTAAGGTCTACACCGGTTGTATCGGTACACGTGACAAATAACATTTTATTTGATGTTGAGTATAAACCCCTTACTTCCTGTTAGATGAAGAGAGTGGGAACCAATGATACACAGTCAATAAGGGGTGCTATTAAACATGCTCCCCCTCCAAATAGAGAATAATAATGCTATAGAGCAGGGTATCCCAAACTCGGTCCTGGTGCCCCTCCTGGGTGCATGTTTTGGTTTTTGCCCAAGCACTACACAGTTGATTCAAATAATCAAAGCTTGATGATGAGTTGGTTATTTGAATCAGCTGTGTAGTCCTAAGGCAAAAACCAAAACGTGCACCCAGGGGGGGCCTCAGGACCAAGTTTGGGAAACGCTGTTATAGAGGGGATTCGCCTGCATTATAGCGCATTGGGGTGGCTAAGTTCTCCACTGTTCTTAAGCTCGGTATGTCTTACTCTTTACTTTTTCTATTCTTGTTGACTGTAATCGAGCCATGGTATTGCCATGGTTGTGTCAGCGTGTGTAAAAGAGGCGAAGTCAGGTGCAGGAGAGTAGGGTGACGTACATAAATCAAATGCGCTCAAAACCACGGAACATAACAAAAGTAAAGCGTGTAAAAAGACACCACAGCAACATGAAACAATTACACACAAAACATGATGGGTAATAGAGGGTTAAATACAAGTAGCTTAATTGGGGAAATGAAAACCAGGTGTGTATGGAAACAAGACAAGACAAATGGATATATGAAAAATGGAGCGCGATGGCTAGAAAGCCGGTGACGTCGATCGCCGAACGCCGCCCGAACAAGGAGAGGAGCCGACTTCAGTGGAAGTCGTGACAGTACCCCCCCTTGACGCGCGGCTCCAGCGGCGCACCGACACCGGCCTCGAGGACGACCCGGAGGACGAGGCGCAGGGCGATCCGGCCGGCGACGGTGAAACTCCCGCAGCAGTTCAGGATCCAAAACATCTGCAACCGGAACCCAGCACCTCTCCTCCGGCCCGTACCCCTCCCACTCCACGAGGTACTGAAGGCCCCGAATCCAGGATGGAACGAACGATATACGCCGGGGACCCCTCGATGTCCAAAGGGGGCGGAGGGACCTCCCGCACCTCAGATTCCTGGAGCGGACCAGCCACCACCGGCCTGAGGAGAGACACATGGAACGAGAGGTTAATACGATAATCAGAGGGAAGCTGTAATCTATAACATACCTTGTTCACCCTCCTCAGGACTTTAAATGACCCCACAAACCGCGGACCCAGCTTCCAGCAGGGCAGGCGGAGGGGCAGGTTACGGGTCGAGAGCCAGACCCGGTCCCCTGGTGCGAACACCAGGGTCTCACTGCGGTGACGGTCCGCGCTGGCTTTCTGGCGACGCACGGCTCACTGGAGATGGACACGGACAGCCTCCCATGTCTCCTCAATGCGCCTAAACCAGTTGTCCACCGCAGGAGTCTCGGTCTGAACCTGATGCCATGGTGCCAGAACTGGCTGGTACCCCAATACTCACTGAAAGGGGGAGAGGTTAGTGGAGGAGTGGCGAAGCGAGTTCTGTGCCATCTCGGCCCAGGGCACAAACGCTGCCCACTCCCCAGACTGGTCCTGGCAATAGGACCGCAGAAACCTGCCCACATCCTGGTTGACTTTCTCTACCTGCCCGTTACTCTCGGGGTGAAAACCTGAGGTAAGGCTAATCGAGACCCCCAGACGTTCCATGAACGCCTTCCAAACTCTCGACGTGAACTGGGGACCCCGATCTGACACTATATCCTCAGGCACCCTGTAGTGCCGGAAGACGTGTGTAAACAGAGCCTCCGCAGTCTGTAGGGCCGTACGGAGACCAGGCAGAGGGAGGAGACGACAGGACTTAGAAAAGCGATCCACAACAACCAGGATAGTGGTATTTCCCTGTGAGGGAGGAAAATCCGTTAGGAAATCCACTGACAGATGTGACCAAGGTTGTTGTGGAACGGGTAAGGGATGTAACTTACCTCTGGGCAGGTGTCTCGGAGCCTTACACTGGGCACACACCGAGCAGGAGGAGACATAAACCCTCACGTCCTTAGCCAAAGTGGGCCACCAGTACTTCCCAGTCAGACAGCACACCGTCCAACCGATCCCTGGATGACCAGAGGAGGGAGATGTGTGGGCCCAAGAGATCAACTGGTCACGGACAGCAGACAGAACGTACTTACGCCCAACGGGACACTGGAGGGGAGCGGGCTCTGTACGCAACGCCTGCTCAATGTCCGCGTCCAGCTCCCACACGACCGGCGCTACCAGGCAGGAGGCCGGGAGTATGGGAGTCTGATCCATGGGCCGCTCCTCTGTGTCATACAGCCGGGACAGTGCGTCTGCCTTCTTATTCTGGGAACCTGGTCTGTAGGATAGGGTAAACACAAAACGGGTAAAGAACATGGCCCACCTTGCCTGACGAGGATTCAGTCTCCTCGCTTCCCGGATGTACTCCAGGTTGCGGTGGTCAGTCCAGATGAGAAAAGGGTGTTTAGCCCCCTCAAGCCAATGTCTCCACGCTTTCAACGCTTTAAGCACAGCCAACAACTCCCGGTCCCCCACATCATAGTTACGCTCCGCTGGGCTGAGCTTCTTCGAGAAGAAAGCACAGGGGCAGAGTTTCGGTGGCGTGCCCGAGCGCTGTGAGACCATGGCTCCTATCCCAGCCTCGGACGCGTCCACCTCCACTATGAATGCCAAAGAGGGATCCGGATGGGCCAGCACTGGTGCCGAAGTAAACAGAGCTCTTAGTTGCCCAAAAGCCCTGTCCGCCTCAGCCGACCACCGCAACCTTACAGGACCCCCCCTTCAGCAGTGAGGTAATGGGTGCAGCAACCTGGCCAAAACCCCGGATAAATCTCCGGTAGTAATTGGCGAACCCTAAAAATCGCTGCACCTCCTTTACCGTGGTGGGAGTCGGCCAATTACGCACGGCTGCAATGCGGTCACTCTCCATCTCCACCCCTGATGTGGAAATGCGATACCGTAGGAAGGAGACGGCCTGCTGAAAGAACAGGCATTTCTCAGCCTTGACGTACAGGTCATGCTCCAACAGTCGTCCAAGTACCTTGTGCACCAAGGACACATGCTCGGAGCGTGTAGCGGAGTAAATCAGAATGTCATTGATATACACCACTACACCCTGCCCGTGCAGGTCCCTGAAAATCTTGTCTACAAAGGATTGGAAAACTGATGGAGCATTCATCAACCCGTACGGCATGACCAGGTACTCAGAATGCCCTGTGGTGGTAGTGAACGCTGTCTTCCACTCGTCTCCCTCCCGGATACGCACCAGGTTATACGCACTCCTGAGATCCAGTTTGGTGAAGAAGCGCGCCCCATGCATTGACTCAATCGCTGTGGCGATAAGAGGTAGCGGGTAACTGTACGTCACCGTGATTTGATTGAGACCTCTATAGTCAATGCACGGGCGTAAACCTCCATCCTTCTTCACAAAAAAGAAACTCGAGGAGGCGGGTGAAGTAGAGGGCCGAATGTACCCCTGACGCAGGGATTCAGAGACATATGTATCCATAACCACCGTCTCCGCTTGCGACAGGGGATACACGTGACTCCTGGGAAGCGCAGCGTCTGCCAGGAGATTTATTGCACAATCCCCCCGTCGATGAGGTGGTAATTTAGTCGCCTTCTTTTTACAGAAGGCGAGAGCCAAATTGGCTCATTCTGGGGGGATGTGCACGGTGGAGACCTGGTCTGGACTTTCCACCGTGGTAGCACCAACAGAAACCCCTACACACCTCCCTGAGCACTCTCGTGACCTCCCCGTGAGATCCCGCTGTTGCCAGGAAATAGTGGGGTTATGCAGAGCCAACCAAGGAAGGCCTAGTACCACAGGAAACGCAGGAGAGTCAATGAGAAAGAGACTGATTCTCTCTTCATGTAAAGTAAAGCACGTAAAAAGACACCACAGCAACATGAAACAATTACACAAAAAACATGGTGGGAAACAGAGGGTTAAATACAAGTAGATTGATTGGGGAAATGATATCCAGGTGTGTATGGAAACAAGACAATACAAATGGATAATAGAAAAATGGAGCGGCGATGGCTAGAAAGCCGGTGACATCAATCGCTGAACGCCGCCCGAACAACATATTTTTTAGATGAACAGAAAACTCTATTATGCTTTTTATGCTTATGCATTTGTTTGTACACTGAATGGTTTATTAAATTGTAATATATTCAGATGATATTAATTTCCCTTTATGAAATTAATTTCTTTATGAGATGAGATTGGCGGAGGTCGTGACAGGTTGGCAAATAATCATCCAATAAGAAAGCCACTGTCTAGTCTAGAATAGATCATGTGAGAGTTACCTGGCAATGAGAACATTGCCTAATTGTTGGTAGAGGGACCAACCTCCAGAAGCCCAAACATATGTTTTAGATGAACAGAAAACTCTATTATGCATTTTATGTTTATGCATTTGTTTGTAGACTGAATGGTTTATTTTATTGTAATATATTCAGATGATATTAATTTCCCTTTATGAAATTAATTTATTTATGAGATGAGATTGCAAAAAACAATAGGGAAGGAAAGGGATACCTAGTCAGTTGTACAACTGAATGCATTCAACTGAAATGTGTCTTCTGCATTTAACCCCACCCCTCTGAGTCAGAGAGGTGTGGGGGGCTGACTTAATCGACATCTATGACATCAGCACCCGGGGAGCAGTTGTTGCTGGGGGTTAACCTCTTTAATGTTGTTTCCCGCCTAAATAGACATACCCAAAAGTAACTGCTATTCATGTGTAATTACATGATTCTGACATGCAAAAACTGAAGAAGACATCTGGGAGATTATGAGGAAATTATCAGAAGATAGATAGGAGTTACGTAGTTCAGAATACACAAGATCAAACACACACAAAATAACCGTTGTTTATTTATTTTTTAAGTATTCTATGAGTAGCTCTGACGAAGGCCGTTAGGCCGATACGTAAGCTTATTAAATATCAGTGATACTATCAAGAACAGTGTGCGGTTTCCTTTTTTCATTCATCAAGTATTCTATGAGTGAATTATTGATGCCCAGAGCTGGAAACACATCAGATGGCTTCCACAACATGTGAACAATATCAGGAAACTAAATGGGCTTGATAGACCTAACAACTAGAAAAGGGATTGATAGACCTAACAACTAGAAAAGGGATTGATAGACCTAACAACTAGAAAAGGGATTGATAGACCTAACAACTAGAAAAGGGATTGATAGACCTAACAACTAGAAAAGGGATTGATAGACCTAACAACTAGAAAAGGGATTGATAGACCTAACAACTAGAAAAGGGATTGATAGACCTAACAACTAGAAAAGGGATTGATAGACCTAACAACTAGAAAAGGGATTGATAGACCTAACAACTAGAAAAGGGATTGATAGACCTAACAACTAGAAATGGGATTGATAGACCTAACAACTAGAAATGGGCTTGATAGACCTAACAACTAGAAAAGGGATTGATAGACCTAACAACTAGAAAAGGGATTGATAGACCTAACAACTAGAAAAGGGATTGATAGACCTAACAACTAGAAATGGGCAGATGTTTTAGTAAGTGGTGTCAGGTGTGGTCACGGGACATTTACAAGTGTCCCTAACCCTCTCCAAAGTGGCATGTCTGTAAATTAGATCATTTCAGTGCTATTACATATTTGCAATCTCTAAATGCTATTTGTTCAGTATAAAAAATATAATTTCTACCATATCAACCCTACTCAAACATTGTGGTGGTGTTACGGGGTATCCAGGGTACATTCAAGTGTCCTTTCAACATGTCCTTTCACCTCTCCAAAGTGTCCGAATGTGGTAATTGCACACTGGATGAACCTAAAAGTTATTGTTCACTATAAAAACTAGATTTCTACAACACCAACCTCTCTCAAACAATGTGGTGGTGTCTGGGGACATACAGGGGATATCCAAGTGTTTTTTAAACCTCTCCAAAGTGCAGGAACGTTTAACCTAGGCATAAATAAAAAAAAAGTAAATATAAAAAATAATAATCCAATGTATTGGTCCCACATAGAAATAACCTGTTTACAAAACCAATAGAAAAGCAACAGATGTACAGTACCAGTCAAAAGTTTGGACACACCTACTCATTCAAGGGTTTTTCTTTATTTTTACTATTTTCTACATTGTAGAATAATAGTGAAGACATCACAACTATGAACTAACACATATGGAATCATGTAGTAACATGATAAAAACATAAAGCACTATAATGAAACTGGCTCTCATGAGGACCACCATAGGAAAGGAAGACCCAGAGTTACCTCTGCTGCAGAGGATTAGTTCATTAGTTAATTGCACCTCAGATTGCAGCCCAAATAAATGCTTTACTGAGTTCAAGTAACAGACACACCGGGTGCTCTCTCTGATTCTGAGGGCTTGGGTTAAATGCGGAAGACACATTTCAGTTGAATGCATTGTTGTACAACTGACTAGGTATCCCCCTTATTTTTTTATTTTAACATCAACTGTTCAGAGGAGACAGCGTGAATCAGGCCTTCGTGGTCAAATTGCTGCAAAGAAATCACTACTAAAAGCACACCAATAAGAAGAAGAAACTTTCTTGGGCCAAGAAACACAAGCAATGGACATTAGACCAGTGGAAATCTGTCCTTTGGTCTGATGAGTCCACATTTGAGATTTTTGTTCCAACCGCTGTGTCTTTGTGAGATGCAGTATAGGTAAACGGATGATCTCCACATGTGTTGTTCCCACCGTGAAGCATGGAGGAGGAGGTGTGATGGTGTGGGGGTGCTTTGCTGGTGACACTGTCAGTGATTTATTTAGAATTCAAGGCACACTTAACCAGCATGGTTACCACAGCATTCTGCAGTGCTAGCCAGCCCATCTGGTTTGGGCTTAGTGGGACTATAATTTGTTTTTCAACAGGACAATGACCCAAAACACACCTCCAGGGTATGTAAGGGCTATTTGACCAAGGAGAGAGATGGAGTGCTGCATCAGATGACCTGGCCTCCACAATCACCTGACCTCAACCCAATTGAGATGGTTTGGGATGAGTTGGACTGCAGAGTGAAGGAAAAGCAGCCAACAAGTGCTCAGCATATGGGGGAACTCCTTCAAGACTGTTACACTTTTTTTGGTTAGTACATGATTCCATATGTGCTATTTCAATGTGTTGATGTCTTCACTATTATTCTACAATGTAGAAAATAGTAAAAATAAATAAAAACCCTGGAATTAGTAGGTGTGTCCAAACTTGACTGGTACTGTATGTCAAAAATTATAAAATGTCTTATCAAACACAAACTTGGTAACACACGTGTCCTTCACTAAAAAAGGTGCAAAACTAGAAATAAGCTTAACTATTTACAAATGGAATTTGTGTTCGTTTTACATCCCATGTGTAGATGATTAGGTTTCACTTTCACCGTAGCTTGTGCATGTCATCATAGTCTTTGAAGCAGTCCCTCTTTGCCAGGAAAAAAAGCGAACTGGCATTTCGGACAGAAGATCTGGCATTTCCCCCCTGTGTTTTGCGCAATGCTTGCAGTTCTTCATTTTGTCTTTTGGCATGTTTTTGGATAGCTACGCTACGCTCACCTTGAGTGGGGTGTCTTGTGATGGTTGTGAGGTTGCTTTGGTCCCCCAATTCAGCCATTTCCAACACCAGCTGCTCTCGGAAGGCAACTGGGAGAGAGGGGCTTGACCTTCTGCTTTGGCCATCTGCTTGAACAAAATGACATAATTTACTGTAGCAAGGCCCACAAAATGGTAAAAAAAGTCTAATACCTCTTCCTGGTCTTGTGGAGGACCTGGTAGTAGCCTAGCAGAGCATCAGATAGGTCGACACCCCCAATGCTGACCTTGTAGTCCTTCACAGAAACAGGAATTGAGACGTTTTTCTTTTTTCACCCTCCTTGAGACATGGTTGTTATTGCATGCCTTATGCTGTGTGGTGAGCATGGTTACTTCCCTAGTGTCCTTCCATTTCACAAAAAGATACTTGTTAGTCCTGATCCAACGTATAGTCCCCCTCTCCACTGTCTTTGTCATGTCATTTACCTTGGTCTTGGGAAAACCAATTCTGTTAGTACGAATGGTGCCACAAGCCACTATTTTCTTTTTCAAGAAGTCTATGAAAAGTGGATGTAGAACCATCAGATGGGTGATAGACGTAGCAGTGGGGGATGAAGACCTTGACCGGGAGGGGTGGCTTCCAAACGGCATCATCCAAATCATCTGCATCCTCCACTCTGTGGTGAATAAAATAAAGAGATATACTGTTGTAAGACACACAGAATTACAGTTGACTAAATTTACAAAACAACATTACTGTAAAGTAAAAACACCAAGCGTAAACTTTATCTGTACAGTGACTCACATAGAAGGTGTGAAGCGCACACACACACAAAGGCAAAGGTGAGAACCACAAATAAACAGTGGCCATGAGAGTTTAGTGGCCTCTCCAAAGTTACAAGGAACAGCAAACAGTGAACTAATATGAAAAATAGACAATAACTACTTTGGAATTATATAACATTGAAATGACTTGTTACATAGGCCTATGTAAACACAAAAAGCAGACAACTTATAAAAAACGAAATACATATAGTAAATTAGCTATACAAATTCATGAAAAGAATGTACTAACAGATCTAAAAGTGGATCCAATCCTTCTAGAAGGTAGACCTCATCGGCCGAGTCGAAATCCTCTTTATCCAAATCGCTTCCCTTATCCGAGTCTGACCAGTATTTTATTCAAAGCTTCTATGTCGGTATACTTATTCATAGCTGCCTTCTTTTTAGCTTCCTGTTCGATACTCTTCGTTTTTACCTTTTTCCCCCTTTGAGAAAGCCATCTTTCATCTTAAAGCGATGAAATCTGTTTACAATGTATTGTAACGTGCTCGATGCTTCTCGTTTCTGACCCAGATAGCGATAGTTCGCATTACGCATAAAAGGTTCTAGGCCTTGCTTTGTCCCACCCAGGTCACCTGCATATCCCATTGGTTACAAGACTGTCAACGTGCCATAGTAGCCAATCCCATGAGTAATGGATGGCTACCGCACGTAAGCAGGCAACGTCATATTTTTCATGCGCAAAGATATAGTCACTCTGTGGACATTCAATGTTTCCATTAAGTCATACATCATCAGATAACATTGGCAATAGGCTAGATTTGTTCCTACCAACCTAAGGATTCATTTCATACCTCCCCATGTATCTATAGCTCAAACACAGACCAAATCAAAGCTTACCTTGTAAGATGTTTGGTGAAAACGTTGTGTTAAATAACATTTTGACTCTCGGGGTTGGTGATCAATAACCGTAGGTCACAGGCAGACAAATAAGACATCCTCATGATCTGTGGAGTCCTGGCTTCCGGTGTGTATCGACGTGTTTCGTGTTTATTTTGTTTACGCTTCACAACGTTAATAGGAATGTAGGTAGCAGCCATCTTGAAATTAGGTAATCGGCTCGGCCTGCCCTTATACATTCATATGCCCATATATGGCAGTAAATCACACCAAAGATTTTAAGGCACCGATCAATTGCCAAGACACGAAGCTTTCCGCAGACACCCTGCTTTTGCAGATAGGGGCTACCGTTCTCATTTTTATTCATTTATTTTTATTTCACCTTTATTTAACCAGGTAGGCTAGTTGAGAACAAGTTCTCATTTGCAACTGCGACCTGGCCAAGATAAAGCAAAGCAGTTCGACACATACAACAACAGAGTTACACATGGAATAAACAAAACATACAATCAATAATACAGTAGAAAAGTCTATATACAGCATGTGCAAATGAGGTAGGATAAGGAAGGTAAATAGGCCATAGTGGCGAAGTAATTACAATATAGCAATTAAACACTGGAATGGTAAAATGTGCAGAAGATGAATGTGCAAGTAGAGATACTGGGGTGCAAAGGAGCAAGATAAATAAATGAATACAGTATGGGGATGAGGTAGATTGGATGGGCTATTTACAGATGGATTATCTACAGGTGCAGTGATCTGTGAGCGTACAGAGCGTACAGGTCGCAGTGGTGGGTAGTATATGGGGCTTTGGTGACAAAATGGATGGCACTGTGATAGACTGCATCCAATTTGTTGAGTAGAGTGTTGGAGGCTATTTTGTAAATGACATCGCCAATGTCGAGGATCGGTAGGATGGTCAGTTTTACGAGGGTATGTTTGGCAGCATGAGTGAAGGATGCTTTGTTGCGAAATAGGAAGCCGATTCTAGATTTAATTTTGGATTGGAGATGTTTAATGTGAGTCTGGAAGGAGAGTTTACAGTCTAACCAGACACCTAAGTATTTGTAGTTGTCCACATATTCTAAGTCAGAGCCGTCCAGAGTAGTGATGCTGGACGGGCGAGCAGGTGCGGGCAGTGATCGGTTGAAAAGCATGCATTTAGTTTTACTTGTATTTAGGAGCAGTTGGAGGCCACGGAAGGAGAGTTGTATGGCATTGAAGCTCGTCTGGAGGGTTGTTAACACAGTGTCCAAAGAAGGGCCAGAAGTATACAGAATGGTGTCGACTGCGTAGAGGTGGATCAAAGAATCACCAGCAGCAAGAGCGACATCATTGATGTAGACAGAGAAGAGAGTTGGCCCGAGAATTGAACCCTGTGGCACCCCCATAGAGACTGCCAGAGGTCCGGACAACAGACCCTCCAATTTGACACACTGAACTCTATCAGAGAAGTACTTGGTGAACCAGGCGAGGCAATCATTTGAGAAACAAAGGTTGTTGAGTCTGCCAATAAGAATGTTGTGATTGACAGAGTCGAAAGCCTTAGCCAGGTCGATGAATACGGCTGCACAGTAATGTCTCTTATCGATGGCGGTTATGATATCGTTTAGGACCTTGAGCGGGGTTGAGGTGCACGCATGACCAGCTCTGAAACCAGATTGCATAGCGGAGAAGGTACGATGGGATTCGAAATGGTCAGTAATCTGTCTGTTAATGTGGCTTTCGAAGACCTTAGAAAGGCAGGGTAGAATAGATATAGGTCTGTAGCAGTTTGGGTCTAGAGTGTCTCCCCCTTTGAAGAGGGGGATGACCTCGGCAGCTTTCCAATCTATGGGAATCTCAGACGATACGAAAGAGAGGTTGAACAGGCTAGTAATAGGGGTTGCAACAATTTCGGCTGATCATTTTAGAAAGAGAAGGTCCAGATTGTCTAGCCCGGCTGATTTGTAGGGGTCCAGATTTTGCAGCACTTTCAGAACATCAGCTATCTGGATTTGGGTGAAGGAGAAGTGGGGGAGGCTTGGGCGAGTTGCTGTGGGGGGTGGAGGGCTGTTGACCGGGGTAGGGGTAGCCAGGTGGAAAGCATGGCCAGCCATAGAAAAATGCTTATTGAAATTCTCAATTATAGTGGATTTATCGGTTGTGACAGTGTTTCCTAGCCTCAGTGCAGTGGGCAGATGGGAGGAGGTGCTCTTATTTTCCATGGACTTTACAGTGTCCCAGAAACTTTTTGAGTTCTTGCTACAGGATGCAAATTTCTGTTTGAAAAAGCTAGCCTTAGCTTTCCTAACTGCCTGTGTATATTTGTTCCTAACTTCCCTGAAAAGTTGCATATCGTGGGGACTGTTCCATGCTAATGCAGAACGCCACAGGATGTTTTTTGTGCTGGTCAAGGGCAGTCAGGTCTGGAGAGAACCAAGGGCTATATCTGTTCCTGGTTCTACATTTTTAGAATGGGGCATGCTTATTTAAGATGTTGAGGAAGGCACTTTTAAAGAATAACCAGGCATCCTCTACTGACGGGATGAGATCAATATCTTTCCAGGATACCCGGGCCAGGTCGATTAGAAAAGCCTGCTCGCTGAAGTGTTTTAGGGAGCGTTTGACAGTGATGAGGGGTGGTCGTTTGACCGTAGACCCATTACGGATGCAGGCAATGAGGCAGTGATCGCTGAGATCTTGGTTGAAAACAGCAGAGGTGTATTTGGAGGGCAAGTTGGTTAGGATGATATCTATGAGGGTGCCCGTGTTTACGGATTTGGGGTTGTACCTGGTGGGTTCATTGGTAATTTGTGTGAGATTGACGGCATCAAGTTTAGATTGTAGGATGGCCGGGGTGTTAAGCATGTCACAGTTTAGGTCACCTAGCAGCACGAGCTCTGAAGATAGATGGGGGGCAATCAATTCACATATGGTGTCCAGGGCACAGCTGGGGGCAGAGGGTGGTCTATAGCAAAAGGCAACGGTGAGAGACTTGTTGCTGGAAAGATGGATTTTTAAAAGTAGAAGTTCGAATTGTTTGGGTACAGACCTGGATAGTAAGACAGAACTCTGCAGGCTATCTATGCAGTAGATTGCAACATCGCCCCCTTTGGCAGTTCTGTCTTGTCGGAAAATGTTATAGTTAGGGATGGAAATGTCAGGGTTTTGGGTGGACTTCCTAAGCCAGGATTCAGACACGGCTAGGACATCCGGGTTGGCAGAGTGTGCTAAAGCAGTGAATAAAACAAACTTAGGTAGGAGGCTTCTAATGTTAACATGCATGAAACCAAGGCTTTTATGGTTACAGAAGTCAACAAATGAGAGCACCTGGGGAGTAGGAGTGGAGCTAGGCACTGCAGGGCCTGAATTAACCTCTACATCACCAGAGGAACAGAGGAGGAGTAGGATGAGGGTACGGCTAAAGGATATCAGGACTGGTCGTCTAGTGCGTTCAGAACAGAGAGGTAAAGGAGCAGGTTTCTGGGCACGATAGCATAGATTCAAGGCATAATGTACAGACAGAGGTATGGTAGGATGTGAGAACATTGGAGGTAGATCTAGGCATTGAGTAATGATGAGAGAGACATTGTCTCTAGAGACGTTTAAACCTGGTGATGTCACCGCACATGTGGGAGGTGGAACTAAATGGTAGGTTAAGGCATATTGAGCAGGGCTAGAGGCTCTACAGTGAAATAAGACAATATTCACTAACCAGGACAGTAATGGACAAGGCATATTGATATTAGGGAGAGGCATGCGTAGCCGGGAGATCAATAGGGATCCAGTGAGTGGTTGGGCTGGCTGGAGATTCAGACAGCTAGCAGGCCGGGGCTAGCAAGCTAGCAGAAGGGTCTTAGAGGGACGTCTTGACGGAGGAAAGTCTGTTTTAGCCTCCACGTGCGGTGACGTCGATAGACCAGTCGTGATGGATTAGTAGGGTTCCGAGTAGCAGAAGGGTCCAAGTCCAATTGGAAAAATAGGTATAGTGGCCCAAGAAATTGGCCGATGGATCTATACAGCTAACAGTCCAATATGCTCTAGACAGCTAGTGGGCCGCAGCTAGCAGCTAGCAGGCCGTGGCTAGCGGATGGGCATTCAGGGGACGTCGCGATGTAGAGGCCAGTTGAGTACCCCCTCGAGCAGATTACTTCGTAGTGTAGTCATGCAGGATCGGCGGGGTTCCGTGCCCCGTACTGGCAGTAGAATTGGTCCGGGTATTGTAGCCCAGGAGTGGCTGATGGGCCTCTTTAGCTAGCCGGGAGAAAGGGCCTAGCATGGGCTAGCTCCAGGCTAATTGGAGCTTGCTCCGGGACCGACGTTAGCCAGTAGACACTCGGATAGCAGCTAGCTAGCTGCGATGATCCAGGTGAAAATGTCCAGAGCTTGCGGTATGAATCCGGGGATATGGAGAGAAAATAGGTCCAGTATACTCTGGTTTGAGTCGCATTGTACAAACCTGTGAGAGCTTTCTGAGCTAAAGGTTAGATGATGACCGCTAGCAGTGGTTAGCTGACTACTAGCTAGTAGCTGGTGAGCTGGCTAGCTTCTGTTGGGGGATTCCGGATTCGAGGTGAATAGAAATACTTTAGAAAAAACAGATCCACACCACATTGGGTGAGGTGGGATGAAGGAGAGTGTTTTGAAGTTGAGGTTTAGAAAAAATATAAAAAAGATATGCGAAGAAAAATATATAAAAAGATATATACAGGGACACGACAAGACGAGGACAAAAGACGTCTGACTGCTACGCCATCTTGGATTGTACCAGACTGAATTGAATAAAAAAATCTAATAGGGTCCCCAAATTCAAGGGCATGAACATTGTTCCTTAATGGGGAAAGTTAAATGTGGTTTGTATTTTCAAAATACATTTGGAATTTCAGGGAAAAGAGTGATGTCGTTAGAAATGGGGGATTTGTGTCGTATGACTTGATGTTTGTCAATTGATTTTCGATGACAAATTAACAAGTATTTAGCTAATTTATCAGATAATTCTCTAATAACGATCATTTTGTGGTTTATGAAATTCGAAAATACTGCAGGCTATCCTGGCCCTCCATTACCAATACCGTATGTGGTTTTTCATGGCATCATAGGCTATTCTATTTTAGAGCTTTTATTAAAACCATTCCGAATAATTTGGGGTGGGAATAATATATACTTTTAAGCATTTTAACTTTATTGGTTTTCCCACTGATCATCTAATTTGATATATTTTTTACATTTTGCAGACAACAATCGAGGACCGAGGCGGAATGAAGGGGAGCATTTATGTATCAGTAAGTTGTTTATTATTTTGTACACAAATAGGCTACTTGCCCTGTCCTTTCCCGTGCGCACAGCCAACACAGAGGGCAGTGTTCCCTGATAATGGCTATGAAGCTATTTGCTCTCATAATAAGAAGTTGGTTTCACCGAAGCCTAGACCTGTGCACACAAATTCCATTGTGCAATGAGTTTATTATTAAACATTGCATTTTACTCAGTTTGGCCTCACCATGCACACTGTGGTTAATTTATTCTAATATTCTGAAAGATATCTATTCAAAAACTCTATTGGGCTCCCGAGTGGCGCAGCGAGTGGCGCAACTGGTTCGCACAATTGGCCCAGCGTCATCCGGGTTTGGACAGGGTAGGCCGTCATTGTAAATAATAGTTTGTTCTTAATTAACTGACTTGTCTGGTTAAATAAATAAAAATAAAAACCACCATTCAGTGAAAGAACAACGAATCTTTTCTCATCCTAACATCAATATTGTAGCCTACAGATATGTGTTGCATTCATATCGTGTGTTACAGATATGCATAGCCTATGCGTGTGAAAGAGAACATGCTGAAAGGTTTTCATGTAACAGAAAAGCAAATGTTAACCATTTTTTTCCATGAACAAATGGAACATCAAATGAGTTCGCCTAAGGCCCTCGTTTTTCTGTAGTTCTACATTATAACTAGATATTGAACGAGGTGAGAGATCTGAAAGCCATTTGTGGGGAGAAATTATTTATTTATTTTCGCCCATCAATAATCCTTGGCAGTGAACTATTGGAAGTAGTCAAACGCGAGGGTTGAAACGCAGGTCAGGCTGTCTAAGGAATATTAAAATGCGTCCACAACACTGGAGATGGGGTGAGAGGGGAGCTGGGGGCGTGCACGGGGCCTGTGAAGGCTTGGGCGGGTGGGAGGGTGTGTGCAAAAATTATAATAATATGCGGAGATTTGCAGATGCTAACGTAAGATGAGAACGAAAGTGTCCTTTACATTTTGAGTATGTTTTCTTCTTCTCTGGTCTCATGGTTACAAGGTAGCTGACGTCTTGTGTAGGCCTACCTACACCTTTTCGATTATTTTCTATTCTATTCTAGGTATACCATTTTATCAAGTTACGTAAACATGTTATTGTTTTGATTACTTAAAAATAAAACATTGTATTGGATTCTATTTCAAGACTCTATATATTAAATATATTCACGATTTCAGTAACCTATGTTTGCCCCTCTGGATTATTGAAACATGTCACACTCCCACCATGCAAGATATAACATTTTTCATCTCAGTCTTCTCATTAACTTCTAGAGTGGCAGGAAGAGAGGTTACGGAGCGGTCAGTATGGTAATGGCGAGGCAGGCGAGCACAAGAAATCGTTGGGGACAAAATAAACGTATATTTCATCTGTGCTGTCACGCGGTCGCTCGCTTTTTACCCGAAGTGCACGTGTTTTGCCTGAATAATCATAGTTTAGAGAAGTTACCTCAAAGGCAGGGTTTTGATTGAATCTGATAGAGAAAAACATATTAGGCAGGAGACTCTATTCGTGTGTGTGTGCTTGTACGTGTACGTGTGTGAGAGCGATAGAGGAGAGAGAGAGAGAGGTTTTCACCTAACCGAATTCTTCCAGTTGGAGCTCTTCTTCTCAGGCTGCAATGGAAAAGACTCATTAGTTGTCTATATGTACCCTGTAGAACCGAATTTGTGTTAATAGATAACAATCGCAAGTACGTCTCTACAGGAATACATGGGCTACTGAAATCCCACGTATGTCAAGATAATCGCCTGGTCAACCCTCGCCTCTATCCAGTAGGTTATAGCTGCATGCAGTGTTAGCTGGAATAATAGGGCACGAATAAGTCTGTGTGCAGCATACACAGCATACACAGTATCTGTTCAACCTCCACATAAGTAGCCTAGGCATTGTCAGGACGTCCATAGGTCTATATTGGGTACAGTAGGCTATCTGGAAGCAAAGGGCTACTACGAGTAGTCGGCCCGTACCAGTAAACATGTTAAAAACCAGCCATCGTTTAAAGCGGACTGATTTACTGCGTTTTATAGCCCTATAAAACGCCTCAAACATCGCTGCCAAAAGTAATTGAAATGGCGGGCGCGGTCTACACATAAACAAACCATAAACATCTTCCCTGTTATGTCATTTTCACCTGCTCATATAAAACGTATTATAACCCGTGTTAATATAATCGTATTATAATCCATCCCTAGTATGTACTAGGCCCTGCATGTATAATATATTTATTTTATTTCAATATTGAATATGATCATTATTAACTCCATTGACTCACAAAGGTCCCATTGATTATGTAGGTCTACTGTCCTGTGGTTTGTGGTGTCGTGCATAATTGAAGGCATGGAATGACAGCCACTGACAAACTTAGCCAGCAGTTAATGACAGTATAATAGTACCTGTAACGCGTCTGTGGCAACGGATAGTTTACCAGACATCATTGACAGCTTATCTGCAATGATTTACTGTGCCGAACACAACAGTGGATAGAGTTTGTAATGGACTTACTCCCCCATCTAGGTCTAACATCAAATGAATAACCGTACACGTGCACTTAGACAACCACTAGTTTTGATGGAGATAAACTTACGATTGGACAAAACGGCCCTACGAGTCCTTTCATGGCACGTAAAGTTGTTTTCATCAACATTGCAGCCTTATAAAGATTTGTATTCAAATGCATACGTCTCTAAACATGAAGAGAGAGACAGAGACCTCAATGCAATATCCAATAATGACAGTGATATAAACATTAGAGATATACCATCGTTAAAGAATATTTGCCTTCCCTTGTGTCCATTGCACAAGATAGCAAAGTAGGCCTATTTGACAACTATGAATGCATTTGAAAAGTATTAGTTCATTTGAAAAGTATTAATGCATTTGACAAGTATTAATGCATTTGAAAAGTATTTGGAATGCTATGTTTGAAAAGTCTTTCAGAATATTTACGAAGTAAAGTATTGCCACAGTTTTGAAAGTTCTCAAATGCAAAGCAAAATACTTATTGTGTGGTTACTTCACTGATACGGTGCCCATTTGGTGTCCACATTCTTCTCATATGAGCCAAGCTCAATATGAGCCAAGCTAGTTTAAAAAAAAATGCATAATTCGAACTGCTATGTGAAAGCGAATTTTACGCTTGTTTTTAAAAAAAAATCGATTTAGGATTTGGCCAACATTTCGTGTTGGATTATTTTATATTTGAGAAGGCAGCATCAGAATATTCTTAGAGTGGGCCACAGGCCAACTTTCTGTGATTTAGGCAGGCCTAGTCATTCTACTGTCTTATTGGTTATTATTATTACTATTAACAGGCTATTTCTACCTCTGAAAAAATGATTATAATAATAGAACAATAACGACACTGTGTAATTCACATAAGAAGTGTTTGTGTTGCAATTTTTGCTGCAATATCAATGGCCTTGGTAACACAACAAGGGAGTGGGAGAGAGAGAGAGAAATTAAAATTGAATTGAAGGAGAGAGAAATTGAATTGAATTTAGAGAGAGAGAGAGAGAGAGAGAGAGAGAGAGAGATTACGCACACAATGGCGACCGAAGGTATGTTTCAAAACCTTTGGTTCCTTATCCGGGGACTAGCTCTGACTCTGCCATTGGGCCGTGGGGTCACGTGGTAAAACTAACTTTACAGGGCTGCTCGCAAGTAGGAGGGCTATATGGAGCAGAAAAACGACAAAGCTAGAAAAATAAATTTCCACTGCAGAAATTAATGATCATGAGCTCGTATTTGATGGACTCTACCTACATTGATCCGAAATTTCCTCCATGCGAGGAATATTCACAAAACAGCTACATCCCCGAGCACAGCCCCGAATATTACAGCCGCGCCAGGAACCCTGGCTCTGGCTACCAGCATCACCATCAGGAGTTATACCCTCCGCGGGCGAGCTACCAAGAGCGCCAATATAATTGTGCAAGCATCCCTGAACCTGACACGCAAAGGGGACATGGACTACCCCATTCTGCGCACCTGCTTGCAGGGAAAGGGCAGCCAGCCTCATGTGAGACCCCACAGTTACCCATGTCCCCCTCCACTCCACCAGCTGCATCCTCCGCCTGCAACCAAGCTACACCGGAGCACCCAAACAGCTCAGCCTCCTCCAAGCAGCCCGTGGTATACCCATGGATGAAGAAAATTCACGTCAGCACCGGTAGGCAACTTGTCTGTGATGGTCTGTTCTCTCTCTCTGCACTCTCCTACTCCTTTCTCTTCCTTTCCCTCCCTTTATCAGTGCCTCTTGACTCCCATCTCCATCCCAGCCCCTGCTAAGATAGGGGAGAAGCCTTTGAAATGGCACAATTGAGTCGGATTTACGACTCGGCGTCGGTAATTACACCCGCCATAAATTTTATAGCAGAGGTATACTCTGGGCAGCCGTATCACCATGTGGCTTCTGCTGTTATGTATGTGCGGGATGGAGAGAAGATGGGGAGAGAAGAACAGAAAAAAGACTGCGATTTGGAATCTTGCATTAATAATTTAGTGCATACTTGGATATGAGTGTCCCCTCATTATGGAGAAATAGACAAGTTCTTAACTTCCCATTTCTATGATTTCTAATACCATAACTAGCATATCTAGCCATTCCTTCTGCCCTGCCCATCATATGTCTCAGTTGAGGACACTATTGTTTACCCTTCCCTCTTTCCCTCCTTCCCTCCTTCCCTCCTTCCCTCCTTGTCTTTCTTTCTTTCTTTCTTTCTTTCTTTCTTTCTTTCTTTCTTTCTTTCTTTCTTTCTTTCTTTCTTTCTTTCTTTCTTTCTCTCTTCTCTCTCTCTCTCTCTCTCTCTCTCTCTCTCTCTCTCTCTCTCTCTCTCTCTCTTTTCTTCTCCCCCTTTACAGCGAACCCGAATTACAATGGACCGGATTCCAAGCGGTCTAGGACAGCTTACACTCGACAGCAGGTCTTAGAATTGGAGAAGGAATTCCACTATAATCGCTATTTAACTCGGCGGAGGCGCATCGAGATAGCCCATACCTTGGTTCTCTCCGAACGACAAATCAAGATTTGGTTTCAGAACCGCAGGATGAAGTGGAAAAAAGACCATAGGCTTCCTAACACCAAAGTGAGATCCTCCACCACGGGCATATCCTCCGGGTCCAACACAACCTCATCAGCCGGCGTTGTCGCCAGTTCCTCGGCCACTGGTAGCATTACTCCCGATGAACTGTCCGGAGTAGAGGATGGCGAGGATATTACAAGGTTATAAGGCGAAGAGAAAACCACTTCAAGAAGGGGGATAGAGAATGACTAATTATTTATAGTATATTATATATTTTGTTTTCGTAGGTATTTGTGCGGTTTCATTTAAATCCAAAGTTATATAAAATGCATGTTATATAGCATGGATTTATACGAATACTGATGGGTTATTTTTACGTGACACAGGGTTTAAGTTATTTAATGCTGGATCAAGATGATGCTTTTTTATCAGAAAAATGTTTTGAATGAAGGAAAATAATGTACATTTTATCTAAATGTTATTGTGAGCCATTTGTTTGCCCTACGGCCCAAGTTGAAATGCACAATCTATTTATTTCAAGCTCAACACTGGAAGAATATCATTATTAGGCAATCATAGTTATTTTTGGTAAAAATGCTGGAACGTACCGATGGAACATTGATCTTGAACGCATATGTTTAGGATTATAACAAGGTGAATTAGCTCCTTGCTTTCAAAGACAGGATTTTTAATTACAATCTAGTTTGTGCTGTGTTTAGCAGATTATTGTGAAATGCAATACACAGAGTTTAGTGTATTTGTGATAATCATATTGGTCAATAAAACAGTGAGTGTACTAGTTTTATGCACGTATGGGTCGATTCATTCATGGCCAACAGAGTGCCTATTGTTTTGGTGACTGTGGCTATTGATGTGGTGGCCGTTATATAAAAATAGTATAGTCACAATTTACCAAGTTCTTTATTGATGGTTCAGCCTAACAATGCATTATTTGTTTGGCAATGTTTAGTTTTAAATTGTTTAGCCTATGCAAAACATGATACTGACGATTTCAAATGTTCCTTTAGAATCGTTCTCGAGGTAGGCACGCGTATACAGATCCACCGTTCATATTCCCCCCTAATCCAATAATAATCCATAATTCTACTCCAAATAAAGGGTTATAGCCTGGCTGCATGCATCATATTATCCTCCATGTAGCTCATTAGTCTCAAGGACATTCAATTAACTTGGCAAGCCATTCAACCAGGCCCTCAACCATGCCACCTCAGATTATAGTGACTGGCTGGAGCCCTGCTTCCTGCTCATTACTGAACATATAGCTCTGCACATACCTTTCGGAAATCAATTTCATATTGCCAAAATATGACAGATAATCAGTTGTGTTGATGGTATATGGGTTCCTATTTATTTATTGTTTTGCCCCAATTGCAGGTTGATTCTGGAAGGTCTAAGGCCTTGAAGGACTATATCGTGGACTATACATGAGAATATAGCCTCCAAAATATTGTATTCGGATTATATCTACCAGCAAGACCTGTTGGCTCTTAAAAATATGCATCCAGATGATGAAGATGACCTTGTATAAAACAATAGTTTGGATAATAGTGTTTTATATGCATGCACGTAGGCCTTCTCAATATGCAATCATTTGGACCCTATATACAATGGAATGTTAGTTGTAAGTTTGAGATGTTTACCAAATTGTCATTCGTATAATAGTCTATGTTTGTTGCGCCCTGATACCTCCCCCGTCAAAGTGAAGAATATGCTTTTAAAAAGTGGCGCTTGAGGCAACGTCATCGTCACCTCTGCTCTTGGTAAGTATAGCCTATACTGCTCAAGCATCGTGGGGGGGGGGTTCTATAGGCCTATGGCAATGTTGTGGACGTGTTGTCACCATGCAACTGTAATAATACATAGCATAGTCATATTGCGCCTTTGATCTTATGTAGGCCCTAGCCACGAAACAGGACGTCCAATTAACAGTTCTCCTAAACGAATTTCATTGTTTTTCTTATTCTGCTCAAAATGTTGTGCAAAAACATGCAATGTTTGAAAAGAGCGCAATAGTTTGATAGATTATTTAAACTGTGTGACTTGAATAGAAATGTTAAAACGGCTTGCTAGGTGGGGGGGCAAAGAGCACAAAGGGGAGAGGTATTCTAAACCATCAATCTTAGCGCCGCAGAGTAAAGAATTATTTGGGCCTGAATATATTAATTTGGCAACAGCCTCTCTCAGAAATAAACCCAAATCGCTAACTAGTAATTTTACGAAATAAAACTATCAGGGCCAAAAAGGAAACTTAACACCGTGACTTAGACATGACTTTGGAATGGCAGTTGGAACGCCTGTAAATCCCTAAAACATGCAGAATTCCGGTAGCCTTTATATAGCTGCCTGGACAATTGATATAAATGAATGTGTAGCTTCACCAAAGTCTCACCATCCCTCCAATCTCTTTCTAGATCCTGTCGCCTCCATGTAGCGAGGCTGAAAAGGTACTTTACTGAAGTTTGGGATCAACCGCGAGAAGGCCGAGTTCAGTCGGAGGGCACATTTTCTGTCCCATTAGGTCCGTTTCAGCCGGGATGGCCGACCTTTGCAACCCCCGGTGATCTGACTGGGTCTCTATACTTGTACCTTCTGTGTGTGCCCTGGTAGGTCGTCCCCGGTCCTTGCGTGGCCTCGTCAGGGCTCTGGACTTTCTTTGTGTGTTTTTCTACTTGAGGGGCCGGTAGAAAGGCACCTCTGAATGTGTTGCTCTTTTGTTGCTCTCAGTGGTGACCCGAGAGTGCGGTGAACTGTCGGTCACTTCTCTTCCATTGTGCGCCCTGTAGGACCTAGACCCTTTGTAGGACATCCTACAAATTTGAGGGACTTCCAAGCGGTTACTTCGGAGCTTATGATCCGTCTGCATGTGAGTGTTACTCATGTCGAATGCATTATTACCTTTTTATATCAGAATTATGTACATAACAAAAATAGTTTTGATGTCCATAGCTTCAATGTAATCTCGCGAGTACATGTTCGAGGATAGTAATTGAATTTCAATAGGATTAAATGATGGATTAGTAAACCTACACCTATGTATATATGCACTTTCCGGCGTAGTATAGGCTTAAACCTACCTACATTTACCATTTCAAATGCAATTCTGTTCCTGGACATGCCTTTGATTCTTACAATAACATAACCAGTTCTTAAATAAATAAAAACACATTTTTTAACATATATATATTTTTTATCCATATGCGGTTGCTATCATTTGTAGGCATATTGTGTATTTTATTACAAACTTTTGTACCTCATGTAGCAAAAACCTATCTTTGCAGTTGATTGAAGGTGAGTTTCTGATCCATGGTCAAAGTGGGCCTACGAATATCTTGACTTAATTCTCTCTCACCATATGTCAGCATCAGAGATGCTCATTGGACATGCTGCCGGGAGTCTCCATGCAATATATTACATGGCAGGTGTGTTTCATAGAACTGTATTAGGAAGTCTTCCCCTCTTACAGTTTGAACATTTGACTTTCTCTCAGATTCATCTCCATATAGACATTTATGACTATGATATGTTACAGTATGTATTTGTGTAGGTAACAGACTACATAGTGACTCGTAATCACTATATTAGTGAGGCGGCAGGTAGCCTAGTGGTTAGAGCGTTGGACTAGTAACCGAAAGGTTGCAAGATCGAATCCCCGAGCTGACAAGTTAAACATCTGTGTTCTGTCCCTGAACAAGGCAGGTAACCACTGGCCGTCATTGAAAATACGAATTTGTTCTTAACTGACTTGCCTAGTTAAATAAAGGTAAAATATATATTATGAACTGTATTTAGAGGATTGACATTCAAATGGACTTTTTAGAATTATGAAACACAAAATAGTGTTTTTTCCGAATAGAATGAACCATATTTAGATAATGCTTTGAATTGCTCCCAACGAGATATTAAACCTACTGCAGTCTATATGGCACAAATAATGTGTTTAGCATATGGGCCTACAAAATGTTTCTGTAAGCAATTAACACAAAATATCACGCGATATTTTATAGGATGCATACCACATTTTATAGGATTTTATATAATTTGGCTTTCGGTGCACTTTTATGAAACCCTGTAGAAGCTGTAGAACCCCTGTAGAAGCTGTAGAACCGCTGTAGAAGCTGTAGAACCCCTGTAGAACCTGTAGAACCCCTGTAGAACCTGTAGAAACTCATTTCCAGTTAACTTACTTTTCAATGGCCTGTAGTATTCGTACAACCCTTTCAAGCTAACATTCAACTATTTTTCTTTATCTGTGTATCGCATATTGGAGTTCTTACACGTATAGGCCTATTCGTTATTAAAAAAAATGAATAGTGTAGCCTAAACTTGGACCTCTGTAGATTGTGTATAGCTCACGAATTTAAAGCTAAACCTAGCTACATCTTGCATCCGGAATTTGACATTAAGGGCAGGGATATACGGTTACAAGTTCCTCTGAGGGGCTTCTTCTGAGCATGCAGTCAACGGCATTTATTTAGCCACCTCGCCACTGACCTCATGGCCTGAAGATGCCTGGAAGTTACAGTAGGTGACGACGTTTATTTTCACGATGTCCAATATTATTTTAGTAAACACAATCAGCATAAAACACGTTATTGTTTAACTTCTGACTATAATTGAATTGAGTCATTGTACTTTGTGACACAATGCGAAAAGACACGGTCAATTGAAAGAAAATATTATTGATACTGCACAGCAATGATGGAGAAAGTGTTTTTAACAGACATTCTCTCGGGACTTAGAAATGCAAGCTGTCCCATCATACACCAGCTGCAACCTAATGTCTACTCAACTTGATTTGAAAACTTGATAACGAGTTTCAGCTTTCTATCAAATCTACATTTGAATGTGATTACTAAGAAAACTAATTTGAACGTAGAAAATGTAAATAATTATGTGGGTTTACATTTAAAGGAATTACGCACTAGCTCAAATGAAATGTTTTATTTACTTTGTAACTAGCTCCAGGCTAAGATCCGTCTTTTCAGAAATTGTTTACGTTCGTTTATTATTTATTTGTTTAATTGTCTAACTTCATGTCATGTATTTCAATTGGTGTGATTAATTCCCCAAAAGTAAATAAAGAATACGTTACATTTATACAAATGTAGCCTATAGTGATATTGATTTCTTAAATATAATGATTTGATAACATTACTGCAAAAGATAAGCCATTGTGAATCTTGTCTCTTCAAAGTATTTAGAGAATATTTAGAATTTTTCTCTCCATGTGATTCCAGGAAATACAGGCGAACATTCCACTCTAGAAGGTTGATTTATGGCAGGCCTTTGGCAAGGCATTCTCTCTCTCTCTCTCTCTCTCTCTCTCTCTCGGCTGACAGAAAAACGAAAACAAACTTGTATTAAATAGTTAAAAGAAGTAGAAAGCATGTAACGAAGTCACATTCATCCATAAATCCCCCAAATAAATCAACAGTTGTAATGATCATTGTGGTGATAACTCATCTGTGCCTATTTTGAGATTTATGTTAGTAATGGATTATGGTTATAGCAACATTTCCTCGTCTTAGATGAGTGTCTTGTAAGACAAAAGGGCCATGTCCAGAGTATTGTGATAGGGGTGAGCTAGTCTGTTTAAATGGCAGCCATGGCAGCTGCATAAAGGCGCTGAGTTGAAACAGGGTTCACGTCACCATGTTCCAGGGATAGGGGGAGTAGGGCTGCTCACTCTCACGTTGACCAGAGGAGAGGAGGACGCGTCATAAATCCGTAAATCTACTCTCGCGTCTGTCGGTTCTCCACCACAGGAGCAGATGTGTCTGTCCTGTGTGCTTCTGCAATATTATAAACATTATAAGCACTTGAAGCTGACAATAGGTTGCCAAAATGTTATTTATTTTCCATCATGGGATTATTCATAATTTAGGTAATTATAGGCCTACTGCAATTACTTATAAAGCATTGATAAACATTAGTGTAGCATAATATAACATTTACCTACGTTTCAGCCCCTGGTAACAGGCAAGTGTCAGAGTATTGAGCTATATGAAGAACCCTTTTTGGTTTCCATGTAGAACCCTTTCCATAGATGGTTCTACATGGAACCCAAATGGGTTCTTTCTACCTGGAACCAAAAGAAGTTATCCCATGGAGACAGCCGAAGAACCCTTTGGGAACTATTTTTTCTAGAGTGTAGGACATTAAAGTCAGTGGATGGACTGAATAAACTGGGCTTTCTGAATTATAAAGGGAGAGTGATTAGTTACAATAGCAAGAGAGCTACTGGTAACTTCGTGTCCTCACTAGTAAGCCCAACAGAGATTTAATTAATATGATTTGATTAAATAGATATCTCTGGACAATGTAACAGATTTGGCACGGGTCCTCAGATCCTCAAAAGGTTCTACAGCTGCACCATCGAGAGCATCCTGACTGGTTGCATCACTGCCTGGTATGGCAACTGCTTGGCCTCCGACCGCAAGGCACTACAGGCGGTGTCAGAGGAAGGCCCTAAAAATGGTCAAAGACTCCAGCCACCCTAGTCATAGTCTGTTCTCTCTGCTATTGCTTGGCAAGCGGTACCGGAGCGCCAAGTCTAGGTCCAAGAGACTTCTAAACAGCTTCTACCCCCTAGCCATAAGACTCCTGAACATCTAGTCAAATGGCTACCCAGACTATTTGCATTGCCCCCCCCCCCCCCCCCCTCTTTACACCACTGCTACTCTCTGTTGCCATCTATGCATAGTCACTTTAATAACTCTACCTACATGAACATATTACCTCAACTAACCGGTGCCCCCGGTGCTCCCTGGTGCCCCGCACATTGACTCTGTATCTGTAAACCACTATCAGGGGCGAAAATCTGATATCAACTTTGGAGGGGACAATTTCATGAAATTTTCTCAAGAGCAATTCCTGAGAGGGACACCAAAAGTAGTGCTGTAACACATAGCCTACATTGTAATATGGTAAATGTATATTGAGGAACCAAAGAAATAAGGTGTTTGCCGTACTCCTAACTACCGGTACCCAAAACTACACAACTAATCACAACAGCAATACCATTGCCTTTAACAAATCTTAGTTCAGTCACCAGTTTAAGTTGAGAGTGGGGGTATCCATGGCATTTTCCAATTATGTTCCTATTTTACAAGTCAAAAAAATTGAGAACCTTTCATAATGTTGCCAAACAAAGACTCAACAAACTTACCTGAGACTCCCTGTCTCTGCCAGTCTGTCCCTGCATATCTGTCCCCAACTCTGCTGTCTGTGTGCCATCTGTTGCCTGCTCTGCCTAATGACATCATTGTGAAACATTTCCATTAGAATTTAATTTCTTTCTTATGAACATTTTATCAACTAGTCTTTGAGATATTAGGCTACTAGGGTTCTTACTTTGCGTTTTGGTGTACTGAAAAATACTCTGATGTCCGTCTTTTATTTTTCTGCCATTTTTCTACCTGGCTGGCTGGCTGGCTGGCTACACACACAGTGTGTAGGTTATTTACAGTAGGAGATGGGCTTCTATCATCTTCAATCATTCTATTTGGGCTTAGATCTAAAAGGTAGCTAGCAAATGTGAAATGGATTAAAATGACAAGAGTTGACAGCTGTATGAGTTCACCATTTACACAACATATGCTGCAACCTTTTGTAATTTTAATAGTTTGTTTCATATTGGCTGGCTTCCAACAATAGCTGAATTTGCAAAGCTAGCGAGCACCAATTCAGTTTCAGTGGTGTTTGCTATAATCTTTGCTACCCGGGTTAAATAAAGGTGAAATTAAATAAATAAATAAAAGTTCACTTGCGACAATTTAGCTTTTGCAACGAGACCATTAAATATATTTAAGACAATGGTAGAAGAGAGTGTAGTTCTATTCAGTTTGGATTTCAGTTTATCGCTAACCTTATCACAGGGACTTTGAAGCACTAACTTACATCATCTGCATGCTGATTCCATCTTTGACGACGCCACATAAATGGAATAGGTACTAGCTAGCTTAATAGTTAATATTTGCGCGCTAGCTCTGCATATTCAGCTAGTGTGTGTGCGCGATTGACTGGATGAACCTCCCGTCAGTTACGTGCATTGAGTGCCTTTCAGACAATAGATACGACCTCTCTGTTACCTAGCAAGCTAAGGAACTGGCAGTGGATCAAACCATTGTGAGGCAAAGGGTGGGGGGGTTGCAATCTTTTGAAACTTAAAAACGCGCTATTAAGTGTCTATAATCAGCACAATTGCTTTCATTGCGTATTATTAATATTATTTAAATTACATAGTTATGTTTCAGTGATATATTGGGGGGGACAAATCATATTTTTCCCAGGATGGGGGGGTCGTGTCCCCCCCGTCCCCCCCCCGGGATTTCCGCCCCTGCCCACTGTATATAGTCTCGCTATTGTTATTTCACTGCTCCTCTTTAAATATATGTTACTTTTATCTCTTATTCTTATCAGCATTTTTTTTTAACTGCATTGTTGGTTAAGGGTTTGTAATTAAGCATTTCACTGTAAGGTTGTATTCGGCACGTGTGACTAATACAATTTTATTTGATTTTGATTTGATCTGATACATTTCCAAGGTGTTGTATCATTCTCAGCAGCCATCAGTTCTTGTCATCTCTCCAAGTCTATGCCCTAGGGCTCATCGAATCAGGTGGGAGGAGTGGTGGACTACCAGTTGCATTCACTGAGCGTTCTGTAGGCTATGCAGAACTCAATGGTTCCAATTGCATTGCATTGTAGCAGATACATGAATCATGAAAATACTCCATAAAAAATGTATTCAGTGTTGATGCCCAGTATATTGCCCCACCACCTGGAAATGTTAGGGAATAATGGGACTGGGATTATGCTCAAAGAGCTTGGGCCGGTGGCCGAAAGGTTGCTGGTTTGGGCTCCTGTTTTGACTTGTGTGGGAGATCTGTTGACGGGCGACAGTTAGATTACTCAGTATAATGTAAATGTTGAGCGGCTTCACTGCATGTAGTTTGTATGTTTTAATATTATATATATATATATATATATACATATCTCTATATATTTTTTTGAAAGAAGGCTGTCAGGATTTGACATAAGCAGCATGAGAACACTCCCATCCTGCCTGGGGTCAGCGGTACAGACTGGTTGCGGTGGATTAATGATGTGGGGAATGTTTTCCTGACCCATGCTAGGTCCCTTGATACCAACTGAGAAACGTTTCAATTCCCCGAAGAAAGGCTGTTTTGGAGGCGAAGGGGTCCTACCCGGTACTAGATGGGTGTACCTAATAAATTGGCCAGTGAGTGTAAATTAAACAGTATAACAGTACTACAAGAAACAGAGCCCTGCCTAACATAAGGGGTCCCTAATGTAAACTGGATCTCGTTCCTCCATTGGAAAAGCCTATAAGACTGTCCCACTTTACCAACTCCATGCTGCCCTTCTTTAGCTATCTATGGTTGGTAAAAAAAATCTTATCAAATCAAATATTGGTCACTACACAGATTTGCAGATGTTATCGCAGGTGCAGCGAAATGCTTGTGTTTCAAGCTCCAACAGTGCAGTAATCAGGCATGTCACAAGAAAGAGCCATCGTACCTAAACTTAACCCTTTGAGTTGTTTTTGTATTAACCCTGTAACCATGCAGAATTACTGGGTCGAAGATTCATGAGTTAAATCCCGAAGTGAAACTGAATAACAATACACACATAATCCAAAAAGTAAAAAACTATAAATTAAGAAATATCAGAATGAGCAATGTCAGAGTCCGGAATGTAAATATTTATATATACAGTATATACAGTATATATATATATATATATATATATATATATAGTGTGTTTAGACAGTATGGACAGTATAGGAATAGAAAAGGTTTGTACAGCAGCAGTTATATAGGATGAGCCATGACCACAGTGCATACATATAAAGTGGGTAAAACACTGTAAACATTGTTAAAGTGACCAGTGTTCAAGGTCTCTATATACATTCAGCAGCAGTCTCTAAGGTGCAGGGCAGAGTACCTGGCAGTGGTTAGCTAGTGATGGCTGTTCAGCAGTCTGATGACCTGGAAATGAAAGCTATTTTTCAGTCTCTCTGTCCCGGCTTTGATGCACGTGTACTATCGCCGTCTGCTAGATGGTAAAAGGGAGAACAGGCTGTGGCTGGAGTGGCTGAGGTCCTTGATGATCTTGTTGGCTTTCCTATGACACCAGGTGCTGTAGATGTCCTGGAGGGCAGGCAGTGTGCCCCCGGTGATGCATTGGGTTGACCACACCACACTCTGGAGAGCCATGCAGTTGCCGTACCAGGCGGTGACAGAATGTTCTCGATGGTGCATCTGTAGAAGCTTGTGAGGGTCTTAAAATGACTGAATTACAAATGTAAACATAATATTGGCAGCTTTTTTATTTATTTTGATGCACTAGTACATAGTATGCACATTTACATCACAATTTGGCACATTGCATTATTTATGACAGTTTTATAATCTTAACAACAAAACAGAAAAAAAAATCTGTCACTGATCTTACCGTGTCCTTTGCGGGTGAGATTCCCGTTTGACTCTTGCTCTGCCTCCCTCTATTATGTCACACCAATGAAGTGATGTGATGTTGATCAGGTGGTGTCTCTGCAAGGGCTTAGTAACAATAGTTTTGATTTTCACTTTTCAGACCAAGAAATAAACGTGTCAGGATTAAGCAGTTCCAGTTTATATATGTCCCACTTTTTGCATTTCCGTCTTCTGTAATCTCTTTTATCCCAACGCATGATACATTTCTGAAATCCTCAGGATAATAATATAACAACAAAGTGTGAATTGAATTGTAATTGTGGTACAATTGGGACTGTAATAATGGTGTCCCAGTTTATCTAACCTGCTGTCCCAGTTGACCAAATGCGGAAGAAAAATGTGGTTTTGGCTCAGTCTACACAAATGGGTGTGTCATGCCTCATGTGAATGTGATACCAACATTTGTCCATTTTGTGGGATTAGGAAACATCTTGAGGATTTCAGAAATAAATAATTTGTTGGGCTAATACTGTATGTTGGATAGATGTTGAAAGAGGTTACAGAAGCGTGAAATGCAGAAAGTGTCCCACTTTTTCAGAATTCACCCTGTAATTGTGTTTTTACCATGTGTTTGAGAATTTGGACATAACCATTTAGAAGTTATATACAATAGAAACCTGTTATAAGAGCAGAGAATCAATCCCAAAATAAGCGTGTGTAAAATAGATCTTCCGTCCGTGCTACATTTTGGGGCGAACATGTAGCACTCCCAGCACTCCTCTGAATGGACTGGATGTTCAATTTATGGTATAGGCTCAAGAGAGAGATATACAAATGAAAGGTAATGTCTATTGGACACAAATCAACATGCTAATTTCCCCAAATTTCACATTGACCAAGAAATGCAAAATAGCCAGTTTTAATCTGTTGCTTTAATGGGTTATTTAAGAGTTGCAGCCAATGTAGCTATGGTGCAGGGGTGGAATGGGACCAGAAATTGGCCCTGGCATTTGTAACACACCAGCCCATTTTGTTCCTGGAGGTACCCACACCGGCCCATTTTTTTCCTTGCGGCCCGATTCAGTCAGATAATGAGAAAAAACCCAAGCTTGACAAGCCCACTAAGCTAAAAATGGACCAGCCTAGGGTTGAATGGTGGGAACCCGGTTACAGAGATTTACCACCCAAAACCACTCCCATTTCCTGGGATAAATAACAGTGAGAAAGTGGTAAATGACGTGAAATGGAACTGTTAAATGATATGCAGTGTCTAAATCTGGATTCTCTATAGCCTCTGCTCACTGCATGGTGATTCATCAAAGCTCAGGGTGGTGACTGACAGCCCATCTCAGTATGTAGACCTATCATCTCATCATGGTAACCTTTTTTATTGTTGCTGCAGAAGCTTATACTACATAGCCTTACTCCACCTCAAAAATTGCATTTGGCGAAAGGCTCGGCACACGCATACTCAGGCTGACTGGCTATCGTTCAGGCAAATGAGAAATAATTGCACTCACGCTATCCGGAAGGCCAAAGTTAGTTACTCTAAGGAGCAGTTCTCTCTCTGTGGGTCTAACCCCAAGAAGTTCTGGAAAACGGTTAAAGACCTGGAGAATAAACCCTCCTCCTCACAGCTGCCGATGTCCATTAAAGTTGAGGATGTGGTTGTTACTGACAAGAAGCACATGGCTGAGCTCTTTAATCACCACTTCATTAGGTCAGGATTCCTATTTGACTCAGCCATGCCTCCTTGCCCGTCCAACATTTACTCATCTCCCACCCCTTCTAATGCGACTATCCCCAATGCTTCTCCCTCTTTTTCCCCTGCCCCGCTACAAAGTTTCTCCCTGCAGGCAGTCGCTGAGTCCGAGGTGCTAAAGGAGCTCCTTAAATAAACTTGACCCCAAAAAAACATCTGGGTCAGATGGTTTAGACCCTTTCTTCTTTGTTGCTGCCCCTATCATCTTATGAAGCCTATCTCCAACCTTTTTAACCTGTCTCTCCTTTCTGGGGAGGTTCCCATTGCTTGGAAGGCAGCCACAGTTCGTCCTATATTTAAAGGGGTAGATCAAGCTGATCCTAACTGTTATAGGCCTATTTCTATTTTGCCCTGTTTATCAAAAGTGTTGGAAAAACGTGTCAATAATCAACTGACTGGTTTTCTTGATGTCTATTGTATTCTCTCGGGTATGCAATCTGGTTTCCACTCAGGTTATTGATGTGTCACTGCAACCTTAAAGGTCCTCAATGATGTCACCATTGCCCTTGATTCTAAGCAATATTGTGCTGCTATTTTTATTGACTTGGCCAAAGATTTTGATACGGTAGACCAATCCATTCTTGTGGGCCGGCTAAAGAGTATTGGTGTCTCTGAGGGGTCTTTGGCCTGGTTTGCTAACTACCTCTCTCAAAGAGTGCAGTGTATAAAGTCCGAAAATCTGCTGTCTCAGCCACTGCCTGTCACCAAGGGAGTACCCCAAGGCTCAATCCTAGGCCCACACTCTTCTCAATTTACATCAACAACATAGCTCAGGCAGTAGGAAGCTCTCTCATCCATTTATATGCAGATGATACTCAGCTGGCCCCTCCCCGGATTTTGTGTTAAATGCTCTACAACAAAGCTTTCTTAGTGTCCAACAAGCTTTCTCTACCCTTAACCTTGTTCTGAACACCTCCAAAACAAAGGTCATGTGGTTTGGTAAGAAGAATGCCCCTCTTCCCACAGGTGTTATTACTACCTCTGAGGGTTTAGAGCTTGAGGTTGTGGCTAGACGGTGCACTGTCCTTCTCTCAGCACATATCAAAGCTGCAGGCTAAAGTTAAATCTAGATTTGGCTTCCTCTATCGTAATCGCTCCTCTTTCACCCCAGCTGCCAAACTAACCCTGAGGATACAGAAGGCAATAGACCTCACGGGTAGTTTGAAACCAGAGTGAACACGCGATGGCGGTAGGCTGTAACAGTTATTGAGTCAGACCCATAACCATTCAATCCTCATGAAGAGAAGTGAAAGCCTTCTGTATCTCAATCTAGTCCGATATTATTCAAGGATGTCATTAGAATTTTTATTTAATTTATTTTTATTTCACCATTATTAAACCAGGTAGGCTAGTTGAGAACAAGTTCTCATTTGCAACTGCAACCTGGCCAAGATAAAGCGTAGCAATTCGACACATACAACAACACAGAGTTACACATGGAATAAACAAAACATACAGTCAATACAGTAGAACAAAAGAAAACAAAAAGTCTATATACAGTGAGTGCAAATGAGGTAAGTTAAGGCAGTAAATAGGCCATGGTGGCGAAGTAATTACAATATAGTAATTAAACACTGGAATGGTAGATGTGCAGAAGAATGTGCAAGTAGAGATACTGGGGTGCAAAGGAGCAAGATAAATAAATAAATACAGTATGGGGATGAGGTAGGTAGATAGATGGGCTGTTTACAGATGGGCTATGTACAGGTGCAGTGATCTGTGAGGTGCTCTGACAGCTGGTGCTTAAAGCTAGTGAGTGAGATATGAGTCTCCAGCTTCAGAGATTTTTGCAGTTCGTTCCAATCATTGGCAGCAGAGAACTGGAAGGAAAGGCGGCCAAAGGAAGAATTGGCTTTGGGGGTGACCAGTGGGATATACCTGCTGGAGCGCATGCTATGCTATGAGTGGGTGCTGCTATGGTGACCAGTGAGCAGAGATAAGGCGGGGCTTTACCTAGCAGAGACTTGTAGATAACCTGTAGCCAGTGTGTTTGGCAACGAGTATGAAGCGAGGGCCAACCAACGAGAGCATACAGGTCGCAATGGTGGGAAGTGTATGGGGCTTTGGTGACTAAACGGATGGTACTGTGATAGACTGCATCCAGTTTGTTGAGTTGAGTGTTGGAGGCTATTTTATAGATGACATCACCGAAGTCGAGGATCGGTAGGATGGTCAGTTTTACGAGGGTGTGTTTGGCAGCATGAGTGAAGGATGCTTTGTTGCGATATAGGAAGCCAATTCTAGATTTAATTTTGGATTGGAGATGCTTAATGTGAGTCTGGAAGGAGAGTTTACAGTCTAACCAGACACCCAGGTATTTGTAGTTGTCCACGTATTCTAAGTCAGAGCCGTCCAGAGTAGTGATGCTGGACGGGCGAGCAGGTGCGGGCAGTGATCGATTGAATAGCATGCATTTAGTTTTACCTGCGTTTAAGAGCAGTTGGAGGCCATGGAAGGAGAGTTGTATGGCATTGAAGCTCGTCTGGAGGTTAGTTAACAGTGTCCAAAGAGGGGCCAGAAGTATACAGAATGGTGTCGTCTGCGTAGTGGTGGATCAGAGAATCACCAGCAGCAAGAGCGACATCATTGATGTATACAGAGAAGAGAGTCGGCCCGAGAATTGAACCCTGTGGCATACCCATAGAGCCTGCCAGAGGTCCGGACAACAGGCCCTCCGATTTGACACACTGAACTCTATCAGAGAGGTAGTTGGTAAACCAGGCGAGGCAATCATTTGAGAAACCAAGGCTGTCGAGTCTGCCAATAAGAATGTGGTGATTGACAGAGTTGAAAGCCTTGGCCAGGTCGATGAATATGGCTGCACAGTAATGTCTCTTATCGATGGCGGTTATGATGTCGTTTAGGACCTTGAGCGTGGCTGAGGTGCCCCCATGACCAGCTCTGAAACCAGATTACATAGCGGAGAAGGTACGGTGGGATTCGAAATGGTCGGTAATCTGTTTGTTAACTTGGCTTTCGAAGACCTTAGAAAGACAGGATAGGATAGATATAGCTCTGTAGCAGTTTGGGTCTAGAGTGTCACCCCCTTTGAAGAGGGGGATGACTGTGGCAGCTTTCCAATCTTTGGGAATCTCAGACGATATGAAAGAGAGGTTGAACAGGCTAGTAATTTCGGCAGATCATTTTAGAAAGAGAGGGTCCAGATTGTCTAGCCCAGCTGATTTGTAGGGGTCCAGATTTTGCAGCTCTTTCAGAACATCAGCTATCTGGATTTGGGTGAAGGAGAAATGGTGGGGGCTTTGGCGGGTTGCTGTGGAGGGTGCCGGGCAGTTGACCGGGGTAGGGGTAGCCAGGTGGAAAGCATGGCCAGCCGTAGAGAAATGCTTATTGAAATTCTCAATTATAATGGATTTATCGGTGGTAACAGTGTTTCCTAGCCTCAGAGCAGTGGGCAGCTGGGAGGAGGTGCTCTTATTCTCCATTGACTTTACAGTGTCCCAGAACTTTTTTGAGTTAGTACTACAGGATGCAAATTTCTGTTTGAAAAAGCTAGCCTTAGCTTTTCTAACTGCCTGTGTATATTTGTTCCTAACTTCCCTGAAAAGTTGCATATCACGGGGGCTATTCGATGCTAATGCAGAACGCCACAGGATGTTTTTGTGCTGGTCAAGGGCAGACAGGTCTAGAGTGAACCAAGGACTATATCTATTCCTAGTTCAACATTTTTTGAGTGGGGCATGCTTATTTAAGATGACGAGGAGGACACTTTTAAAGAATAGCCAGGCATCATCTACTGACGGGATGAGGTCAATGTCATTCCAGGATACCCCGGCCAGGTCGATTAGAAAGGCCTGCTCGCAGAAGTGTTTTAGGGAGCGTTTGACAGTGATGAGGGGTGGTCGTTTGGTCGAAGACCCATTACGGATGCATGCAATGAGGCAGTGATCACTGAGATCTTGATTGAAAACAGCAGAGGTGTATTTGGAGGGCGAGTTAGTTAGGATGACATCTATGAGGGTGCCCGTGTTTACGGATTTGGGGTTGTACCTGGTAGGTTCATTGATAATTTGTGTGAGATTGAGGGCATCAAGCTTAGATTGTAGGATGGTCGGGGTGTTAAGCATGTCCCCGTTTAGGTCATCTAGCAGCACGAGCTCAGAAGATAGATGGGGGGAAATCAATTCACATATGGTATCGAGGGCACAGCTGGGGGCAGAGGGAGGTCTATAGCAAGCGGCAACAGTGAGAGACTTGTTTCTGGAAAGGTGAATTTTTTTAAGTAGAAGCTCGAATTGTTTGGGTACAGACTTGGATAGTAATACAGAACTCTGCAGGCTATCTTTGCAGTAGATTGCAACACCGCCCCCTTTGGCAATTCTATCTTTGCGGAAAATGTTATAGTTAGCGATGGAGATTTCAGGGTTTTTGGTGGTTTTCCTAAGCCAGGATTCAGACACGGCTAAGACATCTGGATTGGCAGAGTGTGCTAAAGCAGTGAGTAAAACAAACTTAGGGAGTAGGCTTCTAATGTTAACATGCATGAAACCAAGGCTTTTACGGTTACAGAAGTCAACAAATGAGAGCACCTGGGGAGTGGGAGTGGAGCTAGGCACTTCAGGACCTGGATTAACCTCCACATCACCAGAGGAACAGAGGAGAAGTAGGATAAGGGTACGGCTAAAGGCTATACGAACTGGCTGTCTAGCACATTTGGAACAGAGAGTTAAAGGAGCAGGTTTCTGGGCACGATAGCATAGATTCAAGGCATAGTGTACAGACAAAGGTAAGGTAGGATGTGAGTACATTGGAGGGCGACCTAGGCATTGAGTAATGATGAGAGAGATACAGTCTCTAGAGACGTTTAAACCAGGTTATGTCATCGCATATGTAGGAGGTGGAACAACATGGTTGGTTAAGGCATATTGAGCAGGGCTAGAGGCTCTACAGTGAAATAAGACAGTAATCACTAACCAGGACAGTAATGGACGTGGCATATTGATATTAGAGAGAGGCATGCGTAGCCAAGTGAACATATGGGTCCAGTGATTGGTTGGGCTGACTGGGGACACGGCGATTTAGACAGGTAGCAGGCCGATGCTAACAAGCTAACAGTTAGTAGGCCGGGGCTAAACAAGCTAGCAATTAGCAGACCGGGGCTGACAAGCTAACTGTTAGCAGACCGGGTTAGCAAGCAAGTAGTTGGCAGACCGGGGCAGGCAAGCTAGCAGTTAGCAGACCGGGGCAGGCAAGCTAGCAGTTAGCAGACCGGGGCTAGCAAGTTAGCCTTTGGGGGACGTCGTGATGGGGGTAAGTCTTTTTTTGCCTCTTCGTGCGGTGACGTCGATAGACCAGTCGTGGAATTAGTAGTAGAATGATGAAGATGAGGACAACAAAACGTATTTCATTTAACTGTTGAAAGCGAGAAGGGAATGAAGAAACACTAGAGAGAGAAAGAGGAAGTAGGCTAATAACATTAAGGGAAATATTATGGAGAATTGTAGGCCTCATGTGATGCACTGGAATCACATGTTCTCTCCCTGCTTTATCATGGTTTGAACGATGTGACTAATTCCAGTCCATATAATACAGTATAATACAATACAGTACAGTAATACAGTTCACACTCAAAAAGATTAGCCTACTGAAGCTTGTTTCATTTATTTACCCAAGAGAGCATAGCTAGGCCTATATCTATGGGCTTTTATGTTTTTATGTCATGTGTAATGTGCAGTAGCCTATATACACTACATGACCAAAAGTATGTGGACACCTGCTCATTGAACATCTCATTCCAAAATCGTGGTCATTAATATGGAGTTTGTCCCCCCCTTTGCTGCTATAACAGCCTCCGCTCTTCTGGGAAGGCTTTCCACTAGATGTTGAAACATTGCCGCGGGGGGCTTGCTTCCATTCAGCCACAACTGTATTAGTGAGGTTGGGCACTGATGTTGGGCGATTAGTCCTGGCTCGCGGTCTGCGTTCCAATTCATCCCAAAGGTGTTCGATGGGGTTGAGGTCAGGGCTCTGTGCAGGCCAGTCAAGTTTTTCCACACTGATCTCGACAAACCATTTCTGTATGGACTTCGCTTTGTGCACAGGGGGCATTGTCATGCTGAAACAGGAAAGGGCCTTCCCAAAACGGTTGCCACAAAGTTGGAAGCACAGAATCGTCAGGAATGTCATTGTATGCTGTAGCGTTAAGATTTTCCTTCACTGGAACTAAGGGGCCTAGCCCGAACCATGAAAAACAGCCCCAAACCATTATTCATCCTCCACCAAACTTTACAGTTGGCACTATGCATTCATCAGTCCAGAGAACCAATGGCGGCGAGTTTTACACCTCTCCAGCCGACGCTTGCCATTGCGCATGGTGATCTTAGGCTTGTATGTGGCTGCTCAGCCATGGAAACCCATTTCATGAATCTCCCGACGAACAGTTATTGTGCTGACGTTGCTTCCAGAGGCATTTTGGAACTCGGTATTGAGTGTTGCAACCGAGGACAGACAATTTTTACATGCTAATTCTCTTCAGCACACTGCAGTCCCTTTCTGAGCCGTTGTTGCTCCTAGATAACAGCATTTACAGTTGACTGGGGCAGCTCTAGCAGGGCAGAATTTGACAAACTGACTTTTTGGAAAGGTAGCATCCTATGACAGTGCCATGTTGAAAGTCACTGATCTCTTCAATAAGGCCATTCTACTGCCAATGTTTGTCTATGAAGATTGCATGGTTTGTGCTCGATTGTATACGTCAGCAGCGGGTGTGGCTGAAGTAGCCGAATCCACTAATTTGAAGGGGTGTCCACATACTTTTGTATATTTTTTTATTTAACCTTTATTTAATAGGCAAGTCAGGTAAGAACAAATTCTTATTTACAATGACAGCCTACACCGTCAAAACCCGGACGACGCTGGGCCAATTGTACCGCCCTATGGGACTCCCAATCTCAGCCGGGTTGTGATACAGCCTAGATTCGAACCAGGGTGTCTGTAGTGACGCCTCTAGTACTGAGATGCAGTGCCCTAGACCGCTGTGCAATGATATATATGATTTTTTTTTCATTTGCCCGAAATGCCAGATGGCCAGTCTGCCTCTGCAATGGTGTATTGCAGAAGGAAGCCGCTTATGTGCATATAGTTCAAGACAAGAACGCATGTTAGGAGAAAGTAAATTGACAGTGTCTTTTCCTTTTCCTCTCTTATGAAGTGTTCTTATGAAGTGCTGAGTGCAGCAGCTAAGTCTCTGGTCCTTTCATTTCACTCTGCATTGTTTACAGCAATATGGGGCACCGGGCCATAAATCTCCCGCCTGAGCCGCCGAGACAGGGCCATTTGTATGCACCGTTTTAACCGACAACATCCTCTGCCCATTAACGTCCTTCCGCACACTCTCAGTCTCCTCTTATCTGCCCGAATCGAGCTCAATCCGCCGAAAACAAATTCGCAGATCCATGGCATGGTAGCTTTTTCTTGAAAAGAGCAGTGTAGAAAACAGTGCGTTTTGGAACAAAGGGGTTAGGAATATTATTTTTGCTGCAAGTCCAACATGGTATACATGGATAAACCAAAAATCTCTTTGAGTGGAAATGCTAGTGTTGTGCGTTTGGTATATATTTTCTGTAAATATCGCCCATGTTTATAAAAGTCTCCATATTCTGCCTGTTTTCATATAGGCTATGGGATAAATATTTTATAGAAGTATTTTTTATCGATGTTTTCCTGTTTTTGTCAGCCACCAAACCAAGTGACTGCAGAAGGCAATATGTTATAAACCAACCCAAGAGCAGTCTAAGAGAGTGCAGAAGGTAAGGGGGGTTGTAAAAGGGGTTGACACCCAGAAAGACTGGCGCCCGCTTTTGTGCAGAGGGGAAAAAATGATTTATTGCCACGCGAGCGGTTCAACCAGAGTTCACTGAGAATTGTGATGTAGACGCGCGGAGGAGATAAATTATTGTCTTGCTGAGCTAGTATATCACAGATTCTATATCCAATAGGCTACAGGCGAGTGAGTGTGCTCAACGATTTGAGGAAAAGAAAACAAACGGAATGTAATTACTTTAGGCCTGATTTCTCCTCTCCAGATAAAAGGACTGCCTGATGCTACAGGTATACAAGATGATCATGATGATAATGATTTAATAATAATAGCGTTACGCTCATAATTATCATACCAATCATAATACCAATAGTGTACATCTAAATTGATCATTTGTGAAGGAAATTAAAAAGTGCATTAAATGCACATGAACCTTAAATAAACCTATCGAGTTCGGTTATTAGCATAATTGACCCATGTTTTAATGTATCCCAGGTTATGGAATGAATCTTCTCTCATTCAATGCACAGTCCAACCAAGTCATATGTCATGTAAACTGCACCAATGTCCGACCTGTTGTGCATAATGACAGGCTCGATCTGACAAGTACTGACAGCAATTCACGGAACTCTAAATAACAACAGCTCTTAAAACAAGATTGATTTTGGAAGAACAGTTTGAAAGGGTACGAAAACAACGGGCGTCTTCTTGATAACCCTCTAATAAACGCGGTGTAACTTCCCTGTTTCATTGTGCACAGTATGGCATACCAATTCTAAATCAAATGTTATAAGGGTATTTTAATGTAATATGTTAAAGAAATGCATATATATATGACTTTGTATGTTTACACCGACTTATTATAGACGTTAGTGAGATGGACTTATTTGTCCCAATCTCATACGATCTGAAAGAAATGTAGGCACAATTCTCTCTCGTCGAGCATGCATTCTTAGGCTCTGAACATGACGTGAACACTCTTCTACGACCCATAAATCAATTTTGCCCGAAATTCAAGTGGAGTAATTTGTTTATCCTGCTTATCACTTCATGCTCTCAATGAACAATTGGTGTTGCCAGTGTTAACAAGTGTTGTGCGGAAAATCTCCCCCCTGACAGAATTCCCCCCCCCCCCCCTTAGTGTTCTTCATTGCTGCGACTTGCTTGCTAGTTGAGATTTCTGTTCTTCACTCCGTTGTCAGTTTAGCCTACATTTCACTGATCTTAGTAGCAGAAGGCATTTTTGTCTACAGTTTTCGGTTTGGCTATTTGTTTCAAGTGTATGTGGCGGTTATAGCTTGTATAGCGCCTGCGCCCGCCCGCATCCGCGCCCGTGCGCCCGTACCTAAATCCGCTACTGATTTGTATTAGTCTATGAATAAATGTCTTTGCCAATATTCGTCATCTCTCCCATGTCTTATTCGACTAGTAGTTGTTCTGAAATGTTTATTGCTTGCCTACATTTTACTCCCTCCTCTATGTTTAATATAACACACATATATTAATTATTATTTTCGGTTGCCTATCCTGACGTAAAGTTTCTTCTATAGAAAGTATTTGACTTTGATGTGTGCCACAGAAAGTATTTGACTCTAGCCACAAAATTAAGGACATTAGAGGATTCTGGCAGGGGGGAGATTTTCGGCACAACACCGGAAATTCCATCTCTGCCCCTCATGCTATTCGTGTTGTTCTATTGCATTCTAAATTATGTCATGTATTTCCTCTGATCATTTGTGCTTACAATAATGATAAACATGAGATGATCATGTTTATGTTAAAATAAGTTATTGGAGTGAGTGTGTGAAGTGTGAATGCAGGTTCAGGGTGTGAGGCTGCCCTTGTGGCGGGGCTAGGAGGAGGGTGAACGGAAGAGGGATTATATCAGAGTGGTGCTGGAAAGGCTGAGTCGTCCCTGTGCTGCTAAGACATCTACTGGAGGGTTCTCCTCAACAGCGTATTATATTAGATAAATAGGGGTACTGTAGGCTATACTTCTAGGAAAAGGCCTATAGAATTGAATCAGCTTTTCGAAATAAATGCAGTAGCCTAATGACGTCATTGGCCCACTGTATACGAGAGTCTATGGCACTGCCATGTTCATTTGAGTTTGATATGTACACATATATTTGGTGTAAATTAAGCTAATAAGATTGTACATGATTATAATATATTTTGTAATAGCCTACAAGTTCAAAAAAATTACCCTAACAAATTTCGTTAGTAGCCTACACTGTATTGCTTTAGTGTTAGCTTTGGGTTGATAGGGTGACAGTATGGCGTTATTCTGCCTCTCTGTTCGGATATATATTCTGCCTCTCGTCCATATATTCTGCCTCTCTGTTCGGCCATATACCACACGGGTTTTATCAACGAAAACTACTCTGTAATATGAACGTTGTTTGACAGAGCGAACACATCCATGTTGCAATTGATTAGTGAAAGCAGATAAGCAGACATTTGAGGTAAAACGACTATTATTTACCATATTCTTTTCATTATCTTTGTGTGGCAATGCTTTTCAAAACCCTTTGTTTCACCACTCCCATTGAATCTATTATAGGTAAGTCATTACGCTAATAACTCGGACAGTTCACTCATTTAGTGTATTTTCATACAACCAGCATACATTGTATGCATAATCACGTGCAAATAGAATAAATAAATATACAAAAAGTGAGTGGAAGATGTAAAAACACAATTCACAATGGTTTATCATCATTTTTAATATAGTAATGCTATATTTCAACAAACAGCACACTCATATTATAATTACACATTCAGTCAAAAATAATTGTTGAAATATTTTGTGATAGTATTGATATGATTCCTTCAAATCGGCTACTCAATCAATAGTTTCCAATAAGGAGCATTGCTATAACGTACCAGGAAAGTTCAAGAAACGAAGTAACTTTAATTAATTGCACTGGGTTTTCATTTGAATATCTTCCCACTTGTGGTAGGCCTACTCTGTAAATAACAAATAAATATATATTTAGGTCCAAATGATCCGTTCAGTGTGTGCCTCTCTGTCTCTGTCCTGTCTCTGTCCTGTCTCTGCCCTGTCTCTGTCCTGTCTCTGTCCTGTCTCTGTCCTGTCTCTGTCTCTGTCCTGTCTCTGTCCTGTCTCTGTCTCTGTCCTGTCTCTGTCCTGTCTCTGTCCCTGTCTCTGTCCCTGTCCCTGTCTCTGTCCTGTCTCTGTCCCTGTCTCTGTCCTGTCCCTGTCTCTGTCTCTGTCCTGTCTCTGTCCCTGTCTCTGTCCTGTCTCCGTCCTGTCACTGTCTCTGTCCTGTCTCTGTCCCTGTCTCTGTCTCTGTCCTGTCTCCGTCCTGTCTCTGTCCCTGTCTGTGTCTCTGTCCCTGTCCTGTCTCTGTCCCTGTCTCTGTCTCTGTCCTGTCTCTGTCCCTGTCTCTGTCTCTGTCCTGTCTCTGTCCTGTCCCTGTCTCTGTCTCTGTCCTGTCTCTGTCCTGTCTCTGTCCTGTCTCTGTCCCTGTCTCTGTCCTGTCTCTGTCCTGTCTCTGTCTCTGTCCTGTCTATGTCTCTGTCCTGTCTCTGTCTCTGTCCTGTCTCTGTCTCTGTCCTGTCTCTGTTCTGTCCCTGTCTCTGTCTCTGTCCTGTCTCTGTCCTGTCTCTGTCCTGTCTCTGTCTCTGTCCTGTCTCTGTCCCTGTCTCTGTCCTGTCTCTGTCCTGTCTCTGTCTCTGTCTCTGTCCTGTCTATGTCTCTGTCCTGTCTCTGTCTCTGTCCTGTCTCTGTCCTGTCTCTGTCCTGTCCCTGTCTCTGTCCTGTCTCTGTCCTGTCTCTGTCTCTGTCTCTGTCCTGTCTATGTCTCTGTCCTGTCTCTGTCCTGTCTCTGTCCTGTCCCTGTCTGTGTCCTGTCTCTGTCCTGTCTCTGTCCTGTCTCTGTCCTGTCTCTGTCTCTGTCTCTGTCCTGTCTATGTCTCTGTCCTGTCTCTGTCCCTGTCTGTGTCCTGTCCTGTCTCTGTCTCTGTCCTGTCTCTGTCCTGTCTCTGTGTCTGTCCTGTCTCTGTGTCTGTCCTGTCTCTGTCCTGTCCTGTCTCTGTCTCTGTCCTGTCTCTGTCCTGTCTCTGTCTCAGTTTCTGTTCTGTCTCTGTCTCTGTTCTGTCTCTGTCCTGTCTCTGTCCTGTCTCTGTCTCTGTCCTGTCTCTGTCCTGTCTCTGTTTCTGTCTCTGTCCTGTCTCTGTCTCTGTCCTGTCTCTGTCTCTGTCCTGTCTCTGTCTCTGTTTCTGTCTCTGTCCTGTCTCTGTCCTGTCTCTGTCTCCGTCCTGTCTCTGCCCTGTCTCTGTCTCTGTCCTGTCTCTGTCCTGTCTCTGTCTCTGTCCTGTCTCTGTCTCTGTCCTGTCTCTGTCCTGTCTCTGTCCTGTCTCTGTCTCTGCCCTGTCTCTGTCCTGTCTCTGTCCTGTCTCTGTCCTGTCTCTGTCCTGTCTCTGTCTCTGCCCTGTCTCTGTCCTGTCTCTGCCCTGTCTCTGTCTCTGTCCTGTCTCTGTCTCTGTCCTGTCTCTGTCCTGTCTCTGTCGCTGTCCTGTCTCTGTCCTGTCTCTGTCCTGTCTCTGTCCTGTCTCTGTCCTGTCTCTGTCCTGTCTCTGTCTCTGTCCTGTCTCTGTCCTGTCTCTGTCCTGTCTCCGTCCTGTCTCTGTCTCTGACCTGTCTCTGTCCTGTCTCCGTCCTGTCTCTGTCTCTGTCTCTGTCCTGTCTCTGTCCTGTCTCTGTCCTGTCTCTGTCCTGTCTCTGTCTCTGCCCTGTCTCTGTCCTGTCTCTGTCCTGTCTCTGTCTCTGTCCTGTCTCTGTCCTGTCTCTGTCCTGTCTCCGTCCTGTCTCTGTCTCTGACCTGTCTCTGTCCTGTCTCCGTCCTGTCTCTGTCTCTGTCCTGTCTCTGTCCTGTCTCTGTCTCTGTCTCTGTCCTGTCTCTGTCCTGTCTCTGTCTCTGCCCTGTCTCTGTCTCTGTCTTGTCTCTGTCCTGTCTCTGTCTCTGTCCTGTCTCTGTCCTGTCTCTGTCCTGTCTCTGTCCTGTCTCTGTCTCTGTCTCTGTCCTGTCCTGTCTCTGTCTCTGTCCTGTCTCTGTCTCTGTCCTGTCTCTGTCCTGTCTCTCTAAAACGGCATACTGATCATGCACTGCTATTGTTCTCTTATTATTCATATATTTTAATTGGTTGTTTTCATCCGTAGGTTAAGAAGAAATAAACGCGTATTGCTATGCTGCCTGAAGAATCGGAGCGGGTTCCTCGGGCGCCATTAAGTTCCTTTCAGACTATTGGAGGCGACTACTGGAGGATAGCTGCACGTGACTTCACGGTTTATCCATCTGGTTATATTCAATACAGTCTTACATCTTATTCAAAGTCATTTCAGTTTGGTGTAAAGCTATATATTTATCATGCGAAAGTGCATTCCCTCCCAACTTTCAGGTCATATCCATAGTTTTATTTATCAGAGTAAATTTGAAGTGCATCCTGCTATATCTGTGGACCACCACCAATCCCCCATATGTCATCTACAGAGCTACTACAACACTGCAGCCGAACCGGATGGATATGGCACTGGACACAGCAGAGGCCACGCACCACAATTCAGAGAGAACCCACTCCCTCGTCCTACTGTCACCTCTTCTGCTTGTGTCAGCTGCACTCTGTACCCGTCTGACCCGTTCTGAGGCACCCATGACCCGGTGGATACCCGCCATGGTAAGGCAAAGCTCTCTTCAGAGGAAAGAGGTGCATTCCATCGACCCCTTTGCCTCTCACCAAGACATCTCTTCCCCTGGATGACAGAAACTCTGCAAAAATGCATTTTCAGAATGTGGAGGGGAGTTAGGCCCCTGGTTTGATCAACTCTTTATCATTTATGTTAGTTCACAACTGTATTACATACAATACTTTCCTCCTAGGTAGGTCGGATATCCAGGGGTAAACTGGGACTAAAACCCTGCACACAATACTAACAGGACTGTTGTAGCACGTGACACCGAAGGTGGGTGTTTCCAGCGGTGGTCTCAGTCTTTAAGTGATGAGTTGAGTTGGCACGGCCATGTGTAGATTCTATTCATGCACGTGTCAGATATTTCCCCTCCTAGACTTTGTCTTTAGAAGGGGGGAAGATGTAACACAACATGTAACTATCCCTTGTTATGTCTCAGACACTTGCAGTACAGCATTACTATGAAATGTTCATTTTGTCATTTCCCCACGGGATTCAGTGTGCTGTCATAACGAGGCTGGTGGTCTCCTAAGTAGAGGAAGAGATGGAAAAAGATACAGAGATGGAGGGAGAGAGGGAGGGAGGCGAGAGCAAGAGCAAGAGCGTTCACCAGCACCCAGCTAGTGTTGCTAGAGAAGTAGTTCCACTTCAGGCCTTACCTGTGTCCACCCTGCAGGCTGGAGATGGCTGCAGGCCTGAGGCTCACCGATCGGCAGGATCTGGTTCCAGAACCGACGCATGAAACACAAGAAGGACCATAAGGAGGACAGTGTCATAGAGACTGAGACGCCAAACCATCCTTCTCTACCACCACACACGTCGTCCTCCCTCAGCCCAAGGCTCTCTATTGGTGTTGGGTACTCAGTTCTTGTCTGGTGAGAGCGCCTAGATCTCCAACCCTCCTCTTCATAGATTATGATCGGACCCCTGCTCTGGTTGGTTTTAACAGTAGAAATGACAGTGAATGTCTTTGTGTTTCCTCCACGGACCTTCCCCATCTCACCACCATACCTGCACCTGTCTCTTACTGTTGTAGACAGCAGTTGTTTGTCCACAGGTCTCTCAGAACCTTCCTCAGGGCACAATGATGCACACCTATCCTCTTATGACATCAGTGCACACTTCCAACGTCACGGCTGCCCCCTAGAAGCTCCTACTCACCTGTGAGACTAGACCGCAACCCTAACACTTAGATTGTGAGTCGAAGGGCTCAAGTCAATCAAACCAGCATTGTAGACGTTACCTTTCATTCAACGTTTTGATAGCGGCTTCCTGAACAAGGCATAATTATTACCTGTAGGGTATCCTGAGTATCCCTGGGACTAGGTTTCTATTCCAAAGGAACAACTACTGCCCCCTCTGTTGCTATTCCATTATACCTTGTGGCAGATGTAACGCATGATGTACTGTACATAGCATACCAGTCATCTTTTGGTTCTGCTGGTATTACTGTACTGTTTTGCATGATGAATGCATGTTTTGAACACATTATTCATTTAGTATTTTCATGTGTCAGATAATTGACTTGTGGTTGTCATCTCTGTAAATCGTAGAGAAAATCATATGACTTTGCTATAGTTGTAAGACGTTATGTTCTGATCGTGTAAGTAACATCATTTACTAGTCATCAGTTTAGTATTTTCCAGACCTCCTGTGTGAAATACGTGTGGTTGTTGTATCTGTAGATCAGAGGGACAGGAATTTGACTTTGGCTGTAGGTGTCATGTGTTAGGTCTTGTTTCATGTGTTCTTATCATGTTCATAGCTGTTCATATGTGTAAGTTGTTTAGGCTAAGTGTGAAAACAGAAGCAAACATATGTTCATACTGAATGAAGTTCTATTTTTGTTATGTATGTATTTGCGTAAACTAAAATATGTTTTTGATACTGTTCTTGATTATTTGAGATGTTTAATAAATGCATTTGTGTAAAATCAATATCAGTGGAATCCTTATCTTCATTAATTTCTTATCAGAATGACTTCATTCTCCAACAGCATTTTATTGAGATTAAAGAGCGTATGCTACTTCTGGAAAACAGGGTTTGTAATGAAATTAAGCCATTCTGTAGAATAGATTCAATAACAACTCTGTGATATTATGTTTTCATGTTACACAATCTCTGGAAACAGCTTCTCCCTGGCGCCTGCTTCCTAGCTACCGTACATTAATCATGGAGACAAGGTAGTGTTACCAGCCATCCAATCACAGGCTCTCAACTCAACCCTCTCCTTTTCAATTGGCTATTCGAAGCAGTGCAAGCTGGGACTAACAGGCTTAGAGTATTGGTTGCTTGGCCCAGCACACTATGGGCTACAGCACCCTATAGGCTACAGCACAGTATAGGCTACAGCACACTATAGGCTACAGCACCCTATGGGCTACAGCACACTATAGGCTACAGCACCCTATAGGCTACAGCACCCTATAGGCTACAGCACACTATAGGCTACAGCACCCTATGGGCTACAGCACACTATGGGCTACAGCACCCTATAGGCTACAGCACCCTATAGGCTACAGCACACTATAGGCTACAGCACCCTATAGGCTACAGCACACTATAGGCTACAGCACCCTATGGGCTACAGCACACTATAGGCTACAGCACCCTATGGGCTACAGCACACTATAGGCTACAGCACCCTATAGGCTGCAGCACACTATAGGCTACAGCACACTATAGGCTACAGCACCCTATGGGCTACATCACCCTATAGGCTACAGCACACTATAGGCTACAGCACACTATGGGCTACAGCACCCTATGGGCTACAGCACCCTATAGGCTACAGCACCCTATGGGCTACAGCACCCTATAGGCTACAGCACCCTATGGGCTACAGCACCCTATGGGCTACAGCACACTATAGGCTACAGCACCCTATAGGCTACAGCACACTATAGGCTACAGCACCCTATGGGCTACAGCACCCTATGGGCTACAGCACACTATAGGCTACAGCACCCTATAGGCTACAGCACACTATAGGCTACAGCACCCTATAGGCTACAGCACCTGTAGTAGGCTTTCAGGCAAAACAGTTTCTACTTGTAATTACACATAGAGAGAGAGTGTGTGAGAGAGAGTGTGTGAGAGAGAGCGTGTGAGAGAGAGGGAGAGAGTGTGTGTGAGAGAGACAGAGAGAGAGAGGGAGAGAGAGGGGGAGAGAGAGAGAGAGAGTGTGAGCGAGAGTGAGAGAGAGAGGGGGAGAGAGAGAGACAGAGAGAGAGAGAGTATGTGAGAGAGTGTGTGTGAGAGAGAGAGAGAGAGAGAGAGAGAGAGAGAGAGAGAGAGAGAGAAAGAGAGAGAAAGAGAGAAAGTATACAGTAAATGCCAGCAGTGTTATCAAATCAAATCAAACTTTAATTTGTCACATGAGCCGAATACAACAAGTGCAGACCTTACCGTGAAATGCTTACTTACAAGCCCTTAACCAACAGTGTAGTTCAAGAAGAGTTAAGAAAATATTTACCAAATAAACTGAAATAAAAAATTATAAAAAGTAACACAATAAAATAACAATAACGAGGCTATGTACAGGGGGTAGTGGTAATGTGCGGGGGTACAGGTTAGTCAAGGTAATTTGTAGATGTAGGTAGGGGTGATTATGCATAGATAATACACAGCGAGAAGCAGCAGAGTACAAAACAAATGGAGGGGGGAAGGTGTCATTGTAAATAGTCTGGTGGCCATTTGATTAATTGTTCAGCAGTCTTATGGCTTGGGGGCAGAAGCTGTTAAGGAGCCTTTTGGTCCTAGACTTGGCGCTTCGGTACCGCTTGTTGTGTGGTAGCAGAGAAAACAGTCTTTGACTTGGGTGACTGGAGTCTCCAACAATTTTTGGGGCTTTCCTCTGACACGCCTATTATATAGGTCCTGGATGGCAGGAAGCTTGGCCCCAGTGATGTACTGGGCAGTACGCACTACCCTCTGTAGCGCCTTACGGTCAGATGCCGAGCAGTTGCCACACCAGGCGGTGATGGAACCGGTCAGGATGCTCTCGATGGTGCAGCTGTATAACATTTTGAAGATCTGGGGACCCATGCCAAATCTTTTCAGTCTCCTGAGGGGGAAAAGGTGTTGTCGAGCCCTCTCCACGACTGTCTTGGTGTGTTTGGACCATGATAGTTTGTTGGTGATGTGGACACCAAGGAACTTGAAACTCTCGACCCGCTCCAATACAGCCCCGTAGATGTCAATGGGGGCCTGTTCGGACCGCATTTTCCTGTAGCCCACTATCAGCTCCTTTGTCTTGCTCACATTGAGGGAGAGGTTGTTGTCCTGTCACCACACTGCCAGGTCTCTGACCTCCTCCCTATAAGCTGTCTCATCGTTGTCAGTGATCAGGCCTACCACTGTTATGTTCTCAGCAAACTTAATGATGTTGTTGAAGTCGTGTTTGGCCACGCAGTCGAGGGTGAACAGGAAGTACAGTAGGGTTATTAAGTACACACCCCTGAGGGGCCTCAGTGATGAGGATCAGCTTGGCAGACGTGTTGTTGCCTACCCTTACCACGTGGGGGCGGCCCTTCAGGAAGTCCAGGATCCAGTTGCAGAGGGAGGTGTTTAGTCCCAGGGTCCTTAGCTTAGTGATGAGCTTCACAGGCACTATGGTGTTGAACGCTGAGCTTTAGTCAATGAACAGCATTCTCACATAGGTGTTCCTTTTGTCCAGGTGGGAAAGGGCAGTGTGGAGTGCGATTGAGATTGTGTCATCTGTGTATCTGTTGGGGCGGTATGCGAATTGGAGTGGGTCTAGGGTATCCGGGAGGATGCTGTTGATGTGAGCCATGACCAGCCTTTCAAAGCACTTCATGGCTACTGACGTGAGTGCTACGGGGCGGTAATCATTTAGGCAGGTTACCTTCACTTCCTTGGGCATTGGGACTGTGGTGGTCTGCTTGAAACATGTAGATATTACAGACTCGGTCAGGGAGAGGTTGAAAATGTCAGTAAAGATACTTGTCAGTTGGTCCGTGCATGCTTTGAGTACACGTCCTGGTAGTCTGTCTGGCTCAACGGCTTTGTGAATGTTGACCTGTATAAAGGTCTTGCTCACATCGGCTACGGAGAGCGTTATCCCACAGTCGTCCAGAACAGCTGGTGCTCTCGTGCACATCTGGGTTTCCCTTTGTAGTCCGTAATAGTTTTCAAGCCCTGCCACAACCGACGAGCATCAGTGCTGGTGTAGTAGGATTCAATCTTAATCCTGTATTGATGCTTCGCTTGTTTGATGGTTCGTCTGAGGGCATAGCGGGATTTCTTATAAGAATCCAGATTAGTGTCCCACTCCTTTAAAGCGGCAGCTCTAGCCTTTGGCTTAATGCGGATGTTGCCTGTAATCCATGGCTTCTGGTTGGTATATGTACGTACGGTCACTGTGCGGATGATGTCATCGATGCACTTATTGATGAAGCCGATGATTGAGGTGGTTTACTCCTCAATGCCATTGGATGGATCCCGGAACATATTCAAGTCTGGGCTAGCAAAACAGTCCTGTAGCGTAGCATCCGTGTCATCTGACTACTTCTGTATTGAGCGAGTCACTGGTGCTTCCTGCTTTAGTTTTTTCTTGTAAGCAGGAATCAGGAGGATAGAATTATGGTCAGATTTGCCAAATGGAGGGCGAGGGAGAGCTTTGTATGCATCTCTGTGTGTGGAGTAAAGGTGGTCTAGAATTTTTTTCCCTCTGGTTGCACATGTGACATGCTGGTAGAAATGAGGTAAAACCAATTTAAGTTTGCCTGTATTAAAGTCCCCGGTCACTAGGAGCGCTGCTTCTGGATGAGCATTTTATTTTTTTCTTATGGACTTATAGAGTTGGTTGAGTGCGGTCTTAGTGCCAGCATCGGTCTGTGGTGCCAGCATCGGTCTAAGGTACTCTACCTCAGACGAGCAATACCTCAAGACTTCTTTAATATTAGATATCGCGCACCAGCTTTTATTGACAAATAGACACACACCCCCACCCCTCGTCTTACCAGACGTAGCTTCTCTGTTCTGCCGATGCATGGAAAATCCCACTAGCTCTATATTATCTGTGTCATCGTTCAGCCACGACTCTGTGAAACATAAGATATTACAGATTTTAATGTTCCATTGGTAGGATAATCTTGATCGTTGGTCATCGATTTAATTTTCCAATGATTGCACGTTGGCCAATAGAACGGATTGCAGTGGGAGTTTACTGCTCGCCTACGAATTCTCAGAAGGCAGCCCGACATCCACCCCCTTATTGTCTGTCTTTTCTTCACGCAAATTACGGGGATTTGGGCCTGTTCCCATTAAAGAAAAATGATTCTTCCAGTTCGAGGTGAGTAATCACTGTTCTGATGTCCAGAAGTTATTTTCAGTCATAAGAGACCGTAGCAACAACATTGTGTACAAAATAAGTAAAAACATTAGTTACAAACAACGCGAAAAAACAAACAAAATAGCACAGCTGGTTAGAAGCACGTAAAACGTCAGCCATCCAATAGGCAGTGTGAGACGAAAGCCCATAAAATTGTCAGAGACTCCAGTCATTCAAGTTATAGACTGTTTTCTCTGCTACCGCACGGCAAGCGGTACCGGAGCGCCAAGTCTAGGACCAAAAGGCTCCTCAACAGCTTCTGCCCCCAAGCCATAAGACTGCTGAACAATTAATCAAATCGCCACTGGACTATTTACATTGACCCCCCTGCCTTTTGTACACTGCTGCTACTCGCTGTTTATTATCTATGCATAGTCACTTCACCCCCACCTACATGTACAAATTACCTCGACTAACATGTACCCCTGCACACTGACTCAGTACTGGTGCCCCCTGTATATAACTTCATTATTGTTATTCTTATTGTGTTACTTTTTATTATTACTTTTTATTTTAGTCTACTTGGTAAATATTTTTCTTAACTCTTCTTGAACTGCACTGTTGGTTAAGGGCTTGTAAGTAAGCATTTCACGGTAAAGTCTACACTTGTTGTATTCGGTACGATTGTATTTGGTTTGATAAAGTTTTATTTTATTTTATTTGATCCCCTCCGGCGCCAGTATTGGTATGACCCAGTGGCCTATGGCCTCATCATTGCAGTCTGTCTTAGATAAAAGGTACAGTATAATGAAATCGATTGACTCTGAACACAAAACAGAAAATGCAAACCCATTTAATTCAGCATAAAATATGTTAATAGGATTAAAACTTGTACCTTTACAAGAGAGAGAGAAAGCGAGAGAGAGAGAAAGAGAGAGAGAGAGAGAGAGAGAGAGAAACCAATCAGGGTGAGATTGAGTGAGAGAGAATAGAAGGCAGGCAGCAGCGTTGGATTCTTTGCATTGTTGCATGTGCTGTGTGAGTAGAACAGATGTGATTTATGGTAGTAATACAGAGCATTGCTTACATGAGGCCTGCCCCAGTATCTGAGGAGCTCTGCTGTGCTCCATCCTCGACATTAAACTTTTAGACATTTAAAACCAGAGACACACCACACTAAACAATGCCACTACAAACACTGTCAGTGTTATTGCAGAATATGAAACAGAATCCAGGTTTAAGAATGCATTACATTATACATTCAGGAACTTGAGGTCAGATTCTAGCAGGCTAGCAATTCAAAACAGATCATAGATTGTTTTTTGTCAATTGGTGGTCACATAAAATAAGAGACAGTCAGACTCTCTCCCAAACTGCCCATAACACTTTCAACGTGAGATCGTTCTTGGTGACCATTTTTTTAATCATTGTGTTGTTATATTTTCATTAGGTTTATTTTTGGCCAAGCAAGTAACTATTATAGCTGTATTATACTTGACTCCTCCAATGATTAACGAGACACTAAAGTTCACGGGTGGCCTTTAGCCAATCATGTCTCTCTCTTTTCTTTCTGGCCCCCTCTCTCTCCATCCCCAGCAGTAATTCCCACTGTTCATGACTCTTTCCAGGTGCTTGTTGCTCAAGAGAGAATTGTTAAGTATCAATTTCCTGTGTCATCTTTATAGGTTGTATTTCTTTGTCTGCTCTGTGGTGTGTAACGGAGCGAAGGAGAGCATCACTCAGGTAGATGGATGATAATAACTCACCTGCTCATCCATCTCAGGATTTGACTTCCTGGTTGACCAGGCAACTGTTACTGTCATATTAAAGCAAGATCAATTACATTTTAAATGCATCCCAGTTAAGGACGATCTGTGACAATAAAAAAGGTAAAGCCACTGACGAAAGTGTGTCAGACAGTACAGGAAAGGAGTGTTCAGAGTAAACAGAGAGTGTGACCTAGTGTACTTGTTCTGTGGTCCTGTGTGGCTCAGTTGGTAAGTGCCTTGCAAAATCGCAATGCCAAGGTTGTGGGTTCAAGTCCCAGAGGCATCATGTACTGTAAAATTCACTTTGGTTAAGAGCATATTCTGACTGGCATTTATATCTGTCACTGGAACATCAGAATGTATTCATACTGTTGTGGAGCATCAGAATGTATTCATATTGTTGTGGAGCATCAGGATGTATTCATATTGTTGTGGAGCACCAGAATGTATTCATATTGTTGCGGAGCATCAGAATGTACTCATATTGTTGTGGAGCACCAGAATGTATTCATATTGTAGTTGAGCATCAGAATGTATTCATATTATTGTGGAGCATCAGAATGTACTCATACTGTTGTGGAGCATCAGAATGTATTCATATTGTTGTGGAGCATCAGGATGTATTCATATTGTTGTGGAGCACCAAAATGTATTCATATTGTTGTGGAGCATCAGAATGTATTCATATTATTGTGGAGCATCAGAATGTATTCATATTGTTGTGGAGCATTAGAATGTATTCATATTGTTGTGGAGCATCAGAATGTATTCATATTGTTGTGAATAACCAGGATGTATTCATATTGTTGTGGAGCATCAGAATGTACTCATATTATTGTGGAGCACCAGGATGTATTCATATTGTTGCGGAGCATCAGAATGTACTCATATTGTTGTGGAGCACCAGAATGTATTCATATTGTTGTTGAGCATCAGAATGTATTCATATTATTGTGGAGCATCAGAATGTACTCATACTGTTGTGGAGCATCAGAATGTATTCATATTGTTGTGGAGCATCAGGATGTATTCATATTGTTGTGGAGCATCAGAATGTATTCATATTGTTGTGAATAACCAGGATGTATTCATATTGTTGTGGAGCATCAGAATGTACTCATATTATTGTGGAGCACCAGGATGTATGGATATTATTGTGGAACACCAGGATGTATAGATATTATTGTGGGACACCAGCATGTATGGATACAGGATGTATAGATATTATTGTTGAAAACCAGGATATATAGATATCATTGTGGGACACCAGGATGTATGGATACAGGATGTATAGATATTATTGTGGAGCACCAGATTGTATAGATATTATTGTGGAGCACCAAGATGTATAGATATCATTGTGGAGCACCAGGATATATAGATATTATTGTGGAGCACCAGGATGTATAGACATTATTGTGGAGCACCAGGATGTATAGATATCATTGTGGAGCACCAGGATGTATAGATATTATTGTGTAGCACCAGGATGTATGGATATTATTGTGTAGCACCAGGATGTATAGATATTATTGTGTAGCACCAGGATGTATGGATATTATTGTGTAGCACCAGGATGTATAGATATTATTGTGTAGCACCAGGATGTATAGATATTATTGTGTAGCACCAGGATGTATAGATATTATTGTGGCGCACCAGGATGTATAGATAAAGGATGTATGAATATTATTGTGGAGCACCAGGATGTATAGATATTATTGTGGCGCACCAGGATGTATAGATAAAGGATGTATGGATATTATTGTGGAGCACCAGGATGTATAGATATTATTGTGGCGCACCAGGATGTATAGATAAAGGATGTATGGATATTATTGTGGAGCACCAGGATGTATAGATAAAGGATGTATGGATATTATTGTGGAGCACCAGGATGTATAGATATTATTGTGGCGCACCAGGATGTATAGATAAAGGATGTATGGATATTATTGTGGAGCACCAGGATGTATAGATAAAGGATGTATGGATATTATTGTGGAGCACCAGGATGTATAGATATTATTGTGGAGCACCAGGATGTATAGATATTATTGTGGAGCACCAGGATGTATAGATATTATTGTGGAGCACCAGGATGTATAGATATTATTGTGGAGCACCAGGATGTATAGATATTATTGTGGAGCACCAGGATGTATAGATATTATTGTGGGACACCAGGATGTATGGATACAGGATGTATAGATATTATTGTGGAACACCAGGATGTATAGATATTATTGTGGGACACCAGGATGTATGGATACAGGATGTATAGATATTATTGTGGAACACCAGGATGTATAGATACAGGTGGTATAGATATTATTGTGGAGCACCAGGATGTATAGATATTATTGTGGAACACCAGGATGTATAGATATTATTGTGGAGCACCAGGATGTATAGATATTATTGTGGAGCACCAGGATGTATAGATATTATTGTGGAGCACCAGGATGTATAGATATTATTGTGGAAAACCAGGATGAATAGATATTATTGTGGAGCACCAGGATGTATAGATATTATTGTGGGACACCAGGATGTATGGATACAGGATGTATAGATATTATTGTGGAACACCAGGATGTATAGATATTATTGTGGAGCACCAGGATGTATTGATATCATTGTGGGACACCAGGATGTATGGATACAGGATGTATAGATATTATTGTGGAACACCAGGATGTATAGATATTATTGTGGCGCACCAGGATGTATAGATATTATTGTGGAGCACCAGGATGTATAGTTATTATTGTGTAGCACCAGGATGTATAGATATTATTGTGGAGCACCAGGATGTATAGATATTATTGTGGAGCACCAGGATGTATAGATATTATTGTGGAGCACCAGGATGTATAGATATTATTGTGGAACACCAGGATGTATAGATATTATTGTGTAGCACCAGGATGTATAGATATTATTGTGGAGCACCAGGATGTATAGATATTATTGTGGAGCACCAGGATGTATAGATATTATTGTGGAGCACCAGGATGTATAGATATTATTGTGTAGCACCAGGATGTATAGATATTATTGTGTAGCACCAGGATGTATGGATATTATTGTGGAGCACCAGGATGTATAGATATTATTGTGGAGCACCAGGATGTATAGATATTATTGTGTAGCACCAGGATGTATAGATATTATTGTGTAGCACCAGGATGTATAGATATTATTGTGTAGCACCAGGATGTATAGATATCATTGTGTAGCACCAGGATGTATAGATATTATTGTGTAGCACCAGGACGTATAGATATCATTGTGGAGCACCAGGATGTATAGATATTATTGTGTAGCACCAGGATGTATAGATATTATTGTGTAGCACCAGGATGTATAGATATTATTGTGTAGCACCAGGATGTATAGATATTATTGTGGATCACCAGGATGTATAGATATTATTGTGGAGCACCAGGATGTATAGATATTATTGTGGAGCACCAGGATGTATAGATATTATTGTGGAGCACCAGGATGTATAGATATTATTGTGGAGCACCAGGATGTATAGATATTATTGTGGAGCACCAGGATGCATACATACAGTTGAAGTCGGAAGTTTACATACACCTTAGCCAAATCCATTTAAACTCAGCTTAGTGATCCCCACTAAACAGATCAATGCAGGCCTCAACACGTATATCACCTAGCTGCTTACACTGCTCGGGTGGGCCCCACTGAGATCCTCTCCACTGTACAGATCGCCCAGCTTTAACCGCTCAGCCCCACACTGCATTAAAGGCCGGCTGTGACCTCTCCGATTGGCGGTGACAGTTATCTGTCATCACACGGTTCATTCCCAGAGCTCCCAGGGTCGAGAGATGACACATAATGAGTCTTTGACAGTGTTCCTGGGTTAGACCAGGGCCTCATCCTCATCGTGTCAATGTCAGCACCATCACTACTGCAGCATCATTACCGACCACTGTCAGCAAGGTGTGTGTGTGTGTGTGTGTGTGTGTGTGTGTGTGTGTGTGTGTGTGTGTGTGTGTGTGTGTGTGTGTGTGTGTGTGTGTGTGTGTGTGTGGCGTGTGCGTGTGCGTGTGCGTGTGCGTGTGCGTGTGTGTGTGTGTCAGCAGGGCGAGGGGTCAATACAGACCTATAGGAGATGATCCCATCCGGGCATCACCACCACCATAATCCCTGGGCCTCAGCAGTTCAGCTCCTCTATTGACGACAGATCACAGACATCACTGACATCAGAGGATGGAGGAGAAAACTAATTAGCAGAATCAGTCAATCAATAATCCCTGGGGGAGGGGGGTGGTTTCTTTTATTACAGTTTTATTTTTTAAGCTTGAATCTTTCCCTTGTCCATTCTGAACATGAGCCCAGATTGTTTATCATCACCTGTCCCTGTAAATGTGTCTGTTTTGGGGATACAAGCTGTTGAGAGGGAGACTCCAGATGACTTGTTTTCCTTCCTGAGGTCTATGTGATAATATCACTCCTGTTGCCAGGAAGTGTACAACCACTCGTATTTAAGCCACTGAAAGATGGTTGCACTTTTCTTGTAAAATAAAATATTTTAATCTATTTTTAATTCGTCAAGTGGCTACTGGGATCATTATTATTTTTCATTCAAAAATGACATGTATTTCCACAAAGGGAGAGGAGAGATGCTCATACCAGTTTTTTTCTTTATATCCCTGCAAACCCCTTTCCTCCTCCCTCTGATGAAAGCCATTAGAGAAATACAATTTCTAATATCTCCACACAGGTCTGCGATCAACTGAAAACAAATTTATATTCAGGCGGTAAACAGAACGAGTTTTATTTATTGAGTGTAGGGGAGAGACACAAGCTAGCGTGTGAACCCTGGGTAACCTCGCGAGCTGACAACAAGATGGATAAGTGTTGCATGCAAATGCGCGGAGGGAAGGATTATATCGCAGTCGGTCATTCAGCTCATCGCTGCCTGTAGAATTCCATTACCTCTCCCAGCTGCGACCGACTTTCTGGCCTGTAGTCTATAGAACGTTGTATGCCGTTATAGGCCTAAATGGTTGATTATTTAGAATTGCTTTGTAATTACTGTTGTGGATAAATATTATGTGATCAGGTTAGTGATACGGTCTTTGATAGAAAATAATGTTATATGCGATAATAATAATTTAAACAAAATTGCAGATGACAAATACAATGAATAACAAGAAAGCAAGAACAGCATAGTAACAATGATATATGCTTTATAATAATCATAACAATACGATAATTAGTAGGCCTACAATAATAGAAATAAACAAACCATTACTTTATTGCAATGTTGGTGTACCGGTATATGTTATATTACACACTAAACACACTAAACTCAAGACTATCCACAAATGAACTTGAAGGAGAGAAAAACAACATTTGTGTGGCATCCCAGCTACTTCAGTCTCACCCAGTCAATATCTGGAACCCAACAGACACGATTACTTTATCATTAATAACGTTGGGATTATCTTTATTTCTAAACATCCTTCAATTCATGCTAAATACAATTGTGTAGCCTTTCTAAATGATTTTGTTCACGAGCTAATACGTTTTCTCATGTTATGTGAATGTGATGGTATAGTTTATTCTCATGTTATGTGAATGTGATGGTATAGTTTATTCTCATGTTATGTGAATGTGATGGTATAGTTTATTCTCATGTTATGTGAATGTGATGGTATAGTGTTTTCTCATGTTATGTGAATGTGATGGTATAGTGTTTTCTCATGTTATGTGAATGTGATGGTATAGTGTTTTCTCATGTTATGTGAATGTGATGGTATAGTGTTTTCTCATGTTATGTGAATGTGATGGTATAGTTTATTCTCATGTTATGTGAATGTGATGGTATAGTTTATTCTCATGTTATGTGAATGTGATGGTATAGTGTTTTCTCATGTTATGTGAATGTGATGGTATAGTGTTTTCTCATGTTATGTGAATGTGATGGTATAGTTTATTCTCATGTTATGTGAATGTGATGGTATAGTGTTTTCTCATGTTATGTGAATGTGATGGTATAGTTTATTCTCATGTTATGTGAATGTGATGGTATAGTGTTTTCTCATGTTATGTGAATGTGATGGTATAGTGTTTTCTCATGTTATGTGAATGTGATGGTATAGTGTTTTCTCATGTTATGTGAATGTGATGGTATAGTGTTTTCTCATGTTATGTGAATGTGATGGTATAGTTTATTCTCATGTTATGTGAATGTGATGGTATAGTTTATTCTCATGTTATGTGAATGTGATGGTATAGTTTATTCTCATGTTATGTGAATGTGATGGTATAGTTTATTCTCATGTTATGTGAATGTGATGGTATAGTGTTTTCTCATGTTATGTGAATGTGATGGTATAGTGTTTTCTCATGTTATGTGAATGTGATGGTATAGTGTTTTCTCATGTTATGTGAATGTGATGGTATAGTTTATTCTCATGTTATGTGAATGTGATGGTATAGTTTATTCTCATGTTATGTGAATGTGATGGTATAGTGTTTTCTCATGTTATGTGAATGTGATGGTATAGTGTTTTCTCATGTTATGTGAATGTGATGGTATAGTTTATTCTCATGTTATGTGAATGTGATGGTATAGTTTATTCTCATGTTATGTGAATGTGATGGTATAGTTTATTCTCATGTTATGTGAATGTGATGGTATAGTTTATTCTCATGTTATGTGAATGTGATGGTATAGTTTATTCTCATGTTATGTGAATGTGATGGTATAGTTTTTTCTATGTAATCTGAACAGGTACAAATGTAATGTAAAGGGAAATTAAACAGGTTTAGCTCTGCTTATAGTACAATGAAATGAGGATAAGCGTCTAGGAATATATACTTAACTATGGGAATTATACCGGATGAACAAAATGGAATATAAAGTTTGTTGTTGTATTCCTTTATTTATTGAATTAGCACTTTTACAATTTCCCATGCCACGTCTCAAAAAATGAAAATATACTTTACTGTCGAGAAAAAGGCTTGCTGTATTTGTGGAATAGTAAAGATCTAGTCCTATTTATCTGAAATAACAGCATTGAATGTGCAATATTGACATAGTTAGATCATTTATAGTTACTAACGTTATATTAGTTTGGCATCCCATTTCATTAAGTAAAATGTGTAGGAGCTACATAGCTAATTGTCGATAATTGGGAACCCAAACCGGAACGTGCATGTCCACCTGTCACCACCGATGTTCCTAGTTATTCGGAGACTGCCAGTGAGTAGCCTAGCGGTTAAGAGCATTGGGCCAGTAACCGAAAGGTCGCTGGTTCGAATCCCCGAGACGACTAGGTGAAAAATCTGTCGATGTGCCCTCGAACTTAACCCTAATTGCTCCTGCAAGTCGCTCAAGATAAAAGCGTCTGCTAAATGACTAACATGTAAATGTCAGAGAAGAGCTCAACAGCCGCTGTCACGACCTTTGAACCCATTAAGTGTGTCTTTAACATGACCTTAAGCCCTGCACTGATCACGGCCTCTGCAGCCGAAGAAACCATAATCGCAGGATAATTGTGTACGAGACTAATGTCAATGACTAGTCTGGATTCCCTTAGTCTATTACATTTTGAGGGTTTTTGTATAATGAACGGCTTAGGCCTATATTCCTATTGGCAAACATTTAAATTCAGGACCTGCTAACAAATATTGCTATTTTATTACTTGGACCTTAAAACCTGTTATTAAAAAAAAACATCTAGCACTAATCGGTTATAATTGATAACAACAAAGCTGGCATGAAAGTCACAAAGTTGGTAGATCACCGCAGGCCTGCAGCACTGTGTGGTACAGAGCAACATACCACAGCTTACCTGTACCTGTTTTATAAACGAGCAGTGATATTTTGATGAAAGCCAGACTTCAGAAGCGTCGGTCCATCGTCTCAGCAAACTTGACTTACTTGCTTCTCCATATCCCAGTCCTATATGATCACCAAGTACCTCTTCTATGTCCATCTAATGTGTAAATCCTACTCATTTAAACAGCCCTGTTTGAGAAAAGAAAGTTACCATGAATGATGGGGACGAAACAGCTATTGTCTGCTGTACTGGAGTCCATTAATTTGACCACCTGAAATGAGTCCACAACTTGATTGGCTTGGTTAATCAGTGTGTTGTCCCCGGTGGATGACATAGATGTCCATCTATTGGCCAAGACCAAGAGGGCACGTCATCTCCATCAATCAGAGATCGAATTTCTCCAGGGCATGTCCCTCTGACTGTCTATGGTCGCTATCTCGGTCATCCATGCGTTATTGGGTGTTAGCTAGAGGCCACCCGTCCATGAGTCCTATAACCGTTTGACCGATCCAATGATTATGCGTAGGTGATAATGAATTTGTATCAACAGTTAACGTGCGATGGGGAGAGTAGCGCTCTGTTCGCAGGGGGATACCGACCAAGGGAGATCAGGATAGGTGACTTGGACCAGATCATTTCTCCAGAACTTGGAGCTGGCAATGAGGGTAACTCTTTATCAGAGGGTGACACGGGATATTCATTACAACACAGTTACCCGTCTTTCTCCGGTGCCAATTCTGCAACCGACTGCACCGTTACTCAGCTCCCAGTCTACTCAGGCTCGAGCAGCTCTCCTCTGACACAGAGTCAGGGCTTTTCAACCACGCCACCGGCCTGCCTTCACTACTCTCGTCTCCCCTCCTACCACCGGGTGCAGGAACACGACTTCCCGGGACTTGGGTACTCCTCTTCCACACACATCACCGGGACTGAGGCGCTGGCGCACGCTGAATTCGGGTCTATAAATGCGCACATTAAAATCTACACTCATGATGGGTCAAATGTTCACTTTGCTGTTGTGGACAGTAGCTCTCCCTCCGACCCCAAGTGTAAGGTAGCTGAACTCAGTCACAGGAGCAAAACTTTTGATTGGATGAACGTGAAGAAGAGAAGTCAAGCTCGGACGGGTAAGTTTTGGAGTTCACATTTCCATTTGGAAAGACAATAAGCATCTTATTGACAAACTACTTTTTAAAACATTGTATTTATTGTTGATACGAAAACCAATAGCACCTATAACTTATAGTAAACTGTCATTGATTCATCAACATAGCCTACTATTGGAAAGTATACAATTGAATGTGCCATATTCACTATTCAGTATGAAGGACAGTGCTGTGCTGTGAGGAAGTACAGACTAGGCTACTGTGCTACGGGCAACAAAGTGTGACGTGTTCGAGCGTAGATTAAGTTTCGTAAAGTCGCTCAACATCATCAACAACCTTTTTTAAAATAAGAAAATTATACATTTGGATGCATGTAGCCTATTTTTCAGCGTGTGATGGCTCAAAATGTACAAATACATGCATACTTGTGAATTTACCTTTAACAAAACTTCCAGCAAAAATATTGGAGCATGCTGGAGCATGCTTTTGCGGCACAGTCGATAGCGCGCCGGACTTCGGGCTTGAAGGTCGAGGGTTCGAGACCTGCTCCCTGCCTGTTTCATTACAATATGATAACTGTAATACTTACAATTCCTGAATCAGCCTACCACAATAACCATATGTGACAATTGAACTATGTATTCTACCCGGATTGGGATAATCGGAATGGACTGGGATACGGGCAGGGGAGGCTGGGCGAGGTGTACATGGTTATTGTACAGTGTAGGCCAACTTGCCTCTCTCTACCTATTGGGCACAGAAAAAGGATGGATATATTTCCCATACTAGAACACAATAGAAGGGAATAAAATAAAATAATAGAATATAAATATAATAGCTATCCACGTGCTTTGCTTTCACATCACTGTGCTCTGACAATGCAATATTGCCTGGGTGTGCAGTGTGCAATGCAGCTAATGTTAAGTTTAGCCAAACTCACTCCCTATAACGTTAGTAACATCAGAGCTCTCTGCTTATTGATTATCTGTCTGTACAGTAATGAGAGCGTTGTGTATTGATCTCAGTGCCCAGCACCTTTACATGTGTCCGTTTTAACATAATCATTGTCACATATCATCAGTCCACCAACATCTCATGAGCCTTTACTGTGACATTCAGCATAAACGTTCTGATTTCACAGAAATGAGATCATACAACTCATGTAGAATACGTGGTATATTTAAAAAAATACCTTGAGTATCTTGACTTTGCCCATTAAAAGTAATTTCTCATCCTGACAAAGAGATGTCGTCTCACAAGACCTCACAGCATAATATCTAAATCTGAGTATCCAGTGTGAGGTGAAAAGGGAAAACTATGAGCTCACAGCCTTCGGAACATCTCGAACACATCTGAATAAAGAGATGCTTTATTGGGGTGATATGGACCCAGTAGAGATCCTTCTGTCTCGTTCTATTATGACGTGCAATCTGGGCCTGTATTCACAAAGCGTCTCAGAATAGGATCTAGGATCAGTTTGCCTTTTTAACCATAATGAATATAAATTATATGGACAAGGGGAACGCTTCAGAAATAAAGCCTCTAGAGTTTGAAGACGACATGGATGTCTTCTTTGTAGTCTGTCTCAGAGACATACAAATACAGTATAACAATTAATGCTGTCGACGCGTATCAGTTGGTACCAGGCTGACAGTTCATATGGTCACCACATATGTCTTCATTTATATTGATTGTTAATGTTGCTTGCCAGGACTGGTATCAATGTCCTCTAGCCAGCTTTCTAAGCTACCATAGAAACAGCTGCAAAGATATTGATATAGTATCTGTAAGGATGATTTCCAGGGTTGGAGTAGATCTCTTTAGCGCTACATTGTTAGCAGTAGTATGATTAGTGACAGCAGCAGCAACGTTTCAGGGGGGTATATTAGTCTTGGCACGAAGCAAAGCATCCCTATGTTCTCTCTTGCATAAAGGCCTACCACCCCTCTGCCTCTTGACCTGCTGGTACAGTGTATATACTCCCAGTGTGTCATTCTTCGATTATGCTCTGACAGCACCTGAATTACTGTGGGCAGGATGCCCAGATGGCTGAGGCAATGTGTATCGATATCTCTCTCTCTCTCTCTCTCTCTCTCTCTCTCTCTCTCTCTCTCTCTCTCTCTCTCCTTAACTTCTTCTCTTCTTTCTCTCTCTCTCCTTGGCTGGGAAGGCCTCGGCTCGGCGGCTTGCCCTGGCTTTTGCTGGCTGGCTATTTCTTAAGCGTGCAAGTCATTCCTCAAATATTTTCATTTTACGCCTTCTGGCCAGCGCCAATTTCTATTATCTTAGACGCCATTAATCAGAATGTGATTATCTATTCATGAGAGCCAAAGCGCTTATTTACTTACTGTACTGTTTTGTCTGTCTATGTTTTTTCATATTCACTATTGGCTACTGCCTGTCTCTGACATGTCAACCTTTATCATAGGAGCTTTCTGTTCTCTCTGATATAGGCCCTGTTAGATAGCCTGTACCTGTACTGTGATATACGTTATTACACCCAACACCTGTCCTCATGGTACAGATACACCCGTATCAGGAACTTCACAGCTGAATGTTTGGCACAAGAGCACGTGAATGTGGCGCTAGAGCCAAGTTTCCCCCGCGCAATCATCTACTCCAGTTTATGGATGTTAATACACTTAACCAATTAACTGAATTAACCTATTTAATATATGTTTTATAAGTAATTGTGATTGATATAAACCGGTAGTCATACATTTTGTACTGTCTATATTTTATGGCTGGGTTACTTCATTGAATTCAGCCGATATATTTATACTATACCTGTGTTTTAACTGTCTTTTCAGCCAAGATGCACATGGCCTGTGGATTAAGTTTAGTCGCTCCGGGCGTCAGTATGGACAGAGGAGGTGGAGGTAACCCCAGCATTCCCACCGATGGGCATCATATTACTGCTAACGGGGTACTAAGGACCAGTTTCACCACCAAACAGCTCACAGAGCTCGAGAAGGAGTTCCACTTCAACAAGTACCTGACGCGCGCCAGACGCGTGGAGATCGCGAGCGCCCTGCAACTGAGCGAGACGCAGGTGAAGATTTGGTTCCAGAACCGGCGCATGAAACAGAAGAAATTAATGCGCGAGGGCCTTCTCCCGGTGGCCCCTCCCGTGTCCTCGAGCTGCTCAGAAAGCTCACGCTCCAACAGCCTGGACACTTATTCCTCTCCTGGACAACTTGAACCGACCTCATGCTCCCCCAAACACCTGCCGCCCCTTAACACTCAACTAGAGGAAGTGTCTCATGCGTTACACAATAAGGTGTGTAATAGTGGCAGACAGTATCATCAACATGCAGGTTCTTTGATTCTCCATTAGGAGGAATTTCTTCCTAATTGGTTAATCAGGGTCATGTTGTTTTTCACAACAAAAACACGGAAAACAGGGTCAGTGTCGTGAACTCCAGAATGTGTTATTGTAAATATTTGACTCAGCGATTCCTCATTTTAGAGGCGCATATAGTCCTGAGACTTTTAATCGGAGTAGCCTATTCAAAAGGACATTTGAGTTGCGCTCTTTTGTCAGGTGAAATAATATAAAGATTCATGCACTTTATGAGTTTATACCAAATAACATAACTTTATTCAGACAACCAATATTATTATATTTATTTGTGTATTTAGTAGGCCTACTAAACTTATTGATTTAGTTATTTATTGTCTCGTACATGTCATTAAAGCATAACTACAATAACGTTGTGGCCAGTTCTTTCTTCGGAACAGCCTACTTAAAATCTTCTTGACTAAAATGTCTACATTTCCGTCAGCATTTATCTTGTTTTAAAATAATATCCAATTGATTTTAAATTTTCCAGTGACTTTCAAGGACCGCATAAGGCTGAAAGCTAATTCCAAAAGAATTTCTGTCAATAGCCTATCTAAAGTAAATGTATTTTGGTTATACACATTTTGAATAACTTAAAAGTTATTTGAATTGTATTATCTTATATTTACCTATTTCATGTTCTTGAATATGAATCATTCTTGCATTTATTTTCCTTTCTCTATTCAACATTGTTGGTTCCTCTCTCTCTCTTCACTTTCACCCGTTGTATTTCTATATGTCTTAATGGTTTTAATTATCCCGCCAGCACTTAAGGATTAATGTGGTAATTGACTGATAGATCTATTGATTGGCAGGTTTAATGCATTGATCAAAGTTAATCATACCATTTTAATCAAATATTTGAACGCATTTCAACGGAACTGCAAGTGCAAATGATTGTAGAATTCTCTTTCCTAAACGAGTGAGCTATAGCCTTATCATAAACATATTTCAGAAATTAAGAATCCACTTCTGAATACTTTTTACAGTTTGAACACTCATGGTTCGACGATAAAACGCTCTCTAAACTGTCATGTTATCTTATAAATGAGCAAATGAATTGCCTGGGCTCGCACGACACCTCTGAAATGCATTCCGTAGAGATTCGTTTAATGCCTCATAAAAACGTTATTAATGGAGTAACAGGTTATCCGGGGTGTTAATATATAGGACTTATAGCTTAATGTCACCTTTAAAACCACACAAGAGATAAACCATTTTTTTTGTTGAAATATCGAATACGCTCCTAATTTAATTTAGTAGATTAGTTTTTGTGTGTGTTATTTATCACCAGTAAATGTGGTGCAGGGCTGAAAATTACAAAACAATTGGAAACACGGAATTGCTTCATTTACTTGGTGTAAACTATTGGCCTACTTACGAATACCTTCATTTAAATGAATTGCAAGTGTAGACAATTGTACTTGTATTTTGGGATTTTCAATGCATAGTTTTACATGAATGAATATGCCACTATTGTAGAGTTATTATGGACACATGCACATAAGTTTGTGCAAGTCTTGCTAATGTATGCAGTTACTCCAGAGTTCAACTCTGACCTGGTGACCTTCAACATGCCTACAGACGACAGTGACCTGGTCAGTGAGTCAAGGAGAGAAAGATGATCCTTCATCTGGGTGACCTCAGAGGCTCACAAGCTTTATGGCTTTTTCAACAAGGAAACAAACTTTTGTTCAGGACAATATTTCATCCAGCATTGAATCGGCCCCAGAAGAATAGTATTCTATAGCCTGATACTAGAACACTATTCATTTTCACTATTCAACATTGAATCGGCCCCAGAAGAATAGTATTCTATAGCCTGATACTAGAACACTATTCATTTTCACTATTCAACATTGAATCGGCCCCAGAAGAATAGTATTCTATAGCCTGATACTAGAACACTATTCATTTTCACTATTCAACATTGAATCGGCCCCAGAAGAATAGTATTCTATAGCCTGATACTAGAACACTATTCATTTCGCTCTAATTATGGATCTGTTACGATCATGCTTATTATTTGATAACATTCAATTTTGTAGTCCTCCATTGCATTTCATTTGTTATTAAATTGTTATGCAACAATGTCATATGGAAATGATGTATTCAGTATGCTCCTCCATTGCATGTCAACAGTTAATCGACAAAAACTTATTGCCTCCTTTGTCAAATAATTCTGCCAAAAGTGCTCCCTACAGCCATTTTTTTAGTTAATTAGTTTTTACCTACAAGAACTTGAAAAAACAATGAAACTATACAGACTTAATTCATAAAGCTGAAGTCTAATGCCTTTAATGCCTTATGACCTGAGAAAGATGAGCTTGGATGAATCAATGGGAGGATAACTGTGCAACCTCAGGCAGTGCACTGTACCAAATGTATTTGTATATTTTGCACAGTAACTTAAAGTCATTTAAAGTCATTTAAATACACACCATTAGTTTTGCTTCCTGCAATAAAACATGATGACCATATTAGGAATGCTATAAGGAATTAATTACAAAATATACTCACTATTACAGTATAATGTTGATGATGATGATGTTTCTGATGTGCATGATAAAGATGAAAATTATGATTATGATTTTGATGCACTGTTATTTGACTCAATTAGCGGACTTTAACTAAAATGTATAAATATGCCCCATATCTCGTGGACACAGAGGCACTGAGCAGCTAGCAATAACTGGTTTTAAGCATCTGTACACATATCCTTGAGCTCCTGAAAACACCTTTCTAGTCGTCCTCTGACAGGTTCAGCATTGGGCTGCCTGCCTGTCAATTGATGAGAGCACCTTTGCAATTTTGTGTAGATTGACATTTAGTTTGAAACCATTCAACCATTGTTGTCTGATGGATCATTACTCCTCTTTCCTCTCTTTTCCCAAGATGCACAGCTCCCTCATCACAGTGACAGCTCTGTCATGCACTGACACTAGTATTAATAAGGGTTCAAAACTATTCAAAACGTGTTTTGAAATGGTTGAACCCAGTCAAAACTTTTATATTGCATAGTGAGTTGAAAACTTTTTATATTGCAAGCATTCAGAGACATATCTAAAGTTAAACCATAAATCCTTGAGTTTTTCCGGGACCACATGGCTATAACAGGAGCCATGCAATTATTCTGGTTATAGCAATATGGACACCTGTTCTCATGCAATATGGACACCTGTTCTCATGCAATATGGACACCTGTTCTCATGCTTACGAGCCCAATAGCATTAGATACCGTAACTCATTTAAATGCATAATGATTCAAAGGCATGTTGCATTACTTTTGCATTTACATGTGTAAGTGATTTCTTACTTGCTTTATTGTAATTCATTAATTCAGTAAACCTAGTATTAACGTAATGCATAATGTACATGCAATAAGTGTACTCTGAAATTAAATCAATTTAAACATTTCATTGCTACTAATGAATTTAAATAAATACTGTTGTTCCGGGGTATCTCTCTCTCTCTCTCTCTCTCTCTCTCTCTCTCTCTCTCTCTCTCTCTCTCTCTCTCTCTCTCTCTCTCTCTCTCTCTCTCTCTCTCTCTCTCTCGCTCTCTCTTGGCTATCCTATGTTTGTTTGAGAATTGATTATTCAAAGCAGCGATAAACATATGCACACACATGCACACACGCACCCACACCACAGTTCTTTCCTCTTCTCCTCCTCCTCCAGCAACCAGGTGTTTGGGGACAGCTTACAGTCTCAGCGTATTTCTGTGTATAAAGAAAACAGCAGCACTCAGCACTTCTGGCTGCCGGACAAGGGAAATGTCCTCTTGGACAGGTCTGCGATCAAGTCAGCTCAAGGTAGAGGTAGAGCGAGGAAGAGAGAGGAAGCGAGGAAGAGAGAGGAAGAGGTAGGAGGGGGAGAGTGAGGGAGAGAGAGAGGAAGAGATGGAGAGAGAGAGAGAGAGAGAAAGGTAGAACGAGAGAAGAGAGACATGGAGAGAGGAAGAGAAAGGGAGGGAGGGAGAGAGAGAGAGAGAGAGAGAGAGAAAGGTAGAATGAGAGAAGAAGAGAGACATGGAGAGAGGAAGAGAAAGGGACGGAGAGAGAGAGGAGGGAGATAGAGAAAGGAGGGGTGCATTCAGAGGTGAAACTGTGTCAAGGTTGCATGTTTATTGCATAGGAATTCTCCTGTTATTTCCCCATACAGACATTGAATAGAGACAGGTTTGTCTCTGAGCCTTAGACAAAGCAGTTGGCTGCAGGCTCAGAAAGGATTCCTCCTCTCCTCAGGAAAACACACATCAGTAAAATGAATGGATGTCACTGCAGATTGTGTGTGCAGAGCTACTGACCTCTATCCTACAGCTCTGTTTACATTGGCGCTTTGTATTGCCCTTTTAAAAATTGCACACAGGCATAAAGTGAGTAGGGAAAACAAAACAATAAGCCTCTACAGGGGTTGCTGACGCTGCATTCAAGATATCAGACATACTTTAGTCTAGCTGTTGTAATGAAGGAGCCCTAAAGTTATTTTTGGAATTCATTTTAATAGAAGATAGATTTTTGGATTGATGGTTTTGTAGGATGCATAAAAAATATTTCATACAAAATAATCAATATTTGATTCTGATTTTTTCACTTCAAATGAGGCAATAACATTTACTTCCGGTACCAGTATTTAGAGTACACACACACACACACACACACCACACACACACACACACACACACACACACACACACACACACACACACACACACACGCACGCACGCACACACACACACACACACACACACACACACACACAAAACACTCATACATGAGCCATGCAATGCCTATTTGTCTGAACTAAAGTCGACCCCCCCTTCTCTGCTGCCCGAGGGAGGTTACCATAATGACAGGCTCTCAGACATATGGAGAAGAGCGGGGGTAGCACAGGGGAGTAGGAAGGTGGTGCGGCGGGGCAGAAGAGAGAGGAGAGGAGAGAGGAAGGAAGCAGGGAGGTGGGGCGGTGGACCAAGGAGAGAGGAGGGGAGAAGGGAGGTGGGGCGGCGGGCAGAGGAGAGAGGACAGGAGAGAGGAGGGGAGCAGGAAGCAGGGAGGTGGGGCAGTGGGCAGAGGAGAGAGGACAGGAGAGAGGTGGGGCGGCGGACAGAGGAGAGAGGACAGGAGAAGAGAAGGGGCGGGTGCGGTTCGAGGACACTTTCTTTCTTTCAGATATGTCTTTGTGCCTCATCTGTGAATCATCCGTGCGTGCTGAATAGGAGCCCAGTTCATGAACCTTTCTCAGTCAGGTCTGTGCCAGCCATCAGCCACTACTTTTGTTTATTTTTCACAGAGCAGAGAAAAGAAAACTGATTTCCGTACAATCACGTCCCTGAACCTATGTTTTCCTGAGGAGACATAACAATACTACAATTATATGAACAAAACGTTTACACATGCAGTATTGTTTGAAACATTATACACATTTCATAGTCCTTGGCTGTTTTTTAAACTAACATGTCTAAATGTTGAGATATTTTGTCATATACTCTAGGATATGTGAGACGGACTGCGGCACTGGTCTGGATGACTATAAAAACATATTTTCATCAGTCCCTTTATGAAAAGAGGGTCAATCAAACCTCAGGCTCTACCCCTCCTTTCCCTTATTTACTCATCACTACCTCTTTCTCTCCTGCTGCCTCCATTCCCCTCACACCATCCTTCTCTCCTGCTGCCTCCCCACTCCCCTCACACCATCCTTCTCTCCTGCTGCCTCCCCACTCCCCTCACACCATCCTTCTCTCCTGCTGCCTCCCCACTCCCCTCACACCATCCTTCTCTCCTGCTGCCTCCCCACTCCCCTCACACCATCCTTCTCTCCTGCTGCCTCCCCACTCCCCTCACACCATCCTTCTCTCCTGCTGCCTCCCCACTCCCCTCACACCATCCTTCTCTCCTGCTGCCTCCCCACTCCCCTCACACCATCCTTCTCTCCTGCTGCCTCCCCACTCCCCTCACACCATCCTTCTCTCCTGCTGCCTCCCCACTCCCCTCACACCATCCTTCTCTCCTGCTGCCTCCCCACTCCCCTCACACCATCCTTCTCTCCTGCTGCCTCCCCACTCCCCTCACACCATCCTTCTCTCCTGCTGCCTCCCCACTCCCCTCACACCATCCTTCTCTTCCTCGCTGCCATTCCTCTTCCCTCTCTCCTTCCCTCTCTCTCTCAATTCAAAGGGGCTTTATTGGCAATAAACAAAAGTGAGAAGAAACATATTTAACAATATCAACAAAAAACGATTAGAAATGAAATGTTAACATTGCATTAAAAAGATAAAGACATCTCACGGTTTATATTATCAACTATGTACAGTGTTTTAGCAGTGTACAAATAGTTGTAGTATGAATAGTGGAGAAATATTGGTGGTATTTAAATGTTGTTTGTGTTCCACTGGTTGCCTTTTTTCACAGGGATGTTGGCCCATGTTGACTCCAATGTTTCCCAGTTTCAATTTGTCTGGATGTCCTTTTGGTGGTAGACCACTCTTGAAATACACAGGAAACTGTTGAGCATGAAAAACCCAGCAGCGTTGCCTGACATCTACTACCATACCCTGTTCAAAGGCACTTCATCTTTTGTCTTGCCCATTCACCCTCAATGTACACTCAACCCTCAATGTACACTCAACCTTCAATGTACACTCAACCCTCAATGTACACTCAACCCTCAATGTACACTCAACCCTCAATGTACACTCAACCCTCAATGTACACTCAACCCTCAATGTAGACTCAACCCTCAATGTACACTCAACCCTCAATGTAGACTCAACTCTCAATGTACACTCAAACCTCAATGTACACTCAACCCTCAATGTAGACTCAACCCTCAATGTAGACTCAACCCTCAATGTAGACTCAATCTTCAATGTAGACTCAATCCTCAATGTACACTCAAACCTCAATGTAGACTCAACTCTCAATGTAGACTCAACCCTCAATGTAGACTCAACCCTCAATGTACACTCAACCCTCAATGTACACTCAACCCTCAATGTACACTCAATCCTCAATGTAGACTCAAACCTCAATGTACACTCAACCCTCAATGTACACTCAACCATCAATGTACGTGTCTAAAAGGTGGTCATACATTTGGCAGGAGGTTAGGAAGTGCAGCTCAGTTTCCACCTCATTTTGTGGGTAGTGTGCACATAGCCTGTCTTCTCTTGAGAGCCAGGTCTCCCTACGGCGGCCTTTCTCAATAGCAAGGCTATGCTCACTGAGTCTGTACATAGTCAAATCTTTCTTTAAGTTTGGGTCAGTCACAGTGGTCAGGTATTCTGCCACTGTGTACTCTCTGTTTAGAGCCAGATAGCATTCCAATTTGCTCAGTATTATTTTTTATATACACTGCTCAAAAAAATAAAGGGAACACTAAAATAACACATCCTAGATCTGAATGAATGAAATAATCTTATTAAATACTTTTTTCTTTACATAGTTGAATGTGCTGACAACAAAATCACACAAAAATAATCAATGGAAATCCAATTTATCAACCCATGGAGGTCTGGATTTGGAGTCACACTCAAAATTAAAGTGGAAAACCACACTACAGGCTGATCCAACATTGATGTAATGTCCTTAAAACAAGTCAAAATGAGGCTCAGTAGTGTGTGTGGCCTCCACGTGCCTGTATGACCTCCCTACAACGCCTGGGCATGCTCCTGATGAGGTGGCGGATGGTCTCCTGAGGGATCTCCTCCCAGACCTGGACTAAAGCATCTGCCAACTCCTGGACAGTCTGTGGTGCAACGTGGCGTTGGTGGATGGAGCGAGACATGATGTCCCAGATGTGCTCAATTGGATTCAGGTCTGGGGAACGGGCGGGCCAGTCCATAGCATCAATGCCTTCCTCTTGCAGGAACTGCTGACACACTCCAGCCACATGAGGTCTAGCATTGTCTTGCATTAGGAGGAACCCAGGGCCAACCGCACCAGCATATGGTCTCACAAGGGGTCTGAGGATCTCATCTCGGTACCTAATGGCAGTCAGGCTACCTCTGGCGAGCACATGGAGGGCTGTGCGGCCCCCCAAAGAAATGCCGCCCCACACCATGACTGACCCACCGCCAAACCGGTCATGCTGGAGGATGTTGCAGGCAGCAGAATGTTCTCCACGGCGTCTCCAGACTCTGTTACGTCTGTCACATGTGCTCAGTGTGAACCTGCTTTCATCTGTGAAGAGCACAGGGCGCCAGTGGCGAATTTGCCAATCTTGGTGTTCTCTGGCAAATGCCAAACGTCCTGCACGGTGTTGGGCTGTAAGCAAAACCCCCACCTGTGGACGTCGGGCCCTCATACCACCCTCATGGAGTCTGTTTCTGACCGTTTGAGCAGACACATGCACATTTGTTGCCTGCTGGAGGTCAATTTGCAGGGCTCTGGCAGTGCTCCTCCTGCTCCTCCTTGCACAAAGGCGGAGGTAGCGGTCCTGCTGCTGGGTTGTTGCCCTCCTACGGCCTCCTCCACATCTCCTGATGTACTGGCCTGTCTCCTGGTAGCGCCTCCATGCTCTGGACACTACGCTGACAGACACAGCAAACCTTCTTGCCACAGCTCGCATTGATGTGCCATCCTGGATGAGCTGCACTACCTGAGCCACTTGTGTGGGTTGTAGACTCCGTCTCATGCTACCACTAGAGTGAAAGCACCGCCAGCATTCAAAAGTGACCAAAACATTAGCCAGGAAGCATAGGAACTGAGAAGTGGTCTGTGGTCACCACCTGCAGAACCACTCCTTTATTGGGGGTGTCTTGCTAATTGCCTATAATTTCCACCTGTTGTCTATTCCATTTGCACAACAGCATGTGACATTTATTGTCAATCAGTGTTGCTTCCTAAGTGGACAGTTTGATTTCACAGAAGTGTGATTGACTTGGAGTTACATTGTGTTCCCTTTATTTTTTTGAGCAGTGTATTTATTCAGTGTGTCAAATAGTTAGCTTTTTCTTTCTCATGATTGGGTCTAATTGTGTTGCTGTCCTAGGGCTCTGTGGGGTCTGTTTGTGTTTGTGAAATGGCTGAGAGGACTCTTCTCTAAGTTAATCTCTCTGTAGGTGAGGGCTTTGTGATGGAATGTGTGAGCACCGCCGCCTTTTCTGGATGTTGACATCTAGCTGTTATAGTCCTCGTTCTGATCTGCATTGTTTAGGGGGTCTGCATTGCACACAAAGTATATTTTTACAGAAATCTGTATGTGGAGCCTCAATCAGATGTTTGTTCCATTTTGTGAGTTATTGGTTGGTGAGTGGACCCAGACTTCACAACCATAGAGGGAAATGGGTTCTATAACTGATTGCAGTATTTTTAGCCAGATTCTCTCTCTCTCTCTCTCTCTCTCTCTCTCTCATGAGGGACTGACCTTCAGGGTTGGGGAGGTCAAGTGATACAAGGTCATTGGCAGGTCGTCTCCTCTGACTGGCTGATTTCTAAAAGCACTTCTGGCAGCAGCCAATCACGCCCCTCTCGCTCTGACTCCCCCTCTACACACACACACACACACACACACACACACACGCGCGCAAGCACGCTCACATACAGAAACACACACCCACACACACATGCGCACACTCCAACCCCACCCCCCTTACCAATCTCCCCTACAGCTCCACACTCCACTCATGTCACGTGACGATGGTGAGGCGGGTGTCAGTGATTGGATGATGGATGATGCTTTTAGTACCTGTTTAGAATGAAGCTGTCCACATAGCACTGTAATTACCCACTCCCAGGCGACAGCTGCCCAACATCATTTTGGTTTTTTGACCTGATCTAGTGCAGAGTAAGATGGCTTCCTTCAGGTAGTGGGTGTGTGTACAGTTACAGATAGTAAAGATATAGGTGTGTGTGTGTGTGTGTGTGTGTCTACAGTATGTGTGGATGAAGATAGGGGTGTGTCTACAGTATGTGTGGATGAAGATAGGGGTGTGTCTACAGTATGTGTGGATGAAGATAGGGGTGTGTCTACAGTATGTGTGGATGAAGATAGGGGTGTGTCTACAGTATGTGTGGATGAAGATAGGGGTGTGTCTACAGTATGTGTGGATGAAGATAGGGGTGTGTCTACAGTATGTGTGGATGAAGATAGGGGTGTGTCTACAGTATGTGTGGATGAAGATAGGGGTGTGTACAGTATGTGTGGATGAAGATAGGGGTGTGTCTACAGTATGTGTGGATGAAGCTTGGGGTGTGTACAGTATGTGTGGATGAAGATAGGGGTGTGTCTACAGTATGTGTGGATGAAGATAGGGGTGTGTCTACAGTATGTGTGGATGAAGATAGGGGTGTGTGTACAGTATGTGTGGATGAAGATAGGGGTGTGTGTACAGTATGTGTGGATGAAAATAGGGGTGTGTCTACAGTATGTGTGGATGAAGATAGGGGTGTGTCTACAGTATGTGTGGATGAAGATAGGGGTGTGTGTACAGTATGTGTGGATGAAGATAGGGGTGTGTGTACAGTATGTGTGGATGAAGATAGGGGTGTGTCTACAGTATGTGTGGATGAAGATAGGGGTGTGTACAGTATGTGTGGATGAAGATAGGGGTGTGTACAGTATGTGTGGATGAAGATAGGGGTGTGTCTACAGTATGTGTGGATGAAGATTGGGGTGTGTGTACAGTATGTGTGGATGAAGATAGGGGTGTGTACAGTATGTGTGGATGAATATAGGGGTGTGTACAGTATGTGTGGATGAAGATAGGGGTGACTAGGAATCTTCCATTCTGGATTTCTGGAAAAACCTTGGTAATTTGTGAAAGTTACCAGTATTTTGCAACCCTAATGTGTGTACAGTATGTGGGAAGCTGTGTTTGTGTTCTAGACTTGGGTGAAGCTGTGTTTGTGTGCAGTTAAAGTATGTGTGGGTGCAAATGGGTGTGTGTACAGTATGAAGATGTGTGTGTGTGTTGTGGATTAAGGTCAATAGGTCAATAGAATTCAGTAAGCCTATGCTGTATAGCCTGAGGCAAGTATGAATATTTCACTATGTACTGCATACATACAGTCGTGCCAAGGGGACCGGCGCCATAACAGTGACAATGAAACATGCATAAGCAGCTCCTCGTTTGACCTATGGAAGGATCATAAATCCATAAATCCTAAATGAAGCAGCGTTTCAGCTCCATTTTGGCCTGGGCTTCCAGCGCCAGTCCCAGCTGGCTTGCCTGTCTCTCAGAGATGGGCAGTATTTCTGTTACATGTATTTGAAATAAGTATTTTAATTACATCTGAGTTTCTTGTATTACATTGGGCTGAACTACACTCCAATGTGTTTTGTAAGAAGATGCTTTTGAAAGCCTTAATTTGTATTTTGAAATGACAAAATACTTTTCTATATCATTTCTTTATAGCGGTTCACAATTTTGTGGCCCCCTTTCACCCTGCATTGGTATCAAATGTCTGGTGGCACTATGGAGTGATAAGAGCATCTGCTAAATACATACAGTCGTATGCTAAATGAACTAAATATAAATGTATATGTAACAATGAACAATTGCAAAGCATTCTATGTATTACTCTAATGAGCTCCGCGCCTAAAAAAGGCCAATGACAATACCTAATGTGCTTTGCAGTTGTTCATTATCACATATACACTGTGTGTATAAAATGTTAGGAAAATCTGCTCTTTCCATTGCAGACTGACCAGGTGAATCCTGATGAAAGCTATGATCCCTTTTTCATGTCACCTGTTAAATCCATTTCAATCAGTGTAGATGAAGGGGAGGAGACAGGTTAAATATACAGACTGACAATGCATTCAAATAAGATAAACAACAACATATCACAATCATAGCAAGTAAGAAGTTTCTGTAAGAGTTACTGAGAATGTTGTTGCTGTTCGGCTGGCTACTTGCACATTTATTTTTGTATTTTAAAATACAAAATACATGTACTTTAATTAACTACAATACTTTGCAAAATGATCTTATATTTTATTTTGATACATGGTTTTTAGGTTATTTGTAGTTGTATTTTGTAATGCCCATCCCTGCTCTCTCTCTACCCAGACACAGAGTGCAGAGCAGCGGGTATCAGTGTTGTGTATGAGCACCTTTCATCCAGAGCGCGGTTCTCACATAACTCAGTCTCCAAGCCTTTATCACTGCCTCATAAATAACCAGGCCATCGGCTGATAATGTCCACTTAATGCTTAGTCAATAAACTCCAGAGTAAGAGGAGGTCTTTTCTCTCCCCACTCCCCACAAAAATATGAACAGTGCTGCTGTTAGATGAATGTGATGGGCAGGGCCTGGTTTCGTCTGGACAAAGACTACGAGTGTATGGACCCTGGTGATACTGTGTGTTTGTGTGTGTGTTTCTGTGTGTGTGTTTCTGTGTGTGTCTCTGTGTGTGTGTGTCTGTGCAGCTACTGTATAATACTACTGATGGCTGGGCTGCAGGTGTTTATGGGAGATAGCAGGGGAAGGTAATGAGGGGATGAGAGAGAGGAGTGAAAAGGGGATGACTGGATAACCTTGACTGATCACCTGAGAGAGAGACAGGCAGCACAGACTAATGTTATAATTAGTTAACCCGTTGGTGCCACACTGCCAGGGCCTCCTCCTCTCCTGTCCCTGATTATGGAGCCCATTCTCCTCTGACCCATTTGGAAAACCGATAGAGCATGATCAACATTTGGGGGCATCTCAAATAGACTTGTCTTGCTCTTATATCTACTCAATCAATAGACGGATCTGTCAAAGACACTTTAGAATGCATCGGTGAAAGCAACAAGTTAGTGGATCATATCTGAGACAGCTCCCGAGTGTACCAGTAATGTCTGTGAACAATGTTACAGGGTTACAGTTAACAAAGACAGAAGTACTCACAAAGGTCATCAGGGGGAAAACAGTCTTCCGATGGAAGCTATTGTCATGGAGGGGTTGGGATCATTGTAAGCGTATCATTTCCAACCCTGCAGAGACAGACAGGCCAGGTTTCCCAAATGCTTCGTAACACTGAGATCATCTTCATTCTATTGAAACCAAATCAACGAAAGATGATCTCAGTGCTATGATGCTTTTGGGAAACCCAGCCCAGATTGACAGACGGGCCAGACAGACAAGCCAGAGAGACAGGCCAGACAGACTGACAGACAGGCCAGACAGACAGACAGACAGACAGACAGGCCAGACAGACAGGCAGGCCAGATTGACAGAGAGACCAGAGCCGCCAGATAGATAGAAAGACAGACAGGCCAGACAGCGATGGTTCTGGACTGAATGAGAGGATTTATTGTGATCCATGAGACATCAATCTGGGTGCAGCTGGGCTTGGAGCAGCAGCTGGGTACAATGGGGACACTGGGAAGGAGTGTGTGTGTGTGTGTGGGGGGGGGGGTTATATGATGTAGTGTGGACATTCAGTCTGCCAGGTGAAGGTGGGGGGTTGCAATATGATGAGACACAAGAGGTCATACTGTTCCGACCCATAACTAGCCTAGGGATAATGTTGCACTTGCTTTGTCTAGGGTTCCTAGGCCTAGTTACATGGTCTGTAACCTGAATGAATGTGTTCATTTACGTGAGAAATCAGTGTAAATACGCCTAGGTGTTGAATGTACATGTGCCCATAGAGACAGCAACCTTGCCTTGGTCGAGGGCCAGCTCTCTCTCACTTGAACTCTTGGTCGGCCAGTCCAAGGGTATACTTATTTGTTCGGATGGTGACGAAACATAAATATGTACAAAAAGGAAAACTACCAAAAGCCTGCCCCCCAAAAAATACATCCTAACACTAACCTTCCCCCCATATCATAACAATACTGATGGACAGGTCACTGAATATAATTGAAGTGGAACTGACAGCATTTGAACCACTTTGTAGATATGAAACACACACAAAATCATAATATTAGTAAAACATATAAAATTCCCAGTTTATGCTACAAAACCAACTTTATCAGAGGTTTTAAGAATTGGTTCTATTTGACTCAACATTCCATGATGTACACTTAGGTATTGTTGGCAGAATAGATGGATGCAGTTCAATGCACGATTAATACATTTCTTGGAAGTCCAGAAAATATTGCTATCAGGTTGTACATCACAGCTGGTCTGGTACATTGTTTGCTGCCTCCATTCTGGATGGACGGTTTCAGTTTCAATACCTCAATATTTTGGACAAAAAACGGACGAATGTAGGCTGGGAATGTCATTACAATCAAACTAGCAAGGGCAATGATCACAATTCAGTTATAACGTAGCTAATAGGATAGCGTATCTATTTATGTAGCATGCTTAAAAACACGGAGCCTAACGGTAGCTAGCTAGCTAGCTGTTAGGCAAACGTCATTTAGAGGAGTGGGTGAGTGACTGACTTTTCCCCTCATATCATTTTTCGGTGGCTATACACAGCTAGAGATGCAGGTGTCATTTGGTGAGCTAGCAAGAACTTGAACAATTGTTATCGAGTTAGTATATCTCGTGAGTTCGCAAATTCACTCTGGCTATCCACTCCGATTTAAGAGCTCTCTTGTCTGAGTGTGCCAGACCGCAGAATAACTGATTAATTTACAAACGCAACACCCACTGAATATGACCAACGCGCTAGATAACATGTAAACAGCCTAACCAGCTCTTCTAGGGTGAGCAAAATGGTCTGAGTACGGTGTTCTCTCATTTGTGTCGGTGTAGGTTCCGTCCCTCTCTTCGCCCCAACCTGGGCTCGAACCAGGGACCCTTGCACACATCAACAACTGACACCCACGAAGCATCGTTACCCATCGCGCCACAAAAACCGCGGCCCTTGCAACGCAAGGGGAAACCCTACTTCAGGTCTCAGAGCGAGTGACGTCACTGATTGAAATGCAATTAGCGCGCACCACCGCTAACTAACTAGCCATTTCACGTCAGTTACATCTGGAAGTACACTACCTGTCAAAATGTTTTAGAACACCTACTCATTCAAGGGTTTTTCTTTATTTTGACTGTTTTCTACATTGTAGAATAATAGTGAAGACATCAAAACTATGAAATAACACATATGGAATCATGTAGTAACCAAAAAAGTGTTAAACAAATCAAAATATATGTTATATTTGAGATTCTTCAAATAGCACCCTTTGCCTTGATTACAGCTTTGCACACTCTTGGCATTCTCTCAACCAGATTCACCTGGAATGCTTTTCCAACAGTTTTGAAGGTGTTCCCACATATGCTGGGCACTTGTTAGCTGCTTTTCCTCCACTCTGTCCAACTCATCCAAAACCATCTCAATTTGGTTGAGGTTGGGGGATTGTGGAAGCCAGGTCATCTGATGCAGCACTCCATCACTCTCCTTCTTTGTAAAATAGCCCTTACACAGCCTGGAGGTGTGTTGGGTCACTGTCCTGTTGAAAAACAAATGATAGTCCCACTAAGCCCAAACCAGATGGGATTGCGTATCGCTTCACAATGCTGTGGTAGCCATGCTGGTTAAGTGTGCCTTGAATTCTAAATAAATCACAGACAGTGTCACCAGTAAAGCACCCCCACACCATAACACCTCCTCCTCCAAGCTTTACAGTGGGAAATACACCTGCAGAGATCATCCGTTCACCCACACCATGTCTCACAATGACACGCTGGTTGGAATCAAAAATCTCCAATTTGGATCTCCAGACCAAAGGACAAATTTCCCCCGGTCTAATGTCCATTGCTCGTGTTTCTTGGCCCAAGCAAGTCTCTTCTTATTATTGGTGTCCTTCAGTACTGATTCGTTGCAGCAATTCGACCATGAAGGCCTGATTCACACAGTCTCCTCTGAACAGTTGATGTTGAGATGTTACTTGAACTCTGTGAAGCATTTATTTGGGCTGCAATTTCTGAGGCTGGTAAGTCTAATGAACTTATCCTCTGCAGCAGAGGTAACTCTGGGTCTTCCATTCCTGTGGCAGTCCTAATGAAAGCCAGTTTCATAGCGCTTGATGGCTTTTGTGACTGCACTTGAAGAAACTTTCAAAGTTATTGAAATGTTCCGTATTGACTTAAAGTAACAATGGATTGTCATTTCTCTTTGTTTATTTGAGCTGTTCTTGCCATAGTATGGACTTGGTCTTTTACCAAATAGGGATATCTTCTGTATACCCCCCTACCTTGTCACAACACAACTGATTGGCTTAAACGCATTAAGGAAAGAAATTCCACAAATTAACTTTTAAGAAGGCACACCTGTTAATTGAAATGCATTCCAGGTGACTACCTCATGAAGCTGGTTGAGAGAATGCCAAGAGTGTGCAAAGCTGTCATCAAGCAAAGGGTGGCTATTGCCTAGTTAAATAAAGGTTAAATAAATAAAAATAAAAAATAATAAAAAAATCTCCAATATAAAATATATTTTGATTTGTTTAACACTTTTTTTGGTTACTACATGATTCCATATGTGCTATTTCATAGTTTTGATGATTTCACTATTTTTCTGCAATGTAGAAAATACTACAAATAAAGAAAAACCTTCGAATGAATAGGTGTTCTAAAACTTTTTACCGGTGGTGTAGCTAGCTGGCAAGCTAGTCAACTTTAGCCAGTTAGCTTTGGGTGCTTGGCTGGGACAAGCATGCATTGTTGGCAGGGAAGCTGCAGAACAATGAGGAGACTACAATTCCCCATCATTTATCAGGGAAATTTTGATGGCCAACTAACTGTGTAACGTGGTGCGTACTGGCGGCAGAGAAGTCAGGCGCAGGAGAGCGAAAACTGATTTACAACGGTGAAATTTAATAAACAATAAAAAAACACCGTAAACAGAACAATAAATGAAATGGGTCAAACAAGACCCGGTATCCACCAGCATAATGTGCACAAGCACTAACAAGAAACAATTCCGGACAAGGACATGGGGGGAACAGAGGGTTAAATACACAACATGTAATTGATGGAATCGAAACCAGGTGTGAGGGACGACAAGGCAAAACCAATGGAAAATGAAAGGTGGATCGGCGATGGCTAGAAGGCCGGTGACGTCGACCGCCGAACGCCGCCCGAACAAGGAGAGGGACCAACTGCGACGGAAGCTGTGACAAACTGAAAGAGTTTGAGAGGGTTTATCTGTTTTCCTGCTTAGGATTTGAGCTCATCTTTCCCTGGCTAACTTTAGTTGTTGATCTTTTTATGGTTGTTTGATCAATAGGACTGTAAAGTTCCCAAATGTTAGAGGACTCCGGTGGTGTTTACATATTTGCAGACATCCATTCAGGTGTATTTTGTGGCTTTTGGTGAATGTGTTCTAATGATCTAAAGTTGTGCTGTTGCAATGATGAATGTGAATGATGACAGGCCTGTGTGGCAAATAAAGGCCTACTGTAGCACTGAAGTACTATGGAGCACTGGTCTGCATAGACTCTGGTCCTGGATGAGACAGATGTTTTTATTGGCTTTTATTTACTACAGTTAATTATCTAAACACACTTTCCCTATCCAATTTTCACAAATGCCTTAGTATAAGTTATGCTCAAATATTCTAAGAATTTCTGAAAATATTTAAGTGTCATATTCTTCCTGAAAAGATTTCAAAATATTTAATCTTGCTAAATTGCTGTCAGTTCCACTTTAAGGCATTGCGACTACTGAATGGGATTCATGTCTCTTGCCTGTAAATGTGCAAAATATCAACCGTTCAGAAAAACTTGTGCCATTTACAAAGACTATTTTAAGGAGTGCAATGTCAAAGTACAAAGTGTCAATGCACTGACTGCATTACAAGAACGGCCCAGGTGAAAGACAGAGAGAAGTAGAGGGCGTAAGGAGGGGGGCAGTTTTGGGAGAAGGAGGGTATAAGCTGGTAGGCATTTGTTGAGGCGTTCCAAACTCAGACACACACACACACCCACACAGACAGACAGACAGACAGACAGACAGGCAGGCAGGCAGGCAGGCAGGCAGGCAGGCAGGCAGGCAGGCAGGCAGGCAGGCAGGCAGGCAGGCAGGCAGGCAGGCAGACAGACAGACAGACAGACAGACAGACAGACAGACAGACAGACAGACAGACAGACAGACAGACAGACAGACAGACAGACAGACAGACAGACAGACAGACAGACAGACAGACAGACAGACAGACAGACAGAGACAATGCGGCAAATTAATCTCCTTGGGTAATGACGACAGAAGCATTCTGAAATTAGGGGGGACATTAACTGGGCTATCAATAAATAAAGCACTAATCAGGAAAAAAGAACAGGAGGAGAGGACAGGGGGAGAATATAAATGGCAGGCCTGTTCAGTCACATCTGCATTCAGACAGCGATTCAAAGGTATCGTCCCAAATGGCACACTATCCCCTATATAGTGCACTACTTTCAACCAGTGCCTATAAGGTTTTGGTCAAAAGTAGTGCACTTTATAGAGAATAGGGTGCCATTTGGAACAAACAGAGAGCTCTGTTGGCGAGGGGCTGGTCCTCATGGAGGCTTCACCAATCACGTTGTCTCGTTGGTTTCATCACCACCTCCCTCCCTCCGCCCCCCTCCCCAGCAGTGAGTGTGCCCACTCTTTGACTGTGCAGTGAACCCATTGTCTTCCCCTCCCAGCACAGCTCAGACCTTCTCTACTCCACCTCTCCTTCTCATTCTCTTCTCCCCCAGCCTATCTGCTGTGCCTTGAGTGTGCCGCTGTGCTTTGTGACTTCACCATGATTGATTGTGGTGGGGGTTCTCTCCTCGCTTGATAAGAGAGAGAGAGAGAGAGCAGAGACAGAGAGAGAAATAGAGAGAGCGAGAGGGAGAGAGACAGAAAGAGAGAGATATAGAGAGCGAGAGAGAGACAGAAAGAGAGAGAGACCGACCCAGAGAGAGACAGAGACAGAGGGAGACAGAGAGAGAGAGAGACAGAAAGAGAAAGAGACATAGAAAATGGAGGGATAAATAAAATTAGGAAATGGAGGAGAGATTGGGTAAAGCATTGGGGAAAACAGAGAGAGAGAGCCTGAGAGGTGGATGAAGAATCGAGGTGTGTGTATGTGTGTCTGTAAGGTTTAATGCATGACCAGCAGTGGGGACATTACATTCCTGGCATGGTGCGACCTGGCTTGCCGATGGGGCCCGTACCACTGACCGCTCCTTGTCTCTCCCTCTCTGCTCCCTCCTCTTTTCGTCCTCCTCTCTTCCCAGGAGGATAATAAAGACAGATGACATCGATGCTTTGCCATCCGGCTTCCCATTCTCCTCTCCACACTGCACTGCGCATGCAGGCACACGCACGTACAGCCAGCCATTTGCAGTCATCATTCATCCCAGTTCTCCCCCTCCCCGCTCTAACTCTGCTTTAATAACCATAGCGACCATCTATCAGCGTATTGACGTGTGTGACAGGTGCTGCGGATCACACCAACTCCCCGCCCTGTACTCACACACCGCCAGGGTCACCGGCAGGTCAACACAGTCAATAATCACACACACGCACACCACTGGCTGTCACCTTGGAGATGTGTACATGCTCTGCATATTTACATACAGCACTAAACACATGGTGATGGTCATTGACTGAGCCGATTAGGAGGCACAACCATGCTGCATGCACATGCTGCACTTATAGTTCTGTACAGTGTGCACATGCTGCACTTATAGTTCTGTACAGTGTACACATGCTGCACTTATAGTTCTGTACAGTGTACATATGCTTCACTTATAGTTCTGTACAGTGTACACATGCTGCACTTATAGTTCTGTACAGTGTACACATGCTGCACTTATAGTTCTGTACAGTGTACATATGCTTCACTTATAGTTCTGTACAGTGTACACATGCTGCACTTATAGTTCTGTACAGTGTACACATGCTGCACTTATAGTTCTGTACAGTGTACACATGCTGCACTTATAGTTCTGTACAGTGTACACATGCTGCACTTATAGTTCTGTACAGTGTACACATGCTGCACTTATAGTTCTGTACAGTGTACACATGCTGCACTTATAGTTCTGTACAGTGTACACATACTGCACTTATAGTTCTGTACAGTGTACACATGCTGCACTTATAGTTCTGTACAGTGTACACATGCTGTCGGTGCTTGTTAGGTGTGTGGATATTTCAAATGTAAACATGGGATCACTTTAAGTTATTACTTTATCACTATTAATAACTACAAATTCATATTTCGAGCAAACTATATTGTTACAGTTCTCTGTGATTTTCACCTCTTCAGACGCAAAACATGTCCCGTTGTCCTCCACAGAACAGTCTGTTCGCTCCCGCTATGCCACGTTTCTTCTTCATTTCAATTTGACAGTGACATTTATGTTAATTTGCTCTGTGCAGGAGCAAGGCATCTGGAGAGGCTGCTTTACCATTTTCTCCCATTTTTTCATTCTGACAATAATATTAATGCTGATTTGCACACCACAGTGACCAAGCCCTTGAGGAACACTTGGCTCTAAGGAAGACACAAGGAAAGACACCTCTATGATTATACATAGCAATGACGCTAAGAGGGCAAGAACTCTCAGGGAGCCTACGATCATTGAATACAATACAATAAAATACAATACCATAAAATACAATAAAATACAATACAATAAAATACAATAAAATACAATACCATAAAATACAATAAAATACAATAAAATACAATACAATACAATAAAATACAATACAATAAAATACAATACAGTAAAATACAATACAATACAATAAAATACAATACCATAAAATACAATAGAATACAATAAAACACAATACCATAAAGTATAATATAATACAATAAAATGCATTACAATGAAATACAACACAAATCCTTGTCATGTGGAAATCACCAATCACCAATCATGATAAGAGATTACACAGCACTGCCTTAACAAACAACAGACTACAGAACAATACTACTGAGCAGGTAACAGTCAAACAATCAGCCCATTCTCTTATGGAGTACACCAGGAGGAGCCGATTCTGCAGGTACAGATTATGTTTGGACCTGGCGAAATGTGGAAGCTAACGTCCACTAGGGTCAACCTGACCATCTATTACCATCTAGTAGGCTTGCTGCTTGCTAGGGGCATTGTGGATGGTGGATGTGAACTTAAGCCCCACCCTCCAGCTCTGAGCGTTCCATCCCAGTGCTGGGCACTCGTTTTGTATGTATATTATTTTAAGCCTATACCAAGACTTAACGCTCAATTTAACCACTCAGATTGAATGCCAAAATGTACGTTTTTGGGGATACAGTGGAGTTGGGGGATGCAGTGGCATTGGGGGGGTGCAGTGCTGTTTGGGGAATGCAGGGATTTGGGGATACAGTGGTGTTGGGGGATGCAATAGTGTTGGGGGAAGCAGTGGCGGTGGGGGATGCAGTGGTGTTGGGGGATGCAGTGGTGTTGGGGGGGTGCAGTAATGTTGGGGGATGCAGTAATGTTGGGGGATGCAGTAATGTTGGGGGATTCAGTGGTGTTTGGGGATGCAGTGGTGTTGGGGGAAGCAGTGGTGTTGGGGAAGCAGTGGTGTTGGGGAAGCAGTGGTGTTGGGGATACAGTGTTTTGGGGGATACAGTGTTTTTGGGGATACTGTGTTTTTGGGGATACAGCGTTTTTGGGGATACAGTGGTGTTGGGCATACAGTGTTGTTGGGGATACAGTGGTGTTGGGGATACAGTGTTGTTGGGGGATACAGTAGTGTTGGGGGATGCGGTGATGTTGGGGATACAGTAGTGTTGGGGGTACAGTGGTGTTCAAATCAAATCAAATTTTATTTGTCACATACACATGGTTAGCTGATGTTAATGCGAGTGTAGCGAAATGCTTGTGCTTCTAGTTCCAACCATGCAGTAATTTCTAACAAGTAATCTAACCTAACAATTTCACAACAACTACCTTATACACACAAGTGTAAAGGAATGAATAAGAAAATGTACATATAAATATATGAATGAGCGATGGCCGAACGGCATAGGTAAGATGCAGTAGATGGTATAGAGTACAGTATATACATATGAGATGAGTAATGTATGTAAACATTATATAAAGTGGCATTGTTTAAAGTGGCTAGTGATACATTTATTACATCAATTTTTTCATTATTAAAGTGGCTAGAGATTTGAGTCAGTATGTTGGCAGCAGCCACCCAATGTTAGTGATGGCAGTTTAACAGTCTGATGGCCTTGAGATAGAAGCTGTTTTTCAGTCTCTCGGTCCCCACTTTGATGCACCTGTACTGACCTCGCCTTCTGGATGATAGCAGAGTGAACAGGCAGTGGCTCGGGTGGTTGTTGTCCTTGATGATATTTTTGGCCTTCCTGTGACATTGGGTGGTGTAGGTGTCTTGGAGGGCAGGTAGTTTGCCCCCGGTGATGCGTTGTGCAGACCTCACTACCCTCTGGAGAGCCTTACGGTTGTGGGCGGAGCAGTTGCCGTACCAGGTGGTGATACAGCCCGACAGGATGCTCTCGATTGTGCATCTGTAAAAGTTTGTGAGTGTTTTTGGTGACAAGCCAGATTTTTTCAGCCTCCTGTGGTTGAAGAGACGCTGCTGTGCCTTCTTCACCACGCTGTCTGTGTGGGTGGACCATTTCAGTTTGTCTGTGATGTGTACACCGAGGAACTTAAAACTTTCCACCCTCTCCACTACTGTCCCGTTGATGTGGATAGGGGGCTGATCCCGCTGCTGTTTCCTGAAGTCCATGATCATCTCCTTCGTTTGTTGACGTTGAGTGTGAGGTTATTTTCCAAACACCACACTCCGAGGGCCCTCACCTCCGACCTGTAGGCCGTCTCGTTGTTGTTGGTAATCAAGCCTACCACTGTAGTGTTGTCTGCAAACTTGATGATTGAGTTGGAGGCGTGCATGGCCACGCAGTAATGGGTGAACAGGGAGTACAGGAGAGGGCTGAGAACGCACCCTTGTGGGGCCCCAGTGTTGAGGATCAGCGGGGTGGAGATGTTGTAACGTACCCTCACCACCTGGGGGCGGCCCGTCAGGAAGTCCAGGACCCAGTTACACTTGGCGGGGTCGAGACCCAGGGTCTCAAGTTAATGACGAGTTTGGAGGGTACTATGGTGTTAAATGCTGAGCTGTAGTCGATGAACAGCATTCTTACATAGGTATTCCTCTTGTCCAGATGGGTTAGGGCAGTGTACAGTGTGATTGAGATTGCGTCGTCTGTGGACCTATTGGGGCGGTAAGCAAATTGGAGTGGGTCTAGGGTGTCAGGTAGGGTGGAGGTGATATGGTCCATGACTAGTCTCTCAAAGCACTTCATGATGACGGAAGTGAGTGCTACGAGGTGATAGTCATTTAGCTCAGTTACCTTCACTTTCTTGGGAACAGGAACAATGGTGGCCCTCTTGAAGCATGTGGGAACAGCAGACTGGGATAAGGATTGATTGAATATGTCCGTAAACACACCAGCCAGCTGGTCTGTGCATTCTCTGAAGACGCGGCTGGTGATGCCGTCTGGGCCTGCAGCCTTGCGAGGGTTTGTCACGCCCTGACCCTGACCTGAGAGAGACGTTTTTCTCTGTTTAGTTAGGTCAGGGTGTGATATGGGGTGGGCATTCTATGTATTTATATTTCTATGTTTTGGCCAGGGATGGTTTCCAATCAGAGGCAGCTGATTAAATGTTTTACTCACGTTGGCTGCACTGAAGGAGAGCCCGCAGGTTTTGGTAGTGGGCCGTGTCAGTGGCATTGTATTGTCCTCAAAGCGAGCAAATAAGTTGTTTAGTTTGTCTGGGAGCAAGACATTGTGGTCCGCGACGGGGCTGATTATTCTTTTGTAGTCTGTGATTGACTGTAGACCCTGCCACATACCTCTCATGTCTGAGCCTTTGAATTGCGACTCTACTTTGTCTCTATACTGACGCTTAGCTTGTTTGATTGCCTTGCGGAGGGAATAGCTACACTGTTTATATTCGGTCATGTTTCCGGTTGCCTTGCCATGATTAAAAGCAGTGGTTCGAGCTTTCAGTTTTGCGCGAATGCTGCCATCAATCCACAGTTTCTGGTTGGGGAATGTTTAAATAGACGCTGTGGGTACAACATCACCGATGCACTTGCTAATAAACCTGCTCACCGAATCAGCGTATTCATCAATGTTATTATGGGGGTACAATGGTGTTGGGGGATGCGGTGATGTTGGGGATACAGTAGTGTTGGGGATACAGTGTGTGTTTGGGGTACAATGGTGTTGGGGATACAGTGGTGTTGGGGGATACAGTGATGTTGGGGGATACGTGGTGTTGGGGGATACAGTGATGTTGGGGGATACAGTGATGTTGGGGGATAGAGTGATGTTGGGGGATACAGTGATGTTGGGGGATACAGTGGTGTTGGGGATACAGTGATGTTGGGGGATACAGTGGTGTTGGGGATACAGTAGTGTTGGGGGATACAGTGGTGTTGGGGGATACAGTGATGTTGGGGGATACAGTGGTGTTGGGGGATACAGTGGTGTTGGGGGATAGAGTGATGTTGGGGGATACAGTGGTGTTGGGGGATACAGTAGTGTTGGGGATACAGTGGTGTTGGGGGATACAGTGGTGTTGGGGATACAGTAATGTTGGGGGATACAGTGATGTTGGGGGATACAGTGGTGTTGGGGGATACAGTGGTGTTGGGGGATACAGTGGTGTTGGGGATACAGTTATGTTGGGGGATACAGCGATGTTGGGGATACAGTGGTGTTGGGGGATACAGTGGTGTTGGGGGATACAGTGATGTTGGGGGATACAGTGGTGTTGGGGATACAGTGATGTTGGGGGATACAGTGATGTTGGGGGATACAGTGGTGTTGGGGATACAGTGATGTTGGGGATACAGTGATGTTGGGGGATACAGTGGTGTTGGGGGATACAGTGGTGTTGGGGGATACAGTGGTGTTGGGGGATACAGTGGTGTTGGGGATACAGTGATGTTGGGGGATACAGTGATGTTGGGGATACAGTGATGTTGGGGGATACAGTGGTGTTGGGGGATACAGTGGTGTTGGGGGATACAGTGGTGTTGGGGATACAGTGGTGTTGGGGGTTACAGTGGTGATGGGGAGTGCAGTGGTGTAGCTAACCCTTCCCTTATCCATTACTAAACTTAACCCTACTCACTAACCTGCTATGTAAATTCACCTATCCTTTGTCATTTTTGTTCCCGAGTGGCACAGCGGTCTAAGTCACTGCATCTCAGTGCTAGAAGTGTCACTACAGGCCCTGGTTCGATTCCAGGCTGTATCACAACCAGCCGTGATTGGGAGCCCCATAGGGTGGCGCACAATTGGACAGCGTCGTCCGGGTTTGGGGAGGGTTTGGCCGGGGTAGGCCGTCATTGTAAATAAGCATTTGTTTTTAACTGACTTGCCTAGTAAAATAAAATAAAAAACCTTTCATGTAAATTATCCTAACCTTTGTAGTTAGTTCTTCCCGTAATTCTCCTTTGTTGTTACATGCAACAAGCAATATGGTCTCAGAGAAAGATTTATATATACTACTACACGTCCTCAAAGATTCATTATAACTTACATCCAATTCATATGCTATTGTACGACTAGTTAAGACGCAGGGGTGTGGGTGCTGGGGGTAGGCATGGGTGTGGGTTCTGGGGGTAGGCAGGGGTGTGGGTGCTGGGGGTAGGCAGGGGTGTGGGTGCTGGGGGTAGGCAGGGGTGTGGGTTTTGGGGGTAGGCAGGGGTGTGGGTGCTGGGGGTAGGCAGGGGTGTGGGTTCTGGGGGTAGGCAGGGGTGTGGGTGCTGGGGGTAGGCAGGGGTGTGGGTTCTGGGGGTAGGCAGGGGTGTGGGTGCTGGGGGTAGGCAGGGGTGTGGGTTTTGGGGGTAGGCAGGGGTGTGGGTGCTGGGGGTAGGCAGGAGTGTGGGTTCTGGGGGTAGGCAGGGGTGTGGGTTTTGGGGGTAGGCAGGGGTGTGGGTTCTGGGGGTAGGCAGGGGTGTGGGTGCTGGGGGTAGGCAGGGGTGTGGGTTTTGGGGGTAGGCAGGGGTGTGGGTTCTGGGGGTAGGCAGGGGTGTGGGTTTTGGGGGTAGGCAGGGGTGTGGGTTTTGGGGGTAGGCAGGGGTGTGGGTTCTGGGGGTAGGCAGGGGTGTGGGTTTTGGGGGTAGGCAGGGGTGCCGGTGTTGGCTGCTGGGTGCTCTAATCCACAGCACAGGTCCCATCGGCAAGGATCATTGAGCTAATTAATAACGTGGCACAGAGAGGGATGACAGTCATTAAGGAGCCGCGCCACGGCTGTGTGTGTGTGTGTGTGTGTGTGTGTGTGTGTGTGTGTGTGTGTGTGTGTGTGTGTGTGTGTGTGTGTGTGTGTGTGTGTGTGTGTGTGTGTGAGAGAGAGAGAGAGAGAGAGGTGTGTGTGAGTGAGAAAGAGAAAGAGAGGGAGAAAGAGAGAGGGAGGGGTGCAAAGCACTGCACACACACACACACACAGAGAGAGAGACACAGCAAGATACACACACACACACACACACACCTATAAACCCAGCAAGATACACACCACACACACAGTCAGATGCATTTCAGCACACAACACCTCTGATGTATAGCCAACAGAGTACACTGACACAAACACACACATGCACTCATGTGGACAGGACAGTATGGTTCTGAACAAAAGGTCAAAAGGTCAGAGCTGAAATAGATGCATCCCTCTCTCTCCTTCATTTACTGAGCTGAGACAGTGTCTGGTTGGACCAATAATACCAACATTGTTAACATAGACTATAGAACCAGAACATGAGTCCATAGGGGTTTTATTTTATAGATCCCATGACTCCCTGGAAAACTACGGTCACTGAGGACCATTCTGGTTAAATAAATGAAAGGAAATGAATGATGGGTCTATAAAACAGAGATCTTTCCAGCTCTGTGGTGGAGTGTCCACACAGCTCAGGTCTTTTATACCCAGTAACACAGCCATATGTTACCATGCAGATACATATCACCAATATTTACTGTACACTACTCTGAGACCTGGAAGGGTAAGACTGAGCACTTAGGCTGCATTTACACAGGTAGCCCAATTCGGATCTATTTTTCCACCAGTTGGTATTTTGTCCAATCACATCAGATCTTTTAACATTAGATCCTTTTCAGAGCTGTTCTGATTGCTCAAAAGACCAAATAGTGAAAAAAAATATCAGAATTGGGCTGCCTGTGTAAACGCAGCCCATGTTGTTGGAGCATGTGTGATAGCTCAGGCTGCTCCACTAATGAAAGGAAACTACAGGGGTAATTAGCAGAGCAAACAAGATACTCAACAACTTTTTTCTTCCCCCCAGTAGTCCACACAGCCTCCCTCTGACAGCACAGGGACTAACACACATGCGCATGCTTGCTTGCACACACCACACACACACACACACACACACACACACACACACACACACACACACACACACCACACACACACGCATAGACAGACACAGACGTGCACACACACACAAACGCACACACAAACACACACACACACATGCACTCGCACAGACACAGATGTGCGCACACACACTCAAACGCACACACACACTCATGCACACACTGACAGGCTGTGGCTGAAGGTAATTGGGGATGCTGGGAGCCTGAGACTAAATCAATGGCAACGACATACACACACAGGATGACTACTAACCGTGATGTGTCAATGGGCGTGCGGTGCGGTAGTTTGGCGCCCTGGGGACTCAAACACGACAAGATAATGTAACGGGTTTGACCTGCCGTGGTCAGGGCAACAGGGAACGGTGTTCGACTAGTGCAGCTCAACAACCTTCCCCCCCCCCCCACACACACACACACGCACACACACACACACACACACACACACACACACACACACACACACACACACACACACACACACACACACACACACACACACACACACACACACACACACACACACACACACACACACACACACACACACACACAAGACTGAATACAGCCACATCAAACATCTTGGTCATGCATCGCACACAGGGCTTATGCATATTCTACCAATCTGTCTATTTCCTTCTCCTCTCCCTCTCTGTCCAGAGTGAGCCAAGTCAATAAAAGGCATTAGTCTGTACCTGCCTGTGGCTCGGTCCTGCAGACAGATACAGTAACCTGATGTCTGGTCTGATATCTCTCGCTCAGTGGAGCCACATGGCAGTAGAGAGTAGAGGCTTTACTAATGCAGGGGCCTGGCTGTGTCTCCCTCTTCACGGTCTTCTACTAGCATTGTAATCCTCATCCTGACTCTGGCCTCCACAAAGGATGGAGCACAGCACAGGACCAGGGGAGGGGGAGATGAGGAATGGAGGAGACTCAACCCAGTTGAAAAACCTACCCCGCATTACAGTCCTGGTGATCATCGACTGGCAGCGCATTACAGTCCTGGTGCTCATCGACTGGCAGCGCATTACAGTCCTGGTGATCATCGACTGGCAGCGCATTACAGTCCTGGTGCTCATCGACTGGCAGCGCATTACAGTCCTGGTGCTCATCGACTGGCAGCGCATTACAGTCCTGGTGCTCATCGACTGGCAGCGCATTACAGTCCTGGTGCTCATCGACTGGCAGCACATTACAGTCCTGGTGATCATCGACTGGCAGCACATTACAGTCCTGGTGCTCATCGACTGGCAGCGCATTACAGTCCTGGTGCTCATCGACTGGCAGCGCATTACAGTCCTGGTGCTCATCGACTGGCAGCGCATTACAGTCCTGGTGCTCATCGACTGGCAGCGCATTACAGTCCTGGTGATCATCGACTGGCAGCGCATTACAGTCCTGGTGCTCATCGACTGGCAGCGCATTACAGTCCTGGTGATCATCGACTGGCAGCGCATTACAGTCCTGGTGCTCATCGACTGGCAGCGCATTACAGTCCTGGTGCTCATCGACTGGCGGCGCATTACAGTCCTGGTGCTCATCGACTGGCAGCACATTACAGTCCTGGTGCTCATCGACTGGCAGCACATTACAGTCCTGGTGCTCATCGACTGGCAGCGCATTACAGTCCTGGTGCTCATCGACTGGCAGCGCATTACAGTCCTGGTGATCATCGACTGGCAGCGCATTACAGTCCTGGTGCTCATCGACTGGCAGCGCATTACAGTCCTGGTGATCATCGACTGGCAGCACATTACAGTCCTGGTGCTCATCGACTGGCAGCGCATTACAGTCCTGGTGCTCATCGACTGGCAGCGCATTACAGTCCTGGTGATCATCGACTGGCAGCGCATTACAGTCCTGGTGCTCATCGACTGGCAGCGCATTACAGTCCTGGTGCTCATCGACTGGCAGCGCATTACAGTCCTGGTGCTCATCGACTGGCAGCACATTACAGTCCTGGTGATCATCGACTGGCAGCACATTACAGTCCTGGTGCTCATCGACTGGCAGCGCATTACAGTCCTGGTGCTCATCGACTGGCAGCGCATTACAGTCCTGGTGCTCATCGACTGGCAGCGCATTACAGTCCTGGTGCTCATCGACTGGCAGCACATTACAGTCCTGGTGCTCATCGACTGGCAGCGCATTACAGTCCTGGTGCTCATCGACTGGCTGGTGCTCATCGACTGGCAGCACATTACAGTCCTGGTGCTCATCGACTGGCAGCACATTACAGTCCTGGTGCTCATCGACTGGCAGCGCATTACAGTCCTGGTGCTCATCGACTGGCAGCACATTACAGTCCTGGTGCTCATCGACTGGCAGCACATTACAGTCCTGGTGCTCATCGACTGGCAGCACATTACAGTCCTGGTGCTCATCGACTGGCAGCACATTACAGTCCTGGTGCTCATCGACTGGCAGCACATTACAGTCCTGGTGCTCATCGACTGGCATGCCGCTCAGGCCAGATACACCATCAGGGAAGACTGTGTCCAGAGCCCCTTCATTGACACATTTGTTTTGCTGATCTGACTACCTTCCTTTGAGCCCAATGCTGAGGAGTGTGTAGAGCTGTAGGATCTTCATTTGGTCACCCTGTTGCAGGACAACCTACCTGCAATGCAGGACATTTAAAACTTGTAGTGTATTTGAGGTTTAAAAAGGCCTCTGAAGTTTGTAATTTCCACTTTGAAATTTCAGATTTTCCCTTACGTAAAACGTATCAACCCATACACAAATGTCCATTAATTAAAATCCACATAATAAATCACATTTCCTGTTGCTGCAGGATTATTTTCCTGCTGTAACAAACTGGCTCAAATTAAGATCCTACACCTGTTTGTGTTTGTGTAAGTGCCTACCTGCCACATGGTTTGCCTGAAAGCATGTCTATGTTTCCAATTCCTTTAGGCCTCACTGAAACCAGACAAAAGTCACAGTCAGTCCTAGCAGCATCTATAAAACTAGTAGCAACTCCAGCATGTATTCTAACTTTAAAGCATAGGATTACCTCTCCCCAGAGATATTATGTAAATCATGCCTTGTTGCTCATGGATGCATGTTGGACTCGATTAAAAACATGTACATGACTAGTGGTGTTGGAACATAACTTCTAACAACATTTACATACAGCAAGACATATGCATTCAGTGCAATGAGCTTCTGGGTGTTACTATGGTCTTATACATTCCCAAATATATCCACATCTCCTTAGCCCACAACCATGAACTACACATTTCCTAGCCTGGTCCCAGATCTGTTTGTGCTGTTTTTGCCAACTCCTACTCCCATTGTCACTCCCAACACAATGACCATAGGAGTTGGCGATACAGCACAAACTAATATGGAACCAGGCCACACATACCCCACAGGAAAGATTAAGACAAATAGGCTACATTCATCACACAGTCTTACTGTCTCAACCATATCGATAGGACGAGCTGCCACGGTCATAATGCATTTATAGAGTAGCACACCCATAGCAAAGTCATTTGGTTTATCAGTCCGATTAAACAGTGGGATAAGATAGTGTACCTTAACACTATCAGGTTCATCTGAAATTCATCTCCCAAAAGATGTAGGAACGCCATCACTCATTCTCCAGGCAGCAATGCAAAGTGTCTTTGTGTCTATCTCTCTCAGGTATGTTTTGAGTTATGAAATCCATCAATATCTATCTTTAGAGACCTCTATCTTGGACCTCCTAATTTACCACAGTGAGTTTCAGTTTCTCACCATCTATTTTGAAAACAAGTAGGTTACAGAAAGTGTGAACAAATGACAGACTTGATTCCCTTGTCTACAACATCAGCTTCATCCATTTCATCCTATTTAAGTTGACATTGAGACACTAGAAATGATTTGCCCTTCCTTTCCCTTCCCATATCTCTTCTGCATTTGAACAGCTAGTGCTATGGTCTCTCTCCCTCTGTGTTTTATGTACACAGCTCCACCTATTGGCAGACCAGTACAACTGCATGGGAAATGAAAACCAAGCTGTCAGGTACACTCATTTGGACGCAGTCCGCTTAGGATGTGTCCAAAAATATTCAGCAAACCATGCCAAGTTAAAATAAAAGCAAAAAAACATAAAACAATATATGCTTTTGGCTATGCTGAGTAGAATACGTAGTTGGATATGCTGAGTAGAATACGTAGTTGGATATGCTGAGTAGAATACGTAGTTGGATATGCTGAGTAGAATATGTAGTTGGATATGCTGAGTAGAATACGTAGTTGGATATGCTGAGTAGAATACGTAGTTGGATATGCTGAGTAGAATACGTAGTTGGATATGCTGAGTAGAATACGTAGTTGGATATACTGAGTAGAATACGTAGTTGGATATGCTGAGTAGAATACGTAGTTGGATATGCTGAGTAGAATACGTAGTTGGATATGCTGAGTAGAATACGTAGTTGGATATACTGAGTAGAATACGTAGTTGGATATGCTGAGTAGAATACGTAGTTGGATATACTGAGTAGAATATGTAGTTGGATATACTGAGTAGAATACGTAGTTGGATATACTGAGTAGAATACGTAGTTGGATATACTGAGTAGAATATGTAGTTGGATATACTGAGTAGAATACGTAGTTGGATATACTGAGTAGAATACGTAGTTGGATATACTGAGTAGAATACGTAGTTGGATATACTGAGTAGAATACGTAGTTGGATATACTGAGTAGAATACGTAGTTGGATATACTGAGTAGAATACGTAGTTGGATATACTGAATAGAATACGTAGTTGGATATACTGAGTAGAATACGTAGTTGGATATGCTGAGTAGAATATGTAGTTGGATATGCTGAATAGAATACGTAGTTGGATATGCTGAGTAGAATACGTAGTTGGATATACTGAATAGAATACGTAGTTGGATATGCTGAGTAGAATACGTAGTTGGATATGCTGAGTAGAATACGTAGTTGGATATACTGAATAGAATACGTAGTTGGATATACTGAGTAGAATACGTAGTTGGATATACTGAGTAGAATACGTAGTTGGATATACTGAGTAGAATACGTAGTTGGATATACTGAGTAGAATACGTAGTTGGATATGCTGAGTAGAATACGTAGTTGGAATACCTCATCATATAGCTGGTTACATGAAATAATTAGATGTGAAAGAGTTCTTGATGATTTAGTTCTTGATGGCAATGAGGGTGTATGTGTGTGTGTATGTGTGTGTGTGTGTGTGTGTGTGTGTGTGTGTGTGTGTGTATGTGTGAGGGTGTATGTGTGAGGGTGTGTGTGTGTGTGTGTGTGTGTGTGTGTCTGTGTGTGTGTGTGTGTGTGTGTGTGTGTGTGTGTGTGTGTGTGTGTGTGTGTGTGTGTGTGTGTGTGTGTGTGTGTGTGTGTGTGTATGTGTGTGTGTGCGTGTGTCCACAGAGAAACTACCAAAGCTTAGATAACTGACAGAACTTTTATACAGAGAGGAGGACAGGGAGATAAGAGCCTCTTGAAGCACTTGAGATAAACATTGTTCTTCTCTAAGCATGGCTCTAAGGATAAATACTTGTTACTCCACAATCAAAGGGGCTCCCAACCTCACACAGACTGGGATCAAATGCTAAAGTGTGTGTTAGATGTGTATTATATCAACTGTGTTATACGAAAACTTGAATTACTGTACATCAATGAATCAAGATTCAAGAGACATCATCAAAGAGGGAGATTCAAGTAGTTATATGTCAAAGCCTGGTTTAGAGTAACACCAATAACATGTATCATATTGTGGGGAAGAAAGGACAGAGAGACAGAGTGAGAGAGATATGTGGAGAGAGAAAGAGGAGAGAGAGAGGCGAGAGAGGGAGAGAGAAAGAAAGAGACAAAGGGAGGGAGAGAGAGGTGAAGAGAGAGAAGTGGAGAGAGTGAGAGGAGACCGAGAGAGAGAAGTGGAGAGAGTGAGAGAAGGAGACAGAGAGAGAAGTGGAGAGAGAGAGAGAGAGAGAGAGAGAGAGAGAGAGGGGGTGAGAAAAAGCTAGAGCTCTTCTGAAATGGGTCTCTTCAGGTGTTATGGCTGTGAACCGACATGCTTGGCTCTGACTGCCTCGAGGGCCCAGGCTGAAACCAGGTGGCTCTGACTGCCTCGAGGGCCCAGGCTCCAACCAGGTGGCTCTGACTGCCTCGAGGGCCCAGGCTCCAACCAGGTGGCTCTGACTGCCTCGAGGGCCCAGGCTGAAACCAGGTGGCTCTGACTGCCTCGAGGGCCCAGGCTCCAACCAGGTGGCTCTGACTGCCTCGAGGGCCCAGGCTGAAACCAGGTGGCTCTGACTGCCTCGAGGGCCCAGGCTCCAACCAGGTGGCTCTGACTGCCTCGAGGGCCCAGGCTGAAACCAGGTGGCTCTGACTGCCTCGAGGGCCCAGGCTCCAACCAGGTGGAGTAATCACTACTAAAGAGCTGCTGGATGCCGCTGCTGCTCCTCCCTATTCATTAAAAGTCACATGCCCTCCCTCTCCTCATTCTCTTTCCCTCCCTCTCTTTCTTTCTCTCTATCTCTCTCTCCTTCTCTACCTCTCTATCTCTCTTTCTATGCTTCTCTTTATTTGACCTCAGAAGACTTGTCCGTGCCTCTCTATCATCCTCCTAGATAATAATTTAACATCAATCATTTTGTGATGTATGAAACATGTTTTTGGAATATGTGGTGCCAACACTTGTCCAGGTAGTGGATGTAAGCAGCCATCTTAAAGTTTATGCTTGAGTTTTAAATGTTTTTATATCCCCTGAGGGTGTAGTAGTTTCCCCCATCACGTAATTAACTAGCTTGTACTTCTAATTGGTGTTGCAATTAGCAGAGAACGCTACGCCAATCAAGCTCTACCTCTGACTGTATTTACGGCCATCTCAAACCCCAAAAGCCTATTCAATCACAACATCCCCATATGCTCTAAATGGGATAAGATATCTTGAAAAGGTGTGAAGGGGTTTGGTGCTATTACTGACTTGAAATGGTAATTATGTGGTTATTTTAATAGTGGAGAGTGGTCTAAAATGACCAACCTATTTTGAATGTCGTGCTATTCTTTACCTGTGAGTCAATGTGCCTAACACTTCACTGTCCATATGTATCAGTACAAGGTTAGACAGCAGAGGTGGTGGTGGGGGGGATTACAGGACACTTCCATCTACTAGTATATCTACTACTATATCTACTACTATATCTACTACTATATCTAATACTATATCTAATACTATATCTACTACTATATCTACTACTATATCTAATACTATATCTACTACTATATCTAATACTATATCTACTACTATATCTACTACTATATCTACTATATCTACTACTATATCTACTACTATATCTACTACTATATCTACTACTATATCTACTACTATATCTAATACTATATCTACTACTATATCTAATACTATATCTACTACTATATCTACTACTATATCTACTACTATATCTACTACTATATCTACTACTATATCCACTACTATAGGTTCCACATGATGCAGGCAGCCCTCCAATGTCTCCTCTCCTCTCATCTCCTCTCTCCTCTGCTCTCCACTCCTCTCCACTGTCTCCTCTCCACTCTCCTCTCCTCTCTCCTCTCATCTCCTCTCTCCTCTGCTCTCCACTCCTCTCCACTGTCTCCTCTCCACTCTCCTCTCCTCTCCTCTGCTCTCCACTCCTCTCCACTGTCTCCTCTCCACTCTCCTCTCCTCTCTCCTCTCATCTCCTCTCTCCTCTGCTCTCCACTCCTCTCCACTCTCCTCTCCTCTCTCCTCTCATCTCCTCTCTCCTCTGCTCTCCACTCCTCTCCACTGTCTCCTCTCCACTCTCCTCTCCTCTCCTCTGCTCTCCACTCCTCTCCACTGTCTCCTCTCCACTCTCCTCTCCTCTCTCCTCTCCTCTCCTCTCCTCTCATCTCCTCTCTCCTCTGCTCTCCACTCCTCTCCACTGTCTCCTCTCCACTCTCCTCTCCTCTCTCCTCTCCTCTCCTCTCTCCTCTGCTCTCCACTCCTCTCCACTGTCTCCTCTCCACTGTCTCCTCTCCACTCTCCTCTCCTCTCTCCTCTGCTCTCCTCTCTCCCCTGCTCTACTCAAATCTCTCCTCTTCACTGTCTCATCTCCTCTCACTCTCCTCTACTCTCCTCTCCACTGACTCCTCTCCTCTCCACTCTCCTCTCCTCTCCTCTCTCCTCTCCACTGTCTCCTCTCCCTCTGCTCTCCTCTCTCCTCTCCACTCTCCTCTGCCCTCCTCTCCACTCCACTCTCCTTTGCTCTCCTCTCCACTGCCTCCTCTCCACTCTCCTCTGCTCTCCACTGTCTCCTCTCCTCTCCTCTCCTCTCCTCTCCTCTCCTCTCCTCTCCTCTCCTCTCCTCTCCTCTCCTCTCTCCTTTCCAATGTCTCCTCTCCTCTCTCCCCTCCACTGTCTCCTTTCCTCTCCACTGTCTCCTCTTCTCTCCTCTGCTCTGCTCTCTCCCCTCCAATCTCCTCTGCTCTCACCTCCTCTCCACTGTCTCCTCTCCTCTCCACTCTCCTCTGCTCTACTCTCCTCTCTACTGTCTCCTCTCCACTGTCCTCTCCTCTGCTTTGATCTGCCATCTAGTCGCCAGTTGCCATGGCAGCAGCAGCAGCTGTATCCAAGGCCACGGAAGGAGGACCCCCCCCCCCCCCCCCCCCCCCACCCGGCTCCTGACCCACTGGTGAACCTGGCTGGGGTTCAAAGGTCAGGTGGCTCGGAGCGATGGAGAGACACTGAGGGATGACAAGGGAGATAATGAGAAAGAGTCACACCACAGAGACAGGGAAAATATTTTGTTGGGGATGAGGATGGGATGAGTCCAAATGTGATTATTATCAAAGAGAGGATATTTTTCTTAATTTTTTTAGTAGGAAATGGCAGCTTTTTTGCAGCAACCCTTGTAAAATGGAGGAGCCATGAAAATAAGTTTAAAACTGAATATTGTTTGTGTCTTTTTTACCCTACGTCAAAAAGTGTGTGTTGTGTGTTTGTTTTCGATGTGGCCCGGTTGGGTTTGTAAGATGGGGGGGGCACCTTGAGCATTGAGAGATGGATTTTATATCACTTGACTTTATTTACAAATTGTGTGTGTGAGTTTGTGTGGGGGATTGCCTGTGTCTGCATGTGTTTGCCTCTGGTCAGTTTCCCCTGAAAAAGAATTCGGAACTCCACTCATGCGTCTTTCTACGCCTGCTACATTAGGTTAATCTGGTCAAAGAGGTCAAGTGAGTTGACCCTTTTTGCCCCTCTACCTCAGAGAGGTCAGACAGTTTATGTCAGGGTACAGAATGACCTGCATTTCCCCTCACCTTCTATATCTATCTACGTTTAGGGCATCATTAGCATTACACAGGTACACTCATTTATCAGTTCTCTTCAGGTGGAGCACTAGTTCACTAATGAAATTGTTTGGTTTGGAAATCTCAACATATTTGAAGTCATCCCAGAGAGCAGCGGTTTAATGTGTAAAGAAAGGCATATGATGTTAGTCAAGGATGATCAGCAATAATAACCTGTAACCTTAAATTATTCTGCAAATGAGCACATTCCCTGCCATTATGTAAGATTATTTTAGGAGCATTTCTATTTTTTATACTGAACTTACTTGTTTTATATGGCATCTATACACGTCGCTAATACGGGGTGAATCTGTGTTTTAGGCAATAACTGTGTTTACCTAATCCTGTACCTTATAACAAATTATCTGTTTTCCTATTGGCCAATGCTTTAATTGTGTGGGGAAAAGCTTTATTGAAACAGGAAGTGATGGTCAGTCTGGTGTGGTTGCTGATGGTGTTCAAGTGGTTAGCTACTAAACAGTTTCCATCCAGTCCTTGCTCCTACAGAAAGTCATCCATCCATCTATACTCGGACACTCAATTTACAAGACAAAGCCCAGTGGTCTCTCAATAACACACTGATGCTGACAGTACCCCCTAGTGGCCTCCATCTCTAACAACACTTTGAACCCTGCAGAGCCAATACAATAAATCCTCACTCTTATCACTGTTTATTTCAAGCTGCTCTTGTATATATATATATATCAGACAATTTCTACTTAATGTTATTAAATGAATCAATAGCATTTCAAACAAACCTTATCGTTTCATAGTGTGTGTGTGTGTGTGTGTGTGCATCTATTGAGGAATCCTGGAGTCAGTCAGTGCTGCTGTCAACTCTTAGTCCACTACACAGAATCTAGCCCAGGGCAGTTGCATCACTGCAGCGTAGTGTGTGTGTGAGTGTGTGTGTGTGACTGTGGAGTGTGTGTGTGTGAGTGTGTGTGACTGTGGAGTGTGTGTGACTGTGGAGTGTGTGTGTGAGTGTGTGTGACTGTGGAGTGTGTGTGTGTGAGTGTGTGTGACTGTGGAGTGGTGTGAGTGTGTGTGACTGTGGAGTTTGTGTGTGAGTGTGTGTGACTGTGGAGTTTGTGTGTGACTGTGTGTGACTGTGGAGTTTGTGTGAGTGTGTGTGACTGTGGAGTGTGTGTGTGAGTGTGTGTGACTGTGGAGTGTGTGTGAGTGTGTGTGACTGTGGAGTGTGTGTGTGTGTGTGTGAGTGTGTGTGACTGTGGAGTGTGTGTGTGAGTGTGTGTGACTGTGGAGTGTGTGTGAATGTGGAGTGTGTGTGTGAGTGTGAGTGTGTGTGACTGTGGAGTGTGTGTGAGTGTGTGTGAATGTGGAGTGTGTGTGAGTGTGTGTGACTGTGGAGTGTGTGTGAGTGTGTGTGAATGTGGAGTGTGTGTGAGTGTGTGTGACTGTGGAGTGTGTGTGAGTGTGTGTGAATGTGGAGTGTGTGTGAGTGTGTGTGACTGTGGAGTGTGTGTGAGTGTGTGTGAATGTGGAGTGTGTGTGAGTGTATTTGTTTTACCGCCTTACATACTCTCAGGGGACGATGTGACACACCCAGCCCTCTCGCTGCAGCAGCAACATTCTTTTTCATTTGCGTGTCTTCCAGATGTCTTGTCCTCTTTGTCACCCCTTTGTTCCCCACTCCGCTCCCCCCTCTCGTCCTCCACACACACACACACAAACACATCCACCCTGCCAGGAGAATTGCCACAGCCCCTAACCGTATCAGGAGCACTGCTAGATTGAAAATACAGGAGCTGTACATCCATCAATGGAGAGGGAAGGGAAAGAGAGAGAGAGGACGAGGGAAGAGAGAGAGAGAGAGAGAAAAAGAGAGAGTAAGATAAAAAGAAAGAATGAAGTAAGGTAGGAAGATAGTCCAGTGCTGATTGGCCATGACGTCAAGGTCATAATAAGCAGCCTAGTGACCAGGTCATGACCTATGGATCCACTTTACACACCACTGTTATTATTCTCCTGTAATGTGATTAGTGTACATCTGCTACACTTCACTTCCAGCTAAAGTGGTCCACTGCTCAGGCCTGTCTGCCTAACTGTCTGTCTGACTTTCTGTCTGTCTTTAACATTGTGAAGCCAAAACGCCTTAGTATATCTTTCATAATAAATAATAAAGTATTTTTCTGTTCAACTTCCACTGTCCTGCAAGAGTGGCTGAATCTATATTTCACCTATCCAGTTTGTCTTTAAGCGATGCACCGCGTTTGGATGGACTGCAAGGTCTCACAGCATACCCTTTGGTCTTTGGTCTGTTTCTGTCTGCAAGGTGTGTTAACTAGTGTCCATCCATGTGCTGCAGCATCACTACTGTAATGGCCATCTCACTATAGCCGATAGCTGAGGATACTGAAATTAGAACTGTAGAGGGTCTGTCTCTGAAATACTGAAATTAGATGGAGCTGTAAGAGGTACTGAAATGCATCATTATTTTTGCATCTGAACTTCAATCGAACTGGGAACTGTAACACATTGATCATGTCTAAGCACCCGTTGTAATGTAAAATGTGGGCGGCAGGTAGCCTAGCGGTTAAGAGCGTTGGGCCAGTCACCGAAAGCCAACTAGGTGAAAGATATGTTGATGTGCCCTTGAGCAAGGCACTTCACCCTAATCGCTCCAGGATCACTGTCAATAATGCCTGGTCTCTGGCTGTGACACCTCTCTCCAAGGATGTCTCAGAGGGAGTGGGATATGCAAAAAAACACATTTCCAATTCACACCTGAATAAAACACACTTGTACATGTGTGAAATAGGACAAACGTAAGCACACACCTAATTCTTATTATAAATGGGGTCCACATATCGGAAACCTCAGGGGGGAGGTAGCTAGCTAGGAAACATACTGTGGTCTGTAGCAACTAGATGAAGGATGGGCTTGGAGGCTATGCATGTGTGCTTAGCGAGGTGAGTTTTGCATCATACAGTACAGAGTAATTCATATATAAATACACCTATTGGGTGAACTTGAATCCTGACCAATAGGAACAGCCTTGTAATAGAAAGCCCATATTATGTGTTATACGTCCAGTGTTTTATGGCATGTTGAATGTGTGCAGGGTTCAATCCCAGGTTGTCCTGTTATCTGTTCATATGCTTCTCTATCTCTCCTCTCCCCCACTTTCTTCTCCCTTTTTATCTCTTCTCCCCCTCCTCCCTTTATATCTATCTCTTCTCCCCCTCCTCCCCCACCTATCTGTCTATCTCTTCTCCCCTCCTATCTGTCTATCTCTTCTCCCCCTCCTCCCCTTGCTATCTCTCTCCCCCTCCTCCCCTTGCTATCTCTTCTCCCCTCCTCCACTTGCTATCTGTCTATCTGTCCACCCGTGCATCTGTACCTGACGACCCTCGCGTGCAAGGGTGAACATCTCTCTCTTTCCCCATCCCTATATCATTCTCCTCTACTCCCTCTCTCTCCTTCTCTCTCTCACCATTTCCCCTCTCACACTCTCCCCTCTCCCCCCTCTCTCTCCTCTGTATCTCTCTCTCTCTCCTCTGTATATCTCTCTCTCCTCTGTATCTCTCTCTCTCTCTCCTCTGTATCTCTCTCTGCTGTACTGTGTGAATAATAGCCTTCCCCTCCTGGTGAACTCAGCTGATAATCCTGGGGAAGCAGTAAGAGCTCATTGATCAGCCTCGCTGACAGGCCCACAAGCCCCAGCACAGAAACAACATGCAAACAACACACACTGCTGCAGGCTCTGCATGGATTGAAAATGTGTGTGTATGTGAAAACGGTGGAGAGGGGTTGTGTGTGGGGGAGGGGTGGGTTGTATGTATGGGTCTACCAATGTGACTACCGTCGGTCTACCGATGTGACTACGTCGGTCTTTTTTGTCCATTAAAATAACATCAAATTGATCAGAAATACAGTGTAGACATTGTTAATGTTGTAAATGACTATTGTAGCTTGGAAACGATTTTTTAATGGAATATCTACATAGGCGTACAGAGGCCCATTATCAGCAACCATCACTCCTGTGTTCCAATGGCATGTTGTGTTAGCTAATCAATCAATCAATCAATCAATCAATCAATCAATCAATCAATCAATCAATCAATCAATCAAATGTATTTATAAAGCCCTTTTTACATCAGCCGATGTCACAAAGTGCTACACAGAAACCTAGCCTAAAACCCCAAACAGAAAGCAATGCAGATGTAGAAGAACGGTGGCTAGGGAAAACTCCCTAGAAAGTCAGGAACCTAGGAAGAAACCTAGAGAGGAACCAGGCTCTGAGGGGTGGCCAGTCCTCTTCTGGCTGTGCCGGGTGGAGATTATAACAGTACATGGCCAAGATGTTCAAACGTTCATAGATGACCAGCAGCGTCAAATAATAATAATCACAGTGATTGTAGAGGGTGCATTCAGAGTTAGATACAGCAGGTGCGGTAGAGAGAGAGAGTCAAAAACAGCAGGTCTGAGACAAGGTTGATCGTCCGATGAACAGGTCAGGGTTCCATAGCCGCAGGCAGAACAGTTGAAACTGGAGCAACAGCACGACCAGGTGGACTGGGGACAGCAAGGAGTCATCAGACCAGGTAGTCCTGAGGCATGGTCCTAGGGCTCAGGTCCTCCGAGAGAAGAGAAAGAGAGAGCGAAAGAGGGAGAGAATTAGAGGGAGCATTCTTAAAATGCTGTGTACTACTCCCTTCACAGAACAGCGCAAACTGTCTCTAACCAGAATAGAAAGAGGAGCAGGAGGCCCCGGTGCACAACCGAGCAAGAGGACAAGTACATTAGAGTGTCGAGTTTGAGAAACAGACGCCTCACAAGTCCTCAACTGCCAGCTTCATTAAATAGTACCCGCAAAACACCAGTTTCAACGTCAACAGTGAAGAGGCGACTCCAGCTCTGCCTTCTAGGCAGAGTTGCAAAGAAAAAGCCATATCTCAGACTAGCCAATAAAAATAAAATATTAAGATGGGCAAAAGAACACAGACACTGGACAGAGGAACTCTGCCTAGAAGGCCAGCATCCCGGAGTTGCCTCTTCACTGTTGACATTGAGATTGGTGTTTTGCAGGTACTATTTAACGAAGCTACCAGTTGAGGACTTGTGAGGCATCTGTTTCTCAAATTAGACACTCGAATGTACTTGTCCTCTTGCTCAGTTGTGCACCGGGACCTCCCACTCCTCTTTCTATTATGGTTAGAAACAGTTTGCGCTGTTCTGTGAAGGGAGTAGTACACAGCGTTTTAAGCTTCAGTTTCTTGGCAATTTCTCGCATGGAATAGCCTTCATTTCTCAGAACAAGAATAGACTGACGAGTTTCAGAAGGAAGTTCTTTGTTACTGGCCATTTTGAACCTGTAATCGAACCCACAAATGCTGATGCTCCAGATACTCAACTCGTCTAAAGAAGGCCAGTTTTATTGCTTCCTTAATCAGCATGACAGTTTTCAGCTGTACTAACATAATTGCAAAAGTGTTTTCTAATGATCAATTAGCCTTTTAAAATTATAAACTTGGATTATCTAACACAACGTGCCATTGGAACACAGGAGTGATGGTTGCTGATAATGGGCCTCTGTACACCTCTGTAGATATTCCATAAAGAATTAGCAATTTCCAACTACAATTGTAATTTACAACATTAACAATGTCTACACTGTATTTCTGATTAATTTGATGTTATTTGAATGGACCAAAAATGTGCTTTTCTTTCAAAAACAATAACATAGCTGTGTTTGCAGGGTGTGTGTGTGTGTGTGTGTGTGTGTGTGTGTGTGTGTGTGTGCTGTCTGTCTGTCTGTCTGTCTGTCTGTCTGTCTGTCTGTCTGTCTGTCTGTCTGTCTGTCTGTCTGTCTGTCTGTCTGTCTGTCTGTCTGTCTGTCTGTCTGTCTGTCTGTCTGTCTGTCTGTCTGTCTGTCTGTCTGTCTGTCTGTCTGTCTGTCTGTCTGTCTGTCTCATTGTGTATGTATGCAGCACATATGGGAGGCATAAATCCTCCCAGCATTCCTTGGGCCCGGACCGTAGGAGCAGAAAGGGGATAGCATGCACATGGACTTGGGCTGAGGCTGATAGCTATGAAATTGACCCCTTGATTGATTGAAACGATTCATAATTTTTCGCACCTCCATACTTTTATTGCCGGGCCTAACAATCATTATTTCTCCTCACAAGGCAAGTGAAGACAGGAGATTGTTTTATAATATATCTACTAAACCCAACGAAGCTTATGCTAATGCTAAACATGGCAAACACTTATGTTTCTCAATGTAGGATATTTTCAACTGGCTCAAATTGGCTGTTTTGTAGTCAGTCAGTAAACATTGTAAGGGGTCGCGTGTAAATCAAATCACATTATATTTGTCACATGCGCAGAATACAGAGGCTTGCTTAGGAGGTCTTCCCAACAATGCAGAGGTTAAAAATTATAATAAAAATAGAAATAAAATATTAACACAAGAGGAATAAAATACACAAGAATGGAGTTCTATACAGGGAGTACCAGTACCAGATCAATGTGGAGCAATATACAGGGAGTACTTAGAAAGGATTTGCCAGTAGATTGTCTACTTGATTCATGATGATGACTGCTAGCTAAGATTTTGAAAGTATGATGTTGACATGATCAGTCCAATCAAAGCTACTGTGCATATAATGGGATTTCACATCATTTTATCTGTCTGTGGCCAATGACCTTCAGCCTTCTTGGATGGGCATTTCTAATGTAACTCTATTGCAGCACCCAAGGGGCTAGAATTTTTTAAGTCTACCCTTAGACTTGGTGGTGACGTAGTGTCCCCCATGAGTGACAGAACACTGAGCCAATCACGGCACAACACTCCGTATGTTCTTCTGGCTTGCCCCACCACAGAAAGCACTGAGCTAAGCTGAATAACCTGCATTTTGGAGCTGCCTTACTCAAGAAACAAAAAAAAGAGTCCATGTTTGTATGCGGCTTTATTAACTCAATGATATATATATTTTTTTTACATTGTTTGCAAACTGATATGTGACACGTATTAATGCCAAAATAACATGCAAAACAGGCAAGCCCCAATTTTTTGGCAAAAACTGTGGGGCCCAAAACAGGTGGGGCTGCCCTGAACGACAGGTCACCACTGCACGTATTAATGCCAAAATAACATGCAAAACAGGAAAACAATGTGGGACTCTGCCCCACCTGCCCTGAATGACGGGTCACCACTGCTCATTGATCTATGCAATTCCATTTGTCTCGTCCCTATTTGCACACAACAATATGCAGCCATCATGACAGATCATAGGGCGGTGCACATTTGGCTGGGGTAGGCCCTCATTGTAAATAAGAATTTGTTCTTAACTGACTTGCCTAGGTAAATAATCTTTTTTTTTTTTTTTTAAGACAGCATTGTCACCGTGCATAAAATAAAGCCAAGCGCTTTCTCTCCTCATGGTGAGTGAGCCCTGAGGCGACACCTTGTGGGAAAAACAGGGAAATACCACAACACTAATTTCTAAGCATTTCCAGTGGAAGTTCCAATAAAGACTGAAACGTAGTGAAACAAACCCTGCCAGAGACTGTCTCCACCATGAAAGAAAAACCACCCAGAACAGAGTTCGATGAAGATGCACTGCTAAGGCCATCTGCTCCACTGAAGGAGTATAAAGGAAAATTGAAAAAGTTATCATATTATGACAAGTTATTACATTATGACAAGTTATCAAGTTATGACAAGTTATTACGTTATGACAAGTTATTACGTTATGACAAGTTATTACATTATGACAAGTTATTACATTATGACAAGTTATTACGTTATGACAAGTTATTACGTTATGACAAGTTATCATATTATGACAAGTTATTACGTTATAACAAGTTATTACATTATGACAAGTTATTACATTATGACAAGTTATTACATTATGACAAGTTATTACGTTATGACAAGTTATCATATTATGACAAGTTATTACGTTATGACAAGTTATTATGTTTTGACAAGTTATTACGTTATGACAAGTTATCATATTATGACAAGTTATTACGTTATGACAAGTTATCATATTATGACAAGTTATTACGTTATAACAAGTTATTACATTATGACAAGTTATTACATTATGACAAGTTATCATATTATGACAAGTTATTACGTTATGACAAGTTATCATATTATGACAAGTTATTACGTTATGACAAGTTATCATATTATGACAAGTTATTACGTTATGACAAGTTATCATATTATGACAAGTTATTACGTTATGACAAGTTATCATATTATGACAAGTTATTACGTTATGACAAGTTATCATATTATGACAAGTTATTACGTTATGACAAGTTATTACGTTATGACAAGTTATCATATTATGACAAGTTATTACGTTATGACAAGTTATCATATTATGACAAGTTATTACGTTATGACAAGTTATTACGTTTTGACAAGTTATTACGTTATGACAAGTTATCATATTATGACAAGTTATTACGTTATGACAAGTTATCATATTATGACAAGTTATTACGTTATGACAAGTTATTACGTTATGACAAGTTATTACATTATGACAAGTTATTACGTTAACCGTTGTTACTGTCGTCAAGTCAAGAACCAATAGATTCAGTGTAACCGAGACAGGATGGCATGACCACAAACTGACTAACCTTAAAAGACACCTGCAACAGGTATTTTTGGTATCTAGGTGGTATGAGAAGGCGGATCTAGGTGATGATTCTTCAAATTCTTTTGAAAGTGACGTAATCGGAGGGTGTGTGTTTGTGTACGCCTCCGTGAATGCGTTCTGTGTGTGTGTGTCCCATGTGCCAACTTGCTTGTGTGTGATCCTGGTGTCTGTCTGTGTGTTTTGTGAGAGTGAAATGAAATGCACTGTGGACATTGACAGATCACAGGGGGCTGTACAATTGCAGGTTGCTGCGTCCTGCTGTCACTGGGCTCATCTGTCACTGAGGTAGAACTAGCTGGGAGGCAGGAGGCCTCTCCTCCTCCTGCTCCGTGTGTGTGTGTGTGTGGGGGGGGGGGGGGGGTCTTGCTCCTGTGGCCCTTTGGAATTCTTATCTTTCTCAGTCACGTCCTCGATGGAACAATACTGTATCAAGACTTTGATGGAAGAAACTGTGCAGATGTGCCAGGTAAAGTATACGGGGAGTTTCCATATACATTATATTGTCTTGGCCAATGTGTTGTATTGACTGGGGGATTTTTCAGGAGCTGAACTTGGCAACAACATGAGACTGTGACAGACAGCCTGCTGGATCATCTTCAGACTACTGCTGTACTACGAAGGTTATCCAGCTGCACCTCCATATATCAATACAGACACTCCCTGGAAACACCTCCTGCACCTCCATATATCAATACAGACACTCCCTGGAAACACCTCCTGCACCTCCATATATCAATACAGACACTCCCTAGAAACACCACCTGCACCTCCATATATCATTACAGACACTCCCTAGAAACACCACCTGCATCTCCATATATCAATACAGACACTCCCTGGAAACACCTCCTGCACCTCCATATAGCAATACAGACACTCCCTAGAAACACCACCTGCACCTCCATATATCAATACAGACACTCCCTGGAAACACCTCCTGCATCTCCATATATCAATACAGACACTCCCTAGAAACACCACCTGCACCTCCATATATCAATACAGACACTCCCTGGAAACACCTCCTGCATCTCCATATATCAATACAGACACTCCCTGGAAACACCACCTGCACCTCCATATATCAATACAGACACTCCCTGGAAACACCACCTGCACCTCCATATATCAATACAGACACTCCCTGGAAACACCTCCTGCATCTCCATATATCAATACAGACACTCCCTAGAAACACCTCCTGCATCTCCATATATCAATACAGACACTGCCTAGAAACACCACCTGCACCTCCATATATCAATACAGACACTCCCTGGAAACACCTCCTGCATCTCCATTTATCAATACAGACACTCCCTAGAAACACCTCCTGCATCTCCATATATCAATACAGACACTCCCTGGAAACACCACCTGCACCTCCATATATCAATACAGACACTCCCTAGAAACACCACCTGCATCTCCATATATCAATACAGACACTCCCTAGAAACACCTCCTGCACCTCCATATATCAATACAGACACTCCCTGGAAACACCACCTGCATCTCCATATATCAATACAGACACTCCCTAGAAACACCACCTGCACCTCCATATATCAATACAGACACTCCCTAGAAACACCTCCTGCATCTCCATATATCAATACAGACACTCCCTGGAAACACCACCTGCACCTCCATATATCAATACAGACACTCCCTGGAAACACCTCCTGCATCTCCATATATCAATACAGACACTCCCTGGAAACACCACCTGCACCTCCATATATCAATACAGACACTCCCTAGAAACACCACCTGCACCTCCATATATCAATACAGACACTCCCTAGAAACACCACCTGCATCTCCATATATCAATACAGACACTCCCTAGAAACACCACCTGCACCTCCATATATCAATACAGACACTCCCTAGAAACACCACCTGCACCTCCATATATCAATACAGACACTCCCTGGAAACACCACCTGCACCTCCATATATCAATACAGACACTCCCTAGAAACACCACCTGCATCTCCATATATCAATACAGACACTCCCTAGAAACACCTCCTGCATCTCCATATATCAATACAGACACTCCCTGGAAACACCACCTGCACCTCCATATATCAATACAGACACTCCCTAGAAACACCACCTGCACCTCCATATATCAATACAGACACTCCCTAGAAACACCACCTGCATCTCCATATATCAATACAGACAATCCCTGGAAACACCACCTGCACCTCCATATATGAATACAGACACTCCCTAGAAACACCTCCTGCACCTCCATATATCAATATAGACACTCCCTAGAAACACCACCTGCACCTCCATATATCAATACAGACACTCCCTAGAAACACCACCTGCATCTCCATATATCAATACAGACACTCCCTAGAAACACCACCTGCACCTCCATATATCAATACAGACACTCCCTGGAAACACCACCTGCACCTCCATATATCAATACAGACACTCCCTGGAAACACCACCTGCACCTCCATATATCAATACAGACACTCCCTAGAAACACCTCCTGCACCTCCATATATCAATACAGACACTCCCTGGAAACACCTCCTGCATCTCCATATATCAATACAGACACTCCCTAGAAACACCACCTGCATCTCCATATATCAATACAGACACTCCCTGGAAACACCACCTGCATCTCCATATATCAATACAGACACTCCCTGGAAACACCACCTGCACCTCCATATATCAATACAGACAATATATCAATACAGACACTCCCTGGAAACACCACCTGCACCTCCATATATCAATACAGACACTCCCTAGAAACACCTCCTGCACCTCCATATATCAATACAGACACTCCCTAGAAACACCTCCTGCACCTCCATATATCAATACAGACACTCCCTGGAAACACCTCCTGCACCTCAATATATCAATACAGACACTCCCTGGAAACACCTCCTGCATCTCCATATATCAATACAGACACTCCCTAGAAACACCACCTGCATCTCCATATATCAATACAGACACTCCCTGGAAACACCACCTGCACATCCATATATCAATACAGACACTCCCTAGAAACACCACCTGCATCTCCATATATCAATACAGACACTCCCTAGAAACACCACCTGCATCTCCATATATCAATACAGACACTCCCTAGAAACACCACCTGCACCTCCATATATCAATACAGACACTCCCTGGAAACACCTCCTGCATCTCCATATATCAATACAGACACTCCCTAGAAACACCACCTGCACCTCCATTTATCAATACAGACACTCCCTAGAAACACCACCTGCATCTCCATATATCAATACAGACACTCCCTGGAAACACCACCTGCATCTCCATTTATCAATACAGACACTCCCTAGAAACACCCCCTGCATCTCCATATATCAATACAGACACTCCCTGGAAACACCACAAACTAATTAGTGAAAGAATTAGCAATGTAATAAAAAATGTAATCTCTCACTCCCTATGCTCTCTCTTTCTTTTATTCACGCACTGGCTTGTCACCTTCTGCTGTTAGCGCCAAGAATTGTTGATCAACTGTGGATACAAAACAGGAAAAGACAATTAAACCAGACGCAGTAATTCATCTGCCACACAGTCTAACAGGAACACAGCACTGTTAAATATAAGACACAACATCATCAATCAAAACATGTCACTATAGCTAGCCAGTCACTTGTTATGAGTAATTACAAGTGTAAAAGAAAAGCATTTGAGCATCTGGAAAGAATAAGATAACTTCAATTGAATTTTTTATCACTTTGACTAATTTAAAGCGCAGAAATATATTATGACAAAACTTGAAACATGAAAAATTATCTTTATAATAATTTGCCTTATGTCACACAAGATTCAACTAAATCATTGCATGTTTGAAGAAAGAGCTCAATTTAATCTTGTTAAACATTTTTATAAAAACTCAACAACTCTACAAAAAGACTCAACAACTCCAACTCAGTATTCCCTACAGACTAGCTGCAGCCCCGCCCTGAGCAGAGCGCTCCATTGCTATTGCTGATGTTTTATGATGGGCAGTTCAGCCTCGGCTGTTATCTGAGCCATCTCAGGAATGGACACCAGAATCAAGTGCAATAAACAAGATTGTCTGGACAGCCATTCACAAAGGGAAGAGTGGGAGGGGGTGAGTTCCCCTATGGACCTTCACACAGAAACTCTCTCTCTCTCACACACGCTACAAACACATCAAAGAGAGAGACAAACAAAACACAATCTACCCACACAGGCAAACATGAGCAGAGAGCAAGAGACAACTTTGCTCCCAGGCTCCAGGCTAGACAGAGCAGCATTCCTCCTGTTTGTTTTCACAGCAGTCTCTAAAGAAGGTTCAGGTCTGCTCTTTCTGGGATCTCCCTGTGTGTGTGTGTGTGTGTGTGTGTGTGTGTGTGTGTGTGTGTGTGTGTGTGTGTGTGTGTGTGTGTGTGTGTGTGTGTGTGTGTGTGTGTGTGTGTGTTTCTGTACATGTGTGTGTATATGCTCATACATGCACACTCATACGTGCATGTGCGCTTGCTGAGCATTTGGCCTTCTCTTCTGCCCTGGCTGCTTTGTTGAGTCTGCTGAGCTCTGAGCTGTGCCCTAGGATATCTCCAGAGACAGGGGGTTGTAATTTACACCCTTCTCCCCTGAGAGAGCCTGGGAGAGAGGACGGGGTGGGGGACAAAGGATAGAGAGGCGCAGAGGATAAGACGGAGGGAGACAGCGAGAGAAAGGAGGAAAGAGAGGGAGAGAGAGGAGATGGAGGGTCCAAGAGTACAGAGAAAATAACAGGAGGATGAGACAGAGAGGGGAGATATAAGGAGGGATGAATGAGAGATATGGCCAAGATTTATATAGAACAGAATAGGTGATATTGGTGGGATGTGGAATCCAACATGGCTGCTGTATGCTTGCATCATTCAAAATATTACAAAAGTTACACACTCTCTCTTTCCCTTTCTGACCCCCCCCCTCCACAAAGACATGCCATAAATGTGCCAGTGGTAGCTGCTGGGACAGAGACACCTCAGACCGCAGACAGACAGCCCAGCGCTCTGCTGTGTTTGGGGGCAGGTGTACCACCATTACCTGCCTCTAGCCCAACAGACCAGGACCAAGGGCCCCCTCTCACTCTCGTTCTCTTGCTCTGTCCTTTCTTTTCTTCTCCCATCACATCTCATCTATCTCTCTCCCTCACTAAGGGCCTGCCACTCACCCACTTAAGGGAACAAAACGATACACCAGAGTCCCACTCATTGTTAAGCAGAGACAGGACCGAGATCGGACAGAGACAGGACCGAGACAGGACAGAGACAGGACCGAGACAGGACCGAGACAGGACAGCGACAGGACCGAGACAGGACAGCGACAGGACCGAGACAGGACAGAGACAGGACCGAGACAGGACAGAGACAGGACCGAGATCGGACAGCGACAGGACCGAGACAGGACAGCGACAGGACCGAGACAGGACAGAGACAGGACCGAGACAGGACCGAGACAGGACAGCGACAGGACCGAGACAGGACAGCGACAGGACCGAGACCGGACAGCGACAGGACCGAGACAGGACCGAGATCGGACAGCGACAGGACCGAGACAGGACCGAGACAGGACAGCGACAGGACCGAGACAGGACAGCGACAGGACCGAGACAGGACAGAGACAGGACCGAGACAGGACCGAGACAGGACAGCGACAGGACCGAGACAGGACAGCGACAGGACCGAGACAGGACAGCGACAGGACCGAGACCGGACAGCGACAGGACCGAGACAGGACCGAGATCGGACAGCGACAGGACCGAGACAGGACCGAGACAGGACAGCGACAGGACCGAGACAGGACAGCGACAGGACCGAGACAGGACAGCGACAGGACCGAGACAGGACAGAGACAGGACCGAGATCGGACAGCGACAGGACCGAGACAGGACCGAGACAGGACAGCGACAGGACCGAGACAGGACAGCGACAGGACCGAGACAGGACAGAGACAGGACCGGGACAGGACAGAGACAGGACCGAGACAGGACCGAGACAGGACAGCGACAGGACCGAGACAGGACCGGGATCGGACAGCGACAGGACCGAGATAGGACAGAAACAGTCAGGGGAGAAAGGAAAGACAAAGGGGTGGACAGAATAGGAGACACCCCTCACACTAACCTGTTGTCAACAGTTTCCGTTTCGGAGAGAGGTCCAATTCATTAAGCCATCACAGGTCTGACAGCCTACCAACTGATACCTAAAGACCTGTCCTGTAGTGTCCTACATGCAGTGCACATCTCTGTATGGCTTCATTACTATTATTACAAAAGACTCTGGATAGAAAAACAGTGGGTTCAAAAATGTTGAACTCCTTTAAATACTTCTAGCATTTTCTTCAGCCTGCCTGAAGTGTTAGATGGGTGGGTTTGCACTTTTTTCACTATTATATTGGTTCCATTGCGCGAGGCAAGCTCAATGAAGCCCAGATAAGGTATTTGAAATGATTTCAAATAGTATTTGAACCCAGGCCTGGTACAGTGCTACAAATGTATTTTATGTTGACTTCCTAATGAGGTAAGTGTCTATAGCTTTTAGTAAAACCTGTTTCTGATTGACTAAGTGATTAAACTAGAGTAAACTAAAGTGAGCTGCCTCTGGATCTGTATTGGTGGCCTCACACTGTTAGCCTACACACACACACAACATAGACGGAGACACACACACACACACACAAACACACACACACACACACAACATAGACGCAGACACACACACACACACACACACACACACACACACACAACATAGACGCACGCACACACACACACACACACACACACACACACACACACAACATAGACGCAGACACACACACACACACACACACAGACACACACACACAACATAGACGCACACACACACACACACACACACATGCACGCACACACACACACACACGCACACACACACACACACGCACACGCACACGCACACACACATAATAGACGCATGCACACGTAAACACACATTCAGCTCTCCTCTCTCAGAATGCCTCTGTGTACTTCTGATTGACTGCAGAGTAAATGCTTAAGCTGCACATCTCACTCCAACACCTAAACACCTGACAGGCAGCCCATAAATAACTGTTAGCCAGAGCCTGCTGCATGGGTCATTTACACCAGCGCTATCTCTTAAACTAACATGTTACAGATCTCCACTCCATATTTTATCACCCAGGAGAGAGCACTTGGAGGAGGGAAGATGAACAAGTGCAAAGTTAGAGACACAGGGTGGTGGGGTGAGGGGTTGGAGGGGTTGGAGGGGGGACTTCAAAGTTCCACGGCCCAGAGAGCAGGTTGAGGCTTTGGGGTGTGGGGGTGTGGGGGTGTTGGCTCCTCCCAGAGGGGCGGGCAGGGTGCTTCTCTTCAGGAAGCTGGGAACCAGTGGTATGGTCCAGGCCTGGGCTCGTCCCTAGCCTTTGGCCACAGCCATGTACAGACAAACACTCCTAGCCACAGAAGCAGGCAGCAGCACAACACGTGGCAGGAGAAGATCTAGGGAGGACCACGGCCTGAAGCTGCTCTCCTCTTCTCCCTCCATCAGAAATCGCCTTTCTTTGTCTCTTCTCTCTTTCACTGGGTGAAAACGTATCCTCTTTATTAACCCCTTACACTCATGGAAACTGGCCTTTATGGACAGTTTCTAACGGAAACACTATAAAAAGCATATGCATGACATGGTAGCAATTGAAAGGGATCTGTTTTGAGATTATGGGGAAATCATCAGACCAAAGTTGAGAACACAACAGTTCACCTACAAAACATTACACTGTTGATTTTATGTGCATTTCACATTTACTGTACTTTCACCTAATTTGTCAATGAGGAAATCTGAACAGACTCTGGATACATTCAGTACATAATAAGAATATTCATTTACATTTGAGTAGGCGCAAGATAAGAAAAAACAATTACAATTGTTTGAGTGAGAGTTCTAACTGGCTTCTCCAAGCTGCCACACACTTCTCCAAACTGTGCTTACTTCCTGTCATTTCAATGTACTTTTATGATTCAAGGAAAGAGCCTTAAAATATAATCTGCTCCAAGCTTTGCCAAAGAGGAACTGAAGCAAGCACACTTGTTGTTTTGGTTTGGAACACAGCCCTGCATCCCCACCATCACATAATTACTGTTGCTGTTTACGCAATCCAAAATAATTCCATTATAAATCACATTCTGGGTCAGGTGGGCATCATTTGACAATTTATTATATATTTAACATATATTACCAACATAGGTTATAATATTATTATTATTATTTTATTCTTATATTACCAACATAGGTTATAATATTATTATTATTATTTTATTATTATATTACCAACATAGGTTATAATATTATTATTATTATTTTATTCTTATATTACCAACATAGGTTATAATATTATTATTATTATTTTATTCTTATATTACCAACATAGGTTATAATATTATTATTATTATTTTATTCTTATATTACCAACATAGGTTATAATATTATTATTATTATTTTATTCTTATATTACCAACATAGGTTATAATATTATTATTATTATTTTATTCTTATATTACCAACATAGGTTATAATATTATTATTATTATTTTATTATTATATTACCAACATAGGTTATAATATTATTATTATTATTTTATTATTATATTACCAAGTTATATAAGTGACAGTGTTAGGCTTTCAAAAGGCAAACAGATTGAAATATTAGTGCTCATAGAATGGAGTCATGAGTGCATCCAAGTGCGTGTTCCGCGGCAAATTTCCTTCACAATTATTTTATCTTGATTTAACTTCTTTTCAATGACGGTCTAGGAACAGTGGGTTAGATTTTTGCAGAACGATAGATTTTTATCTTGACAGCTCGGGGATATGATCTTGCAACTTTTCGGTTACTAGTCCAACGCTCTAACCACTAGGCTACCTGCCGCCCCATCACAACATGACAAATATTGGGTCATTCTGTTCATGACAACCCAAGGTATAACGCATGTAATCATTGTAACTGTGGATGAAACATAGCTATCATAAACGTTGACACTGTAAATTACATGACTTTCAAATATGGAAATGTTTAATGCACATTTGGTATTACGGATATGTGGTTTGCTTGTATGACGTCAAAGCAGTGTGCATTATAATCCTCAATGCCTCATCTTTCAGAACACATCGACTCGCTTTACAATATTTCCCTCACTCAGACAACAACAAATGTGAAAAGGTAGACTAATTCGCGAGAGGGATGGGGGCATCTTCTTGTCTCGCACCGTGCTCAAGTTTCTAACCGATGTCAGTCAAAACCCACCTTGCGCTGTGAAGCAGAGAACCTGAGCTCTGACATTGCGTTCCAATTTAGGACTTTATCAATGACAAAATCTGCTATTTTCAACCCGTATGCGGGATGACAGGGGCTGTGTAGTCATGGATCTGAGGCGCTCAGTGCTGTAAGAGTCTCTGGGGTTACAGGTCCCTTAGATACTGAAGGGAAACAACCTCCAGGAGTATTGAGTCTAAAATCTTTAAAAGAGCACCGGTACCACTGCCTCCCCAGAGAGCAGGAGGTTTAAATAGCCTACACGTTTGTCTTCTCTGCCTCAAATCAGCTATCATTCTAATCAAAATAGAAAACAAATTCCAAATTCAAATGATTTGGCTTTGACTACTTCTAACATTTACATAGCTTGTGGTTTCATAAGAAAATCATTTACATAATCATGGCTTTATGTTTCCAACTGTAAATATAGTATCACATGAAGGAGATTTAATATCCCAGTCTAATAATGGATTTGACAGCATCTTGCTCCCTCTGGTGGGCATTTCTGGAACATTCTACCTGAATGAAAATAGTTTCAGATGTTGTGATCATGTTAATCTATAACAAACTGTTTCCATGCAGCTACAGAATATCTAATTTGATCGATAACATATTTCTGATTTAGAGTCTTGTGGTCAATTCTGGTAACGGTTTGTAAATGTGATTTAGTAGCTCGCTAACGAGCATATTCAGTAACCTACAGTAACTACAATTGCACTGCCTGGAAAATGCATTTTGAAGACGCAGTATTAAACGAACACATAATCAACATTATGTCAGACAATTCCTTTATTGGAGATGACTTTTAAATGCTAAGAGTGCCGTACTGTAGAAAGCTGATATGTTAGAACTGAAGGAGCGAACATAGTCTGGCAGAAGGTGTTACAATTCCTTTGTACATGTTACAACATATACCTGAGTAGGCTACAACATCTGGAGTAGGAGTGTGCGTGCGTGCGTGTGTGCTTGAGTGCGTGTGTGTGCATGTGTGTGTGTGTGTGCATGCGTGTGTGTTGTAATGGGCTGGTGCAGCTGATCAAGGTGCTGTGAGTGAAGGAGATGAATGGCTTCGCTTGTAGCATGACACTCAAACGAGAACACCAGTGCGTTGCGTTCTGGTGCTCACAGTAATCAATCATGACTGAGGAATGTCGAGGAATGTACAGTAGCCCACCCACTGGTGCTACAACACAGTCCACTGAGGGCTGATGCCCTCTGGTGGTGATATCATAATATGACAATGACCAGAGACATCATTCAGCAGCATTGCAGGCAGAGCTAATTATTTGTATTCTTTGGACAGTTGAAAGGTGAACCATCAGCATTGAGTGAATACCCATTTCAGCCTGAACCAAAACAACTTGAATAAATGATAAATGTGTATGTGCGTCCGTGCATGCATGATTACATACGTACGTTACATGTGTGTCCTCAAATATGGAAGGCATGCGGGAGGAGGCGAGATCAGGTGGGACCATTCTAGCCAATGAGAGGACAGATACGCGTGTGAACAACAGGCCATAGTGATAGATTTCTTTGTATCTCTGCCATTATAGCATCTGTGACCAAATGGGCACCACCATTGAGGCCATCTCCATTTTAAAGTATTACATTTTCTTGTTCCTCATTGGCTGATTTGCTCCCAATACATAGGAACCCCCAACCAAACTTTCAACTGTTTCAACTGTTCTGCCTGCGGCTATGGAACCCTGACCTGTTCACCGGACGTGCTACCTGTCCCAGACCTGCTGTTTTCAACTCTCTAGAGACAGCAGGAGCAGTAGAGATACTCTGAATGATCGGCTATGAAAAGCCAACTGACATTTATTCCTGAGGTGCTGACCTGTTGCACCCTCGACAACCACTGTGATTATTATTATTTGACCCTGCTGGTCATCTATGAACATTTGAACATCTTGGCCATGTTCTGCTATAATCTCCACCCGGCACAGCCAGAAGAGGACTGGCCACCCCTCAGAGCCTGGTTCCTCTCTAGGTTTCTTCTGGCCTTTCTAGGGAGTTTTTCCTAGCCACCGTGCTTCTACACCTGCATTGCTTGCTGTTTGGGGTTTTAGGCTGGGTTTCTGTACAGCACTTTGAGATATCAGCTGATCTAAGAAGGGCTTTATAAATACATTTGATTTTATTTGAACCCATTGACTACTTTAAAATGGTGGAAGCCCTCAATGGCAAGGTCCATGTTAAAACGGGATATATCCATGAGTCCTCTATCTCTATGAAAACAGGCACATTGCCAATTTAAAGTCGTTGCCGAAATGCCGAGTCCACTTATATCAGTGCATTCATAACAACCTAACCATTACCACTTATATCAGTGCATTCATAACAACCTAACCATTACCACTTATATCAGTGCATTCATAACAACCTAACCATTACCACTTCTATCAGTGCATTCATAACAACCTAACCATTACCACTTATATCAGTGCATTCATAACAACCTAACCATTACCACTTATATCAGTGCATTCATAACAACCTAACCATTACCACTTATATCAGTGCATTCATAACAACCTAACCATTACCACTTATATCAGTGCATTCATAACAACCTAACCATTACCACTTATATCCGATAAAATAAGCCTCATGTAGCAAATTAGCAATTACATTTTTAGTTGACAAAATTAGACTCTCATTGACCTGCATACAAAAATGTCTCACTTGGTGGGCTTATTTTCGTGGACAGATTTTGGGTGGAGTAAAACCTCTCGCTTCACCTCTTCCTCTCTGGTTCATGCATGTTTCCAGTTCACTTATGGCTTCATTGCACCCGTGCTGTGCTCCACCCACAGGACAGTAAAAGCACATAAAGCCTGGTAAATTGTAGGAGGGTAATTATGGCTCCTGTTGGATGATGGAAACACAAGAAACATCAGAGGGTAATAAAACAGCCCTAAATGCCAACAGTACATTCATCCATCAGCAGAAAGGGCCGGAGGAGAGGGTAGAGGGTTGTGCAGAGAGGGCCGGAGGTACTCTGTTGAGTTGCTGCTATATAGAGAGACATTATTTCTACTAGTTTACACATATCCTATAGTCTACACCTGTAGCCTACACCTATCCTATAGACTACACCTCTAGCCTACACCTATCCTATAGACTACACCTATCCTATAGCCTACACCTATCCTATAGACTACACCTATCCAATAGTCTACACCTAGTTTATAGACTACACCTCGAGCCTACACCTATCCTAAAGCCTACACCTAGCTTATAGACTACACCTCGAGCCTACACCTATCCTAAAGCCTACACCTATCCTATAGCCAGCACCTAGCTTATAGACTACACCTCGAGCCTACACCTATCCTAAAGCCTACACCTATCCTACAGACTACACCTATCCTATAGACTACACCTCGAGCCTACACCTATCCTATAGACTACACCTATCCTATAGACTACAACTCTAACCTACACCTATCCTATAGACTACACCTCTAGCCTACACCTATCCTATAGCCTACACCTATCCTATAGACTACACCTCCAGCCTACACCTATCCTATAGCCTAAACCTATCCTATGGAGTACACCTATCCTATAGACTACACTTATTCTAGAGTACACCTCAAGTCTACACCTATCCTATAGACTACACCTCTAACCTACACCTCTAGCCTACACCTATCCAATAGACTACACCTATCCTATAGCCTACACCTATCCTATAGACTACACCTATCCAATAGTCTACACCTAGTTTATAGACTACACCTCGAGCCTACACCTATCCTAAAGCCTACACCTAGCTTATAGACTACACCTCGAGCCTACACCTATCCTAAAGCCTACACCTATCCTATAGCCAACACCTAGCTTATAGACTACACCTCGAGCCTACACCTATCCTAAAGCCTACACCTATCCTACAGACTACACCTATCCTATAGACTACACCTCGAGCCTACACCTATCCTATAGACTACACCTATCCTATAGACTACAACTCTAACCTACACCTATCCTATAGACTACACCTCTAGCCTACACCTATCCTATAGCCTACACCTATCCTATAGACTACACCTCCAGCCTACACCTATCCTATAGCCTAAACCTATCCTATGGAGTACACCTATCCTATAGACTACACTTATTCTAGAGTACACCTCAAGTCTACACCTATCCTATAGACTACACCTCTAACCTACACCTCTAGCCTACACCTATCCAATAGACTACACCTATCCTATAGACTACACCTATCCTATAGACTACACCTATCCTATAGAGTACACCTTTAGTCTCCACCTATCCTATATACTACACCTCTAGCCTACACTTTACATCTAGAATGAGGCTGAGCTCCAGGATCCGGTCTCCTGTCTCCCTCCTCCAGCCTCCCTCTAGTCAGCCTCCAGCCTTTCTCCTTCTGTCTCCCTCCTCCCTCCCTCCTCCAGCCTTCCTTCAACCAGCCTCCTTCCCTCTTCCCACCTCCATCCTAATCCAGCCTGCCAGCTGTCTCCCTCCAGCTCCTTTCCTCCAGCATTCCTCCCTCCTCCAGCCTCCTCTCTCCCCCTTTTCTACTTTCTCACTCTCCCCCAATCTCTTTCTCTCTTTGTTTTTCTCTCTCTTTCCTAGCCAATAGGAAACAGATGAGCTATTTATTCCGCGATAGCCCTCCATTGCCCTTCCTGTCGTCACGGCAACACATCTGACATACATTTTCACGTAGTTTGGAGTAAAGTCTCCTTTTTAGAGCCGATCGTTTTGAAGTAACAACATATTCTTGGAGAGGAAGTCTTCAAGTCAAAAACTACATGTTTATTTATTACAATCGGGATTAGGATTAAGTTCTTGAAACTAGATATACTGTTCAGTAGCAAGCTTTATTCACTCCATATGGATTGAAGAGCTCTTGGACGTGAACATGGTGAAAATGTCCCACCTTTTCACCTGGATCAATACTTAAAAGCCTAAGACATCCATGAAATATCACTGACCAGATTAAAGACGAAACCCTAGGCTAGCGCCCTCTTGGATGAAACCCTAGGCTAGCGCCCTCTTGGATGAAACCCTAGGCTAGCGCCCTCTTGGACGAAACCCTAGGCTAGCGCCCTCTTGGACGAAACCCTAGGCTAGCGCCCTCTTGGACGAAACCCTAGGCTAGCGCCCTCTTGGACGAAACCCTAGGCTAGCGCCCTCTTGGACGAAACCCTAGGCTAGCGCCCTCTTGGACTGAAAACCCTAGGCTAGCGCCCTCTTGGATGAAACCCTAGGCTAGCGCCCTCTTGGATGAAACCCTAGGCTAGCGCCCTCTTGGATGAAACCCTAGGCTAGCGCCCTCTTGGATGAAACCCTAGGCTAGCGCCCTCTTGGATGAAACCCTAGGCTAGCGCCCTCTTGGATGAAACCCTAGGCTAGCGCCCTCTTGGATGAAACCCTAGGCTAGCGCCCTCTTGGACGAAACCCTAGGCTAGCGCCCTCTTGGACGAAACCCTAGGCTAGCGCCCTCTTGGACGAAACCCTAGGCTAGCGCCCTCTTGGACGAAACTCTAGGCTAGCGCCCTCTTGGATGAACAATAGTCACGATCATTATGAGATGATGATAACACATTAGAAGGGGTAATAGGCCTAAATGCTTATGACAAGTCTTACAATGCATTATAACTGCATCATAATGCATCATACATGCAAGCTTTAAGTTTCACAGATAAATGAAATGTTTCTTATTCTACTCTAATTTAAACAGATCTCGTTCAAAATTGCATGCAATACGCAGTCCGTTTTTTTACAACAACACAGTAAAACAAACCAGGTGGGGACAAGCCATAGTGGAGAGGTCAGAAACGGAAACATGATGCTGTCTCTCCTCTCTCGGCTCTTATCATGTCTTGTAGTTGGTCAAATGCTACATGGTAAAAGAGAACATTAACCTCACAGTATCACTTATGTAACATATATGTCAGGCTGTATCAGCTCACAGACTTGAAACCAGGTTCACAGTACTAGATACAGAGGGTAGTGAGACAGAGAGAGAGCGAGAGAGACAGACAGACAGACAGACAAAGAAGAGAGTGAGTGATAGAGAGAGAGAGAGACAGAGAGAGAAAGAGAGAGAGTGGGTGGTGAGAGATCGTGAGAGACACAGAGAGAAAGAGAGAGAGTGTTTGGTGAGAGATAGCGAGAGAGAGAGAGACAGACAGAGAGAGAAAGAGTTTTTCTTTTTTATTATATTATGTAATTGTTTGATGTATTGTATTGCTTTGGCAACATCTGATCGGGTGTATTGGCATGACAGGAACTATTTGAATTAGAGAGAGACAGAAGGTAAAGTTAGAGTGACGAAAGAGGATAAGAAGGGACTGAAGTGGGAGCTATCTGGTGGTGGAGAGACCCTCTGTTCGCTCTGCTCCCCAAATTATCTCACGTTTCCTGGATTTCTGCCACGGTACTCCGGGAAGAATGGGTTTATTTCTGGCAGAAGAAAGGAGAGGAGATGGAGTCCATGGTCAGACATGAAATGTTTGAATGAGGGTCATGTCACTTGTGACCCTCTCTTCTCAATTACTAGAAATGATCTGACACACTATCTATGATCGATGATCTGATGACACACTGTCTATAATCAATGATCTGATGACACGCTGTCTATGATCGATGATCTGATGACACACTGTCTATAATCAATGATCTGATGACACGCTGTCTATGATCGATGATCTGATGACACACTGTCTATAATCAATGATCTGATGACACGCTGTCTATGATCAATGATCTGATGACACGCTGTCTATGATCGATGATCTGATGACACGCTGTCTATGATCGATGATCTGATGACACACAGTCTATGATCGATGATCTGATGACACGCTGTCTATGATCGATGATCTGATGACACGCTGTCTATGATCAATGATCTGATGACATGCTGTCTGTTTATGACCAATGATCTGATGACACGCTGTCTATGATCAATGATCTGATGACACGCTGTCTATGATCGATGATCTGATGACACGCTGTCTATGATCGATGATCTGATGACACACTATCTATGATCGATGATCTGATGACACACTGTCTATAATCAATGATCTGATGACACGCTGTCTATGATCAATGATCTGATGACACGCTGTCTATGATCAATGATCTGATGACATGCTGTCTGTTTATGACCAATGATCTGATGACATGCTGTCTGTTTATGATCAATGATCTGATGACACGCTGTCTATGATCAAATACTGTACATTCTCAAAGTAATCAAATATACTTCCTACTTCTGATCTATGTAAAGGCTTGGGACTGTTGTGAATGCATGCACTAATCTGGTGAATGCAGATATCCAGAGCAAGAAGGATTGGTAATCTACACCACACTAATCCTATGACCATCAGAAATCCACTGTGCTTTTTAAACCTGTTTCCTCTTGTGGAAAGCAATCTATTGAGTCAAAGGCACTGAAAGTACCGCACTTGAACTTTTTGCTGGATCCAAATCCTTGCGGATCAATTAATATGGGCTCCACATTTCCTGATGAAATAAACATCTCAGTTGGAAGTCCAGAGGATTTCATGGGCTCTCAGAACCCTAAACCCTCCTAGAAAAAGCATGGCCATTTCAGTTATGTCCTGACCATTTCCAATTGAAATGTAGGATGTGGAGACAGAGCCAACCTGGTTCAAAGCCTGTATGATGTGGAGACAGAGCCAACCTGGTTCAAAGCCTGTATGATGTGGAGACAGAGCCAACCTGGTTCAAAGCCTGTACGATGTGCAGCCTGAGCTAACCTGGTTCAAAGCATGTTTGAAAAGAATTTCAAATACTTTGAGCGTTTGATTGAGCCTGCCTTGGGTTCTAGGTGGGCGGGGTTTGCATTCCATTGGTTCCATTGCACCAGGTAAGCTCAATCAATCATAGCTAAAGTATTTGAAAGAAATCAAATCCTATTTGAACAGAGGTCCGGTGCATTGTTTAACATTCGACAGATGTGGCCATTTCATTTTTTTTCTCCACTGCCAAATGTCGCTTCTCACTTCTACAGTCACAGCTGAGTCATCATCTAAAATCTCAACAGTATAATACCACACATTCATTGAGAGTGTAACATTAGATACTTTATGGTACAACATTATACTCGGGTAAACAGATACAGCGATACGTTCTCTCGGGCTTGCTCTAGAATGCCTTGGTCAGTGATCGGTGGTGGACATGCAGCACCTGGCCAGGGCTTTGGGCAGGGCTGACAACCAGATATCCAGAGGCAGAACGTGTCTGGGCTGAATGTGAGCGGATTAACGCTCACCACACATGTCCTCTCTAGGAAACTCAAGCCGACTTTTCAACGTAAAAGGGCGCCAACAAGTCTCTGTGGTAAAAGGCAGGGACACATGCTATCTGAAACGACCCAATAGTCATGCAGCCGTGATTCCTCTGGGTCAAGGGAGGGCAGGGAAGGAGGGGCTGATGGAGGACAGGATAGGGCCAGGGAGCAAGTGACTACCTTTGGCTGACCTTCCCCTTTTCTTTTCAGCCTCAGAATATCTATTCTAACTACACTGGCAGCTCTGTGTGTGTGTGTGTGTGTGTGGTGTGTGTGTGTGTGTGTGTGTGTGTGTGTGTGTGTGTGTGTGTGTGTGTGTGTGAGTGAGTGAGTGAGTGAGTGAGTGAGTGAGTGAGTGAGTACTCACCAGTGAGGATACCATGTGAAGCAGGTGTCTGTTCAGTTTCCCACCTAGATCTACTGGTGACTGACTGCATGTCATCACACCCCCTGTATCTCTATCTTCACTCTGGCTGACACTCTGTTCCAATATCCACACTAGCATACTACGTAGAAGGAAGCTATGCACGTGATCCTTTACGAGGTTGAATTGTCCAAAATCTAGCATAGGGTAGATTTTGGACAATTCAACCTCGTAAAGGATCACATTTAAATGGCTGATGTACAGTACCAGTCAAAAGTTTGGACACACCTACTCATTCCAGGGTTTTTCTTTATTTTTACTATTTTCTACATTGTAGAAAAATAGTGAAGACATCAAAATTATGAAATAACACATATTGAAGAATCGCAAATATAAAATATATTTTGTTTTGTTTAATACTACATGATTCCATATGTGTTATTTCATAGTTTTGATGTCTTCACTATTATTCTACAATGTAGAAAATAGTAAAAATAACCCTTGAATGAGTAGGTGTGTCCAAACTTTTGACTGGTACTGTACATTATAGCCTATGTCTGTGGTGCTTCAAAGTCAGTCCCTGCTGAGTGCATTTTCTACCACAAGAGAAGTTCCTTCTCTTCTTTAATCAGAATCTGAATCACATTGTGCAGCTGCCGGGTAACTTAGGTTATCTAATGGGAATTTACACATGGCAAAGAGATCGCCATCCCAGAGTAACTTCTAATACAGCTTTTACTGTGTTATAATGTTCAGACGGCCCACAGTTCCAATCTCCTCGTGTAATTTACCGACAGGGACGACCACTGGGATAATCTCGGAAGTTCCAATCTCCACGTGTAATTTACCGACAGGGACGACCACTGGGATAATCTCGGAAGTTCCAATCTCCACGTGTAATTTACCGACAGGGACGACCACTGGGATAATCTCGGTAGTTCCAATCTCCACGTGTAATTTACCGACAGGGACGACCACTGGGATAATCTCGGTAGTTCCAATCTCCACGTGTAATTTACCGACAGGGACGACCACTCTGATAATCTCGGAAGTTCCAATCTCCACTTGTAATTTACCGACAGGGACGACCACTGGGATTATCTCGGAAGTTCCAATCTCCACGTGTAATTTACCGACAGGGACGACCACTGGGATATTCTTGGTAGCAGTCATATGAATAGATTTATTTGAACATAGTGCATATAGACTTGAATGGTAATTCCCATTGTAGTAATTCTCTATCTATGGTGGTAGTCCCACTCTAAAATCAATCAGAATGAATGTGTTTTAAAGCTCTCCACTTAACTGCTGTGCTGTAAATAAGGAGGACCTGGATCGTATTCAATAGGGTACAACAGAATACAAAAAAGGAACATTTCTTATTGGACAAGTTCATGTAACATTAGTCCCTCCCGGTTTTAGTCTATTTTTTTCTGTTTTAGAGCCTGATGAACACATGGTTCCGTCATTGTACTGTGGCCGAGAAGAGTGCACTGGAAAACAAATTGTTCAATCCATCGTATGTTACAGTCTAAAGAGTCACACTGTTTAATATTGTATATCCCATACTTTGTCTTCTAACATTGCATATTTTTTTATTTTTTTATATAGCAATGTAATACCAATTGTTGTAACAATTAGCTAACTTCAATTATTTGTGCCTCTTATTAGCTACTCACAAAATGACAAATGTATCATCTTTAAAACATGCAGGAATAGACACTGGTTGTATTGGAATCAAAGGATTCTGTTCTGAAATGATTACAACATTGTGTGTGTAGGACTATTGGTTCATCATGCATTGGCCTTACTAATGCTATCAATATTTTCTCTCTCTCCCTTCATATTCTGCAAATGAATTAATGATGAGGACAAGCCGGAGTTACGAAGGAACACAAATCATCGTCCTTACCAGTTGGCAGAGAAACGAGAGGGATAATTCAAAGTGAGAAGTGGATCAACATTTAGAAAACCAAGGTTACACTGACTATGACGTGGAAACATCATGCATTATTCCCACACAGAGACGAGGAGTCTTTGATTCTTTGCTGGTGAATGGAGGAGAACTATTCTTTTTCCACCACATGTGGGTCTCTCAACAACATACTGTAACATAACAAAACTTGAGTGTAGCCTATGTTTAGGAATCTGGTGTTGCTATTATTTCCATTAATTGAATTTCCTTCCTCTCCTCATCTCTCCCCTCTCCTGCTCCTCTCCTTTTTCCCTCTCCTCTATTCTCTGCTGGATTACCCCTCTCAGGCGTGACCTAAACGTCACCCCCAACCCATCCCCAGGCGCCACCCTCCTCCAGCATGTAACTCTAGCTAGCCTGTTTAAGCATTAGCATTTACATTTTATTGGAAGCATTGAGATTTAGAGCGAGGGATCTATCAGCTCTGAACAGACAGAATGAGTTAACAATGCATTACCTGCCTTTTATGGCAGCTATAACTCTCTGCCCTGGTCCGTAGAAGATATTAATGGAGGGAGGAACGGAAGGATGGATGAGGGAAGTGAAGGTTGGTCGCATTCCCGCCAAGAGAGAGGCGGGGGGGCTATGGGCCCTGGTGAAAAGTAATGCACGTAATAGGGAACAGGGTGCCATTTGGGACGCAGATAAGATATGGAGATGCTGGGTCTCTCTGTTGGCTTCTTTACTGCACATTAAACATGATAGTGAGTCAAATTATAGAATCACTTCGCAATCACCTTCATACGGATCAGTGATCTACGCGCCGCTGTGCTGTGAGACGCTAATGCCAGAGCTGGGTTAAAATACTATTTCAAATATTTCACACTTTTTGAACGCTTGCTCTAAGCTGCCTGGCGTGCCAGATTCGCCAGGTGTGCGTTTTTGGACTATTCTGTTGGTCCATTAAGCCAGGAAAGATCAATCAAGCACAGTCTGCACAGATAACGTATTTTTAAATGATTTCAAATAGTAATTGAACCCAGGTCTAGTTCTGCGCTGTGAGAGGCTGAGGCAGAAACCATCACTGCAGTCAAGGTATGGCCATAATATCTGTGCAACAATAACACAGAACAACAGCTGGAGGACAGCTGTGCAGAGCTGATCAGAACACCAGTGAGACCACCAGAAATGGCATTGGTCTCAGAGATACTCAGACACACAGCCCCTATTGAAATGCAGTATCATAACTTCTGAACATTTAACAGCAAAATAAAATAATATATTCTGTATAAATTCAGTGGCAGAGTGTGTATGTGCATAATAGGTCTGTGTTGTTGAACAGACCATGCAACACTGATCAAGCCCACCTCAGGTATCCTTCCCTTCCCTCGACTCTAGCAACCCCAGCTGCACAGTAGCCCCCTTGACATTCATTTGTGATGATGTGCAGCAAGACAACCAACCTATCACAGACAATGTCCTCAAACTCATTTACACTGAAAGTTACTGATACTCTTACCGCACCGGCTGTTTGTGGATGCTGGCGCGAGCGCACAAACCCATTATTGTACCTCCATTTGTTAGGTCTGCTCACACTCCATGACATCACTGCAACAATTATCACCTGAAATCCATGTATTGTATTTTTACAGTACACAAATAACTCAGACGCACAATACTGAGCTGAAATATTGATTTAGCTAGACAGCAAATTTTCATCTGTAGTCCCTCGCTGATTTGACTCAACTGGTTCCATAAGCCTGATCATATTTTCCCAGATGCCTCAGTGTTTATACACTACACACAAACACACCATGGTCCTAAGGCTGCGTCCTTGATCATCTACCCTTCTCCAGAAGAGTGCACTTGTTCACTCCAACACATGCAGTTAACATTAGATTGGTGGAAGCACGGCTGTAGGGGTCCAGTCCATTCCTTTTAAAGGAATGAGGGTGGGTGCAGTCTTTGGGAGAAGGGTAGAGAATAGGAACGTAGCCTCTCCCAGTTATTCAGCACAGAGCAGACAACACCAGGCTCCATAAAATCCCCTGCTGTTCACTCCCTCTGCTGGGCTTAATGGTCCCACAAGCTGGACAATTTACTGGTGACCTTAACATTCCATTTGTGGAAGAGCTATTTTTTTTTCTTCTCTGAAAATTCCACTATCCAGATGTAGTTTTTGCAGCAAAAAGAGACTGAAAGGGAAACCTAGGGGCAGATATCTGATTGTTCCATGATTAGGGTCAGGAGTTTTACTGACCACCATGTAATCGAAGCAGGAATAACTAGTCTAGGCCCTAGCCTTTACTATGCAAGATATCTGCTCTTTCCATGACAGACTGACGAGGTGAAAGCCATGATCCCTTTTGATGTCACTTGTTAAATCCATTTCAAATCAGTGTAGATGAAGACAGGTTAAAATGATTTTTAAGCCTCGAGACATGGATTGTGTGTGTGCGTGCCATCGAGGGTGAATGGGCAATAATTAAGTGGCTTTCAACAGGGTACAGTAAGTAACAGGCACATCAGTTTGTGTCAAGAACCGCAACACTGCTGGGTTTTTCCCAAGCTCAACCATTTCCCGTGTGTATCAAGAATGGTCCATCACCCAAAGGACATCCAGCCAACTTGACACAACTGTAGGAAGCATTGGAGTCGACATGACCAGCATCCCTGTGGAAAACAGTTTCAATACCTTGTAAAGTACATACCCCAAAGAACTGCAGCTGTTAAGGGCAAAAAGGGGGATGCAACTCAATTAGGAAGGTGTTCCTAATGTTCTCTACATTGTCTAAAGCTGCCTCATACAGCCCAGGTGGAAGAGAATATTCTATAGAATTAATTTGTGTGAAGAGCATTAAGTTGCATCAAAGGAATACTTCCTCCCATCTGTCGCCAACATGGTACTGTTCAATTAAAACATTTTTTTTTTAAGAGTTAGACTACACATTCGTCAACCAACTATTCACAACATATCAATTATTGCGTTGTTATAAATTAAGATCCAATAAGTGCTCTCTAATGTGAGCTATGAGATTTAGTTATGGGCAAAACAGTAATGATTTGGTCCATTTCTGGTTAAACATTTCCTGACAAGGCCAAAGTAACATGCCAAGTGGCTCCATCTGCTGGTATACTATGATTAGTGCAGTTACTCAGCTAGTAGAAACATCACAAGGCCTTTCAAATGTTGAAAACAGTTTACTACAAGACAAAACAAATTTGCAGAGCATTAAAAAAAAAAAAATTGTAAAATGCATCAAATGCTGCACATTTAAAAACATGATAAAAAAAATGTATGACTTCAAATGAAATCTTTGAAAGTAAAAGGAGTGGTGTGACAAAATAAAAGTGAACAGGTATTTATTCAGGACACACACACAAAAAAAAAAAAAAATCTAATGACATGAAACATGTACAACCCTGTTACACGTGTCCAGAATAGGGATGTTTCTCAACGGAAGGATGTCTAAGTTTGTCATTTACAAAAAAACGGTTGTTTCTATGACTACAGTGGGTAGACAACTCAGAATTCACTAAAAAAAGAAATCACTGCAAGAGGGGGAACAAATCAAGTATGAGTAAATCTAGAGAACAGCTGACGAATAGGACTCTGTCCATCAACTCAACAATATATAGGCTACACCAAATGAACTGGGATATTTCCCTCTTATGGGACTACATGACCTTCCGCTTTGTCACCACATATGTGGATGTGATATGGGAAACTAGGTCTAAGGGGTCAAATCTTTCTACAACTCCTTTAAAATCAACTTAACGATAGCAAGTGGAACAAATACACTTAACATATAATCCAAAGTACTGACATGATCTTAAAATGTTAGACTAAAGCAACAAGCGTCCCATGAAATAACACTGTCTGCCTTGTTCCAGTCTCCCACACAGCCCACTGACAAGAGCACTTTGGCTGAGACATTTAGCCACAGGGTGGCGTACCTTGATCGAATCAATGCTGGTTTTGTTTCACATTACTGCAGCGCACGTGGATTGTCCAACCTCTCATCATAAGAATGGTTACAGTTCAGCATTACTGTGATAATGTTGTGTATATACTCAACAATCAAATGGTCATTCACATTTGCAAATAACAATGGCTTGAAACACCGGGCACAACTTTTGAAGTGACCCTTCTGTTCATCTGTAGCCTAACGTAGCAGGCATACATTTTTTTCCTTAAACTAGAGGCCCAACATACTGGTCTTAACCAGAGGAAGAAACTGTCAGGGGGAGGTTTTCTGCACTGTTCAACCAATCCAATAAATGTGGAGGTGGAGTTAAGATTGAGTGTCACCAGTCAGATCACAGGACCTTTCCCTGAAAACTGATACAGCCGATTGTTAGGGCACTCAGCAGAGGCTAGTTCATCTGTAATATTTTCTTACTTGTGCTTGATGTGAGGACACTGATTAACAGGTAATCAAAATAATCCAATTCCAAGTTAGGAATAAGCAGCTACTCAAATATATTCATGATCTTAGCAATGGAATCAGAGCTACATTGTTAGTTGACAGGGTAAAGCTACAGAAAAGAACACATTGGGACAAAAGAGCTAAAATATTAACATGACGATGATTAAAACAAAAACGTACAATCCAGCCACACTACTAGCAAATTTGAGAGACAAACCATGGAAGGAGTTTTACATAAAGGGGCCATATTTACCTTAGAACATCAAAGTTACACTAAAACTACTGAAGAAAAATTGTAGACGAAACAGATGTTTTTCTACCAAGGTGGCCTAGTAGGGGAAGGAAAAAAAAAAAATAAAATAAAAAAATACAATAAAAAAAGATTCGGATAATAAAATTATATTGTTTCTACTGCATAACTAACTTTAAGACTTGCAAGGCTGTCGGCTTCTCAGTGGCAAACATGTCCGTTGCCCACATTCAACGTTTCCACAGATTGTCTGATCGAGGATCAGTTGCCCTGTTAGATCAATGACTATATGGACCAGGTGGCCCAGATACTGGATCAGCAGTCAGACACTGAATACAGGTCCCTGGACCATGCTTTGATAGACTGCCCATTTTAACGTCTCAGTGAAGACGACTACCTTCAAGTCACCCTAATATGGCTTCCTGTACCTAGACAGGGTACCGCAGAATCTACAGTCTTCCTGACACAATTATATCCCGTAAAAAAAAATACTGCACAAAAAGTACAAAGTGAGAGAATAAAGCATGAAGTTGAAAAAAAGAAAGAAAAAACACAAGCCCTTCCCAGTAGCGAGCGCACCCGTTTCACCACATCCAAAACCCCAGTCTTCCTGCATCCTTCTCAGTTTCTATGTAAAATGGCTAGGTTGAACTGTTTGTTATTCAGGGATATTAGCCTGTACATTGGGGCATGGAGGGAGGTATCATGAGAAAGTGGGCAGTGTTCTCCATCGTTGGTTTGTGTGGTTTTTGTTATGTCATTACCAATGGGGTGGGGGGGGGTTGTCAGTCGGTACCAAATCCCTCCCCAATCCTCTATTTTGCCCTAAACCTTCAATGTTTGCATATCAATATGGTGGAATATTTACCACCACTGGTTATACCTATGCAGACTATTCAAACAAGTTAACATCAAAGGGTTAAGGCCAAGGGGGAGGAATAGGGTGTGATTTGGTGCTGGCTATACGAGTCTCCAGGTTGTCCCTGCAGAGTCGGGGGTAAGAGGTCAGTGACCGTTCCCGTGGCAAGACATCCCGCTCACATGCTTACAGCACCCTTCTCTTTCTTGTCCCCATCTTCGTGCCAGGTGAGGCGCTCCTCATAGAAGGCTATGACAATCTGCGGGCACTTATGATTGGCCTCCTTGGCTAGCACCAGATCTGCCTCGTCAGAGTCCTTCCTGTAGAGTAAGGAAATAATAAATATAACATCCTTATTTACAAGCCTGCTGCCATGGTGATTAAAACCCAAGATTGGGTAGTATACTGCTTAGTTGACAACTCAATTTGTCACAAACTCAATCAGGACAACCAGAAAGTTATTAGATCTAAACTATTATCTTCAAGACAGTAGAGCAACCACTACAGTTAAGCAGTTTCTTGTCACCAGTTTGAAAACAAATTCTTATGGTGTTGTAATCTAACAAAAGAACATAAGGTCAACAATGCTTAAGTACTCAACACTCACCACTTCATGAGGAACATGAGATCACCACAGGAGTCTGTGGCTCCAATAATCTTCTCCGGTACCAGACCCCTCTCAAAGCCTCTCGCAATCAGGACATCATCCTGGAGAAAAGACCAGTAATACCTTTATGTTGTACATTACAAGTGAAACTTTGGCACCGCTGGAGGGGCTGGGTAAGCACATAAACTGAGTGAACAGTTTAATTTCACAAAGCCTTTGTCATTCCAGTGAAAGTTGATCAAGAGGGTGTTGCTTACCATTTCACTTTAAAATGAGCTCTTCAGTTGGTTAGACATTTGCTAATGAAAAGTTCACCAGGAAGATCAAGCTGCTGTTCTAGCCTACAATAACAACACTGCAGCACCACTGAAGAGGTTCTTAAGTGTCAGCTCACCTATCAGTAGGCCCCTTTCAGTAAATGAGGATTGGTTTCGTAGACTTGCACCTGGCAGTCAATTCACCTAGATCTTGTCTAGTGTAAACAACCTAGCCTGGTATATAAACCAATTTTGGGGTAAAAAGGTTTATCTACACCAATTAATGAGGTAGGTTACGCACCTCTTTTTTCCGCTTGGGCTTGTTGCTGCTCCCCTCCTCATCATCATCATCATCAGAGTTCCTCCTCTTGCTGCTGCCTTCCTTGCTACGGCCTGATGATCCCGCACTGGACTTGGATCCTCCAGTGCTGGGGGTTGCACCACTACTACTGCTAGGCTTCTTGTAGGTCTTCATGAACCCAGCAATGAGCTCGGGGCAGCCAAGATTCTTCTCTGGCTCCCATGTGTTGTGCTTTCTGCAAAGAACCATGCATTGTAAAAGCAAGCTTGACATTTGACAGGAGGTATACACACTAGTGTCCCAACAGTTGTAAAAAATTGAGTGAACTAAAAAAAAAAAAAATGACTAAAGCATGTTGAAAATTGCCTTATTTTTAATAAAGATCTGAGAACTAACAAGCACCAAAATAAAGACAATCAGGGAAAATCAAAAAAATTGTGCATTCAGGAGTATTTTTGTCATGGCATGGGGTCTCTTGATTGTCATATTGGTGTCACTCAGCATAAGCCATGGCAAAATGTGTAGGTAGAATTGCAGTAAATTAACTTTTTTTTAAACTACATTGTCTCTGCAGCCATAAGGAGGGCCTCAAATGTTCGGTCGGCAGCTGCGCTAATGGCCACAAAGCCCACTACCTAAGCCACATTATGGAAGGAAGAGGGGGAAAAAAACTGCATTGGTCATTTTACGTGTCCAAAGAATGTTTACCCTCCATGTGTAGGAGTCGGAGAGTTGAACATTAGACACAGTAGCTGACTAAACTCAACTGTGACGTAAGTGTCTGATTAACTCCACCAACAAGTTAAACAGACCAGGCTTTGAGGAATTCAGCTAATACCTTGATTTGCCCAAGGTCAATTAAAAAAATGTATTATGAAACGTTTATCGTGTACTGATGTTTGTCTTCTGTAGTTGCATGCCTTTGATGGCTGAAATACACAATTTTTCAATAAATGTTCATCAAATACAACCACTGGACTGCTCATTGCTGTTGCTCATTTTCATAATGCTACGAAAATGTGCATGTGTCAATTTAATTTCAACAACGGTCAGTGTTTGTATTTGATTACATATTATTAAAAAGTATGGCTTTCAGCAACAAAGGCGTGCAACTACAGAGGACAAACGTTGGTACATGGTAAGCATTTCATAATTAAAAATTGTTGGAAGTATTGACCTTGGGTGAATCGATGTAGTGTGGGCTGAATTCCACAGAGCCTTGTCTCTGCTCAACTCTGTTGAAACATACTGGAAGGGATGACAAATAAAACAAAAATATGGATGGCGAAAGGTAGAAATGAGCTAGCTACAGGAAGCATATTCATATTTAAAACATGTCAAAGTAACATTCCATCACAATCACATGAGGAACATACTTACTCTGAATAGCCTTTCCACTTCAGGAAGAATTCAACTCGGCCCTTCACCGTCCTTCTGTCCAGCACCTTCTCCACAATAAATTCTTCCTCTTCTGAAGATGAGCCTGAGGCACCATCATCATTTTCACGAGTCTTCTTTCCCATGGCTAGCTAGGTTACAGTACCTCAAGTGAGTTAAGTAGCACGTCCCAACTTTAGAGAACCTAGCAAACGTCGAAAGAAGTTTAGAAATGTGTGCAATAAAGTTACACATTGGTCTGCTGTCCATAGCTAACTACGCACACTATGAAGTAATCAAAATTATAAAGCCGATAAACTAGTCAACTTGTCGAGGGTCATCTAGGTTAAACCCTGGCTTAAATGAATTATTTATCAACCATGTCCCGGCGGCTGATTGTCCGTTTAAAAGGAATCACTTGAATTATAAAGTACGCTAGGCTAACGTTTACTCAGTCAGCCAATACGGCTAAATTAGCCGGCATGCGTATATTTGACTTATTTGATACAATTTCCTCTAAATAGGGGTAAAATAACTAGTTAGTTAACCAATTGAGCTTTTAATTCATTGCAGTTTGTTAGTAAACGATGCACAGGGGCACACAAATCTAAATAGTCGAAAGCGTATAGCTACATAAACGTTAGCTAACATGTTTGTCCCAACCAGGTAGCGAACTGTTCACTACCAACGTAGCTAGATAATGTTAGCTAACGAAGCAATTTCGCAAACGTTATCCTCAAGACTTAACTATTTTTTTTAATTAGCTAAGAAATAGCTTCATGTTTTTACTCACTTTTGTAATTCGGATGAATTTATTGGAAACCCAAATTGCTTTCTTCCACCACACGGTTAGCTTCAGCAGTTGGCTGGATGCTTTTTCTGGGCTTTTTGTTCCCCCTCCCCACACGACTTGCTTGCGCGCCAAAAGCACAATAGCAGAGCGTGCACGCCCACGAAACCGTCGGCGTCAAACCAAATAACTGTGATTTAATAAGTAAATGTTGTGGCTAGCGATGTCCACTAAAGAAATCTGCAGACATTTCAGTATCATTTGGCAAGCTTGATCAAATACTACATTACGTTTATTGATACAGACTTGCCAGAACATAACATTTAATTCAGTTGAAGTGACGTAATTTTAACGTACGCATTAAAAACATATTAAACTTAAACTCACGCCCACCCCCGGCTGGTGTCGTTTTATTATTGGATATTGCTGATAACTGACTGTGAAGTACCCAATCGGAGTAGCAGCGGAAGAGGGAAAAATATAATTCAGCGGGAACAGCTAACCAATTGCTGAATCCAAGAGGCGTATCCGTCCCTATTTATTATACTGTTTTCTGTCCAGGCACGGTCGTCTCGCTGTCGCAGAATTTCTGTCCTCGAATAAGGAACAAGGGATCGGAAACTACCAGCAACAATGTCGAAGGAGGTAAGTTTTTCTAAGCAATACCTTCCTGCAATTTTGTGATATATACGTTTAGTGTTTAATATAACGTGCACGTTGACCAATCTATTCAAAATGGCTTTCCCTTCACGAGCGTCTTTGGCAGCTATAATCGTGGGGATGCCGCCATCTTAGCTACAGGCCTCATGGCGTTGATTGTTCTTGCGTTTTATTTAGCCGTTTGAAACGGACGTTAAATGTATCCTTTGTAGTTTACACTACGGTTTTACTATAATATGAATCGATCGTTTGTTCACATTTCCCGGTTTTTAAAAAATCGCTTTGTTTGGTTTACGCTTGCCAAATGTACAATATGGCGCAGGAGTCGACCCCCACCGCCCGTGGTCAAGGCCTTTATTTGGCTACACCCTGCCGACGGCATCAAATATGTTATTGTTTGATCTCCACCACTTGTTTCGGGTAACTTCAGGAATATGTCCAAATGGTTGGCCTAGTTCGCTACAATGTAGCGCTCGCTCTCATTTGCATCTGCTTCTTTCGTTCTAAATGCATTCTCCCTTTATGTCCAGGCCCCACGTGAACCCGAGCAGCTCCGCAAGCTGTTCATCGGAGGTCTGAGCTTCGAAACCACGGATGAGAGTTTGCGAGCACACTTCGAACAATGGGGATCTCTTACAGATTGTGTGGTGAGTATTTTATTTATTTATGTACACATTTCAAACCTTTATACCTAGTTGGCTGCAGTATTACGGAATGGGTTTCCATTGTCTGTCAAGGTGCAATTGGATAACTTATATTGAACATCGGTGTAGGTTTTTAATATTTTTGTAATACACTCAATCGACAGGTAATGAGAGATCCAGCCAACAAGCGCTCCAGGGGGTTTGGGTTTGTCACCTATGCTGGTGTGAATGAGGTTGACGCTGCCATGGAAGCACGTCCCCACAAGGTTGACGGTAGGCTCGTAGAGCCGAAGAGGGCAGTGTCCAGAGAGGACTCCAGCCGACCAGGTGCTCACGTCACAGTGAAAAAAATATTTGTTGGGGGTATCAAGGAAGACACAGAAGACTCCCACCTGCGAGACTACTTTGAGCAATTTGGCAAGATTGAAGTAATTGACATTATGACTGACCGCAACAGTGGCAAGAAGAGGGGCTTCGCCTTTGTCACGTTTGATGACCATGATGCAGTGGACAGGATTGTTAGTAAGTAGTGGTCTGAATGTCTTTCTTTAGAATAAAAATCACTGGCATTTGTCTTGTGCTGTAATTAAGGCAATTTTCTATCCCCAGTTCAGAAGTACCACACACTGAATGGTCACAATTGTGAAGTGAGGAAAGCGTTGTCCAGACAGGAGATGCAGACTACAGGAATGGGTATGAGGGGTGGTAAGTCCATGACTTCTTCATGGCAAGTGGTTTAATCTTGAATTATTTCTGAGGTTGGTCTGGTACTAATGGTTTATCATTTCTTCCCAGGCCGTGGTGGTGGTGGCGGCGGCAACTATGGCAGAGGTGGGGGATACGGAGGTAATGACTTTGGCTGTGATGATGGATACTTCAGTGGCCGGGGTATGTGGTGGTCCTGAACCACTCAATATGTCTGCTTGAACCTGTGTACTTAACCACTTGTGATTGTTTCAATATACTTTAGGTGACGCTGACTCGTCTGTTTCAGGAGGCAGAGGGGGTGGATATGGAGGTGGAGATGGTGGTTACAACAATGGTTATGGGGGAGGAGATGGTAAGACTTGGTTGTTTGACAAACACTACTATTATTCCTGGGTATGTATGTAAACTTCACGTTGTGACATCAGGAAGAGCTATAACATGAGACACACAGCAACAGACTGGTCCATTTACATTTTAGTAATTTATCAGATGCTCTTATCCACAGCGACTTACAGTAAAGTGGATACACTTCTCTTACACCTCCCCCCCCCCCCCCCCCCCGCGAAATCAACCCACGGGGTTCATGTATATCTATAGTGTGTGCGCTTGTTGCTGGCAGTGTATTTAGACTAGAACCTTCCTTTCTATAGGTGGCTATGGAGGAGGGCCCGGTGGTTATGGTGGTGGTAACCGTGGCTACGGTGGAGGACAAGGAGGTTATGGCGGAGGACAGGGTGGTGGCTACGGTGGCGGAAATGGTTATAACGACTACAACAATGGCAATGGCAACGGTGGAAACTTTGGCGGCGGTAAGTCCATGGCCTCACCACAAGAGGCAGCACCAGTTGCTGGTAAGTGGATGGCTTCATAAGCTGTGATCAAATTCTCACACTACATTCTGTTTGGTTAAAGTATTGATCTACTACCTATATTTCCCTTCTAAATGGCATGTAGGAGGCATAAAATGTTACCATATTAAACCTGAGATTTCACATACAAAACCTTAGATGCGTAGGCAGGTAGCCTAGCGGTTAAGAGCGTTGGGCCAGAAACCGAAATGGCCTACTAAATAAGAAGTAGTATGAGAACTCGGTCATAGCTGACTTGATGAAAGTGATGCATGGAATACTCTATCCGAGCTGTACACAAATGATTGGTTATATCCTTGATCCTGTGTAAAATGGCCAGGCGACTCTTCACTAAGTAATGTGACTTTTTAAATGTGTGCAGGTAACTTCGGCGGTGGTGGTGGCGGCAATGGTGGCGGCAACGGCTACAATGACTTTGGCAGCTACAACAATCAGGCTTCCAACTACGGCCCGATGAAGGGTAACAACTTTGGTGGTAGCAGTGGTGGTGGTGGCGGCAGCGGCGGTGGCAGTGGCGGAGGTAGCGGCGGTGGCAGGAACAGTGGCCCATATGGTGGTAGGTGGCGCATATCAGGCTATCAACTACTCAGCCAGTGCTAAGCAACCAGTTAACACGTGTTGGTTTGGCACTTCGTCAGAGAATCTAGATTAGTATGTAATTGTAACATTTAGTTTGTCAAAGCATTTGACTAAATTAACACCTTAATTTGTACTTTGAGTTGACTGAGGCTCTGATTCCACTGTTGACCTTTCCTATGTTTATTGCATTTCAGGTGGTTATGGAGGTAGCTCAGGTGGGGGTGGCGGCGGTGGCGGATATGGCGGGGGCTCCGGTGGACGCAGATTCTAAATGTTCAGAAGGTACGTTTTTAAATGTGACTGTTTGAAACCATAACGTGTGTAGATGAGACTTACGCATATTGTAGGATTTGTTAAATATGTAGCGTTCTGAAACTAGGGGATCCATTCTTTTACACTTTGATACATAGAATCCTTGTAGTTGTGTTTTTAGCTGTTGATCCAAGTGTTAAGAATGCTGGATCTCATGTCGTAGGTTCTGGTCATTCCAACAGTCAGTGCACAGTTTAACTTTATGTTGTTCCATATTGTTCAACAGGACTCAGTACTTAGGAGAGGAGAGCGAGACAAGTGACAGGGCAGCTGCAGGTTTACAACCTAGATCTGCTCAGCCAAACAGATGTGGCAGGTTACATCTGCTACAAGAAGAGATGTGTACAATAGAAATCATGGCGGGGCTTCATACATTTTTCTGTGTTGTCAAACAGGATTATTTGATGTTTCTGGAAAGCAAGCATTCCAATGAGGTTTTATGTAGTTTTTCTTTGAGCCGTTTTTATTTTTGTGTAACTGCAACCAATCAAGTTGAAATAAACCACCTTTCAGTTTTTTTTAAACTGTCGTTCAGTCTTGTTAGTGTCTTTTAGGGGATTGAGGGGGAGGGTGTTTTCTGGTTTGGGTGTTTAATGCATTAGCACAAATACAGATCCACACGACTGACGGATTAGGTCAGTGACTCTTGAAGAAATGTACCACTTCTCAATGGAGACTTGCCTGGCCCTATGTTTTATTCCTTTCTTGCGTGGGACGTCCTTAGCCTCTTCCAATGCACATACTACAGAATGTAGAAAATAACATGTATCCATCACATCAAAGGAAGGTTTGACAAAGTGATACCATAGCATTGAAGTCATTGCTGAACACTGTCACAATGGATTAAGTATGGTAGTATAATACTCAGTCAACAGTTCATGATCTCTTTGAGAACTGCACCGGAGATTTTGAGTTGGCTGGCTAGATCACTCGCCTGTCATACAGCACACCTGCCAGCAAAGGCTAGCTTACATGATGCAGTCTTGAGGCTAGCCAGCCATGGAAGCCAGCTGAGCTGAGGGCGAGTCATAGTAAACAGCCCATCGCCTGACAGGAGCAGTGTGAAGCAGGGGAGAGTGAGTAGCAAGAAGGCATGAGACTAGCAGGCAGCTGCTACCAAATGGCTTAAATGCTGTCTGTGGGTAAGGAGACTTTTCCAACTACTGTTAGTTTAAATAACATGTTCTGTAGTTAGTACGCGCAAACTCTTGTAGTTAATGTAGACTTGAATAGTATAGCATTCATGACCATGTACAGTTTATTTGGATGTGCAGAGATGTTTTATTACAAATCGCTGCCCCCTGTTCATCTGGTAATACAAGGGGCATTGACCTTTGGCACAAATCGTAAAGATATGCTGCAATCCTTGTAATGCATGCTTATGTTGGCAGTCAAACTATGAAATGGTAAGACTTAACGCCTTTCAATGTTATATCGTCTCAGTCTCCTTTTCTTCTGATACTTCCTAGGAAACTGACTCTGCTCTGAAGGGCTGCAACTGAAAGCATGATGAAGTTGAACACAGTAACATTGCACAAGGTAAGTGACTAACCGCTTGATAACGGTTGGAAATATTCATATTTTTTTTGTTTCTCGTATTGTGGGAGAATATCTGAAGCCTCGTCTCTAAGGCTGTCGTGATTTTTGTCTTCTGTTTTAGGGTGCCTGGAGAAATGCAATGGGTTTTTTACTGCAAAGACTGCTGTGCAGTATTTAACTTTTTTTTTTTTTTTACCACATTGGTTTATCAATAAAATATTTTTACATATCTTCTATTTTGGTCCTTTCATTTGCTTAATACTATGATTAAACGGCCACATAGATGGTTAACAAATTTCATCCTCTAATACAATTCATGCAGGGACATAATAGAATTTTCCCAAATATGTCTTGATTGAATGAAGAGGCACTTTCAGGAAGTTAACACACCACTTGAATTTTTCCACCTTGTGTTACAGCCTGAACTTTCATCGAATAAATTGCAACTTCATCACAGTCCTACACCAATACCCCATGTCAGTGGAATTGTTTTTAGATATGTATACATATTTAAAGCTGTCGACCACTTATGGGGAGTAACTATTTTGCTTAGGTAGTTGCATGGACTCTGTGCAATAAGTGTTTAATATGATTTTTGCATGGTGCCTCATCTCTGTACCCCCACACATACAATTATCTGAGGTTGAGCAGTGCATTTCAAACGCCAAGACCAGGGAGTTATTGAATGTCCCTCTGCACATGGTGACATTAATTACACTACAAAGATACAGGTGTCCTTCAAAACGCTGTTGCTGGAGATGGTGGCCAATGGTGACTTTAAAACCATTTAATGGGAGAACACTGAGGCTGGATCAACATTGATACTCTACAATGTTAACCTAAATGAGTGAAAAGGAAGCCTGTACAGAACAAAAATATTCCTGACATGCATCCGCTTGGCAAGAAGATATTACCTATGCCCTGAATACAAAGTGTTATGTTTGGGGCAAATTCAACACATCACTAAGTACGGTGGTTGTGGCTGCATCATGTTATGGGTGTGCTTGTCATCTGCAAGGACAAGGGAGAATGTTTGTTTTTAGTTAAATGGAATTGAGCACAGGTGAAAAACTGGTTCAGTCTGCTTTCCATCAGACCCTAAGAGGCAAATTCACCTTTCAGCAGGACAATAACCTAAAACGCAACCAAATATACACTGGAAGTTGCTTACCAAGACTACATTGAATGTGAGTGGCCTAGTTTTGACTTAATCTATTGTGACTGGAATGGCTGTCTAGCAATTATCAATGTGAGCACTTGGATTTTGTACAATCCAGGTGTGCAAAGCTTAGATGTACCCAGAAAGACTCACCGCTGTCAAAGGTGACACTAACCTATTGACTCGGGTGTAAATACTTGCGTAAAATTTGAAATCATTTTTCGATAAATATGGAATATGTCAAGGGGTATAAATACTTTATGAAGGCACTTCTTACAACATTGAATAAAATGTATCCAGAACAAGCATAGCCATGACTGTACTTGTAACTATTGACTCGATTGTACATATGAGCACAGTATCCTAAACTAACTTGTAGCTGCCATACACTTTCAACATTAACATGCATGTTGGTTTCATGATCTGAAATAAGATGCAAAGATTATTTCTCATTTTGTGCACATTTGTTTATCCCTGTTAGTGAGCATTACTCTTTGCCAAGATAATCCTTCCAACTCAGGTGTGGCATATCAAGAAGCTGATTAAACGGCATGATCATTACACAGGTGCACCTGCTGGGGACAATAGCCACTAAAGTGTGCAGTTTGGAACCACAACACAATGCCACCGACGTCTCAAGTTTTGAAGGAGAGTGCAATTGGCATGCTGAATGCAGGAATGTCCACCATGCTAATTTCTCTACCATAAGCTGCCTCCAAGGTCGTTTTGGAGAATTTGGCAGTACGCCCAACCTGCCTCACAACCGCAGACAACGTGTGGGCGAGTGGTTTGCTGATGTCAACAGTGCACCATAGTGGGGTTATGGTATGGGCAGGCATAAGCTACAGACAATGAACACAATTGCGTTTTATAGATGGCAGTTTGAATGCACAGTGATACCATGTTGAGATCCTGAGACCCATTTTTATTTTTTTGGTATTTGTGACTAACAGATGCATATCTCTATTCCCAGTCATGTGAAATCCATAGATTAGGGCCTAATTGATTTATTTCAATTAACTTATATGAACTTTAACTCAGTGAAACTCTGAAATTGTTGCATTTTATATTTTTGTTCAGTATACTTAATGGCTCTTACTGTACTGTATCAACATTTCATAATGGTGTATAAAAAGTGAGGCAGTATACAATAGCTGTCCAATAGATTTCATTTTTACATTATTCCCCATCCAACACGTCAGTACGTGGCACCAGGTATACGTTCCCATCAGGGGTCTGCTGTAGAGAGTAGTCCTCTATAGAGTAGGGATGTCCATCCTGATCCCGGAGCTGAGAGAACACTTCCGCATACAAGTCTGTGAGGCGGTGTTTAACAATAGCCAGGTTGTGTTGGAACTCCATTCTCTCTCTGGCCAGGTGATCCCTCTGGGCCTGCAGTTGACCCAGCTCTCCCTCCAGGTAAACTATATTCTCCAGCTTCCTCTTCCTGCAGTTCTGAGCTGCCACCTTGTTCTTCCCCCGCCGGCGGATGTCTCTGACGAGGGCGAGCTGGGCGTCTGTGAGCGTGTACTTGGTCAGGAGCTCGTTGAAGTCGTCCACGGGTAGGTTGATGATCTTCTCCAGAGGGAAAGGGATCTTGAGGGCGTGAGCTCTGCGTTCGTCCCGGCTCAAAGGGACAGAAGGAGGGTTGCCTCTGGGTTTTACATAAAACGCCTGAGAAGAGCTCCCTATGCTGACAGAGCTGTTAAGGTGCAAGTCATTCAATGCACTCGGTAAACCCTGTTGACGTTTCATTGACATGGGAGGCAGGAAGTGAGGCTGCGGTTGCATTTGGGATGGTTGTGTTACAGGGAAGTAAGAGGGGTGTGGCCCTGAGTAGGGGTAGGACTGGGTAGGATGCTGCTGATAATCCAAGGAGTAAAGGAGGCTACCTCTCCTCCCTTGCTCACCCATACTCTCCATCCCCCTGTGACTATAGTTCAGACCAACCTCTGTGCTTGAACAAGCAGGTACGCCAGTCATGACATCATCCGGTGAGGCCAGCGGTGGGCTAGACCCCAACGATAGGCCCGAGTCAGACTCCAGATCATCCACAGTGCATGGTTGGTGTTTGCCCTGCCTGTGATCAGTCCCTAGCATGTGTCGACTCGGACCCTGAGAGAGGCCGGCATTGTCTTTTCCAACAGACCCCTCACCACCGACACTCGTCAGACTCATATGTTCTAGGAAGTTCATCTGCGGTGGTGGTAGAGGGTTCAGAACTCTGGGATTCAGCTGGGCTCCAGAATGAGTTCCAGAATGTCTGTACAGTGCCTCAGTTAATTCACTGGTAGCCTGATGCTGGCAGGCTGGCATTACTTCAGAGTAGGTTCCCTCATATGCAACATCACGGTTTGTCTCACCACAACAGGGGAGAGGCTGTGTATGAGAGTGAGACTGAACCATGCTATAACTTCCCAGAGATATAGGTGGCTCTGTGGGATGGTACTGAATAGTTTCATATGGGCCATCATGGGGGACCTCAAACTCCTAAAATGAAAAACAAAGTAAGAATCATTAGTTAATGCTTTGTCTTATCATTACAGTTTATCATTACTATGTTACTTTATGTATAAAACAAAACAATTCTACACATTTATCACTGAGGTTTAAATTGCTATGTGTATTTGTGAACATGTGAAATACCATTTCATAGGAGAATGAATAAATAATCTATGGGGAATGAGTGTGAGAAATGAAACTTTAAAGCAGTGTGGGGGGGGGGGCAGGCTTGAAAAGGAAGTGAGGGGTCAGGCTATCTTACCTGCTGCCCGTAGCACACAGTTCACCCCCACCTTGGTATACACCCATAGCTCACAGTTCACCCCCACCTTGGTATACACCCATAGCTCACAGTTCACCCCCACCTTGGTATACACCCATAGCTCACAGTTCACCCCCACCTTGGTATACACCCATAGCTCACAGTTCACCCCCACCTTGGTATACACCCATAGCTCACAGTTCACCCCCACCTTGGTATACACCCATAGCTCACAGTTCACCCCCACCTTGGTATACACCCATAGCTCACAGTTCACCCCCACCTTGGTATACACACATAGCACACAGTTCACCCCCACCTTGGTATACACACATAGCTCACAGTTCACCCCCACCTTGGTATACACACATAGCTCACAGTTCACCCCCACCTTGGTATACACACATAGCTCACAGTTCACCCCCACCTTGGTATACACACATAGCACACAGTTCACCCCCACCTTGGTATACACACATAGCTCACAGTTCACCCCCACCTTGGTATACACACATAGCTCACAGTTCACCCCCACCTTGGTATACACCCATAGCTCACAGTTCACCCCCACCTTGGTATACACACATAGCTCACAGTTCACCCCCACCTTGGTATACACACATAGCTCACAGTTCACCCCCACCTTGGTATACACACATAGCTCACAGTTCACCCCCACCTTGGTATACACCCATAGCTCACAGTTCACCCCCACCTTGGTATACACCCATAGCTCACAGTTCACCCCCACCTTGGTATACACCCATAGCTCACAGTTCACCCCCACCTTGGTATACACCCATAGCTCACAGTTCACCCCCACCTTGGTATACACCCATAGCTCATGCTGCCCATGCAAGTCTCTCTTAGGTGTGTTATCAAGTTTCATGTGAAAACAGGTGGTCATTGTGCTATGCAAGGGGCTGCTTGCGATGTACAGTGCTGTGCTTGCCCCCACTCCCTGTCTCTTTATCCTGCCATAACTCAATTGGCCCATTGTCGAGTGTGTGTTACTTTTTAAGTGGGAATACTCAGCATTTCCTTAGATTAGATGTGTATACATAAACTTGACACTACTGTGGTTGGTTTGCAAGATTGTGTCATTTTCTCTTTTCTGTCTGTCTGTTTGTGGTTGCCTAATTCACTGCCATGGGAGTGTTTTGCTAAGAGAGGCCAACAGTATGAAATTGCATCTCACACAGTAAGGATATCATTAAAAACAATAGCTATAGTTTTCCATATCACTATGGCTACATGACCAGCTGTTGTAGGCAGAAGAGAGAGGCTTTCAATCAAACTCAAATCACATTTCAGCTATATGGTTACATAATTATCAGGCTATTGAATACTCATCCTCCTACCTGAAGCTCTGTGATGGCCATCAGTTCCTGCCAGGCCAGGTCCATCTCTGGGTCGTGGGGTGCTCCACGTGACCGGGCTCCAGGGGCATAGGTGGGCATCGACACCCCCCCACACAGCCTGCCCGGATTCGCCAAGCCCTGGAGAATGAATTGGTAAATGCTGTAAATCTTAGATATCTTTGAGTTATGGCATTTTTATGCTTTATTTTACAACCCTATTTTGACGGTATTTACACTTACAACATGAAAAATGTAATGATAGATACTTTCTGGTACTTGCTTCGTCAAATAGTTGAATACAATTGGTCACAATCATATGTAGGTATGCGTGTTTTAATGAATAAAACATAACCCTTTTTCACAGGAAAGAATCCGATGGCCAGCAAATACACAACCACCACACAACGTTGTCTCAATGGTCTATTTCATTACATGATGTCACCCACCTCACTTTGTCTCCTCTGTGGGAGTATGTAGTTGGCTGCTGCACACATTCAGGACAGGCTGTGGTTGCAGGGAACCCTCCGGGAACAGACGGACAGAAACCACGATTATTATCAGCTTTTTTCATTTTTATTTCGCCATCAGAATACACTGATTACATGCTGAACTCCTCTCTATTGATTCAACACGTGGATGCTAACGCACAAAGGAAAAACACTATAGAAGTCTCACCTCATCTAAGAAAAACACTACATGTTACAATCCTTGAAGAGAACCTGGTGTATTCATCACCTCCGTAAACTGAACACGCACCTCATTTCATACTGCAGAAAGATGCACATACCATAAAGGTAGACCCACTAGAGATGGCTACATGTACTAGATGAGTGTTTGGGTGATGTTCTGTGTTGAACTGTTTAGGACATGCGACAACCAGGCACACAGAGTTCCGTTGGGCTGGATCCCTCCTATCAGCTGAGCTGTGGTGCTACTAGGCCAGTCACTGATAAGACAATCTGCTGGGAGACAGCACAGCGCTCCCTCTGCAGCAGAGGCTGGGGCCTATGCAGTCAGGCCTATGCTTCTTAGTGTAAATTGAAAGTCAGTGAGGGTTTTATAACCTTTATAAATGGTTTAACCTTTAAAATGCTTTATAAGATTTAACGTATTTTATCCCTGTTTAGACTCTTTGGATCAGTAATGAGGATAGTGGACATTGGGACATTCCCATTAATAAGTGCTCATTTGAGAGTAGCAGACAGTACACTGTCCTGGTTTTTATCGTCATTGTACCACACATGAATTTCATATTTAGTTTTATGTATTGTAGTTGGCACTATAGATACTGACTAAGATACTTTGGATGATGAGCGATCATAGTCTAACTTTTGAACAATGGACATGCAAAAACTAAGTTATGCATCGTCCAGCATTTACTGGCATTCCTCACTGGCTTTGTTTGGAACTCAACATCATTCAAGCAACTTATTTATACTCAGGAACAGAGCAGGAATCCTCTGCAACAGCACAATGATGACCATTCCATCTTCCATTACCACAATTGTTTATTTACTTTAGTTTTTTTTTTTTATTCTCATCTCCCCGGCAACACAAAATATTTTCAAGCAATCTGTATATGCCAAGTTTTCCTGATTTAAAGATCTTAGTGATAAAGTATATCATTTACAACATAGGATACATTGCTGCTTCAGAGGAGAAAATGTGATTCATTACTTTGGCTCACACATTCGCATGTCACTCTCACACAGCTAGGAGGTGATGGCGCTCACCTGAACACTATTGCGAAGATGTGACATTATCCCACAAAATACCCAGTCGCCTAATTCATCAAACCACTACATGGTCATCCATCTTTGTATTTTTACTCTGTGATCTGTAGCTACAGGTTCCCATGCATAGCATAAACAACATAGATGGGCTTGTAACTCATATCCTGCCATAACCACTGTTATGTTTGTGGTGAAGGCTGTTTCCTCTAGTACTGAGGGGACAGATAAAGTCGCCTGGCCTGGCTATGAACCACGTCTTACAGATCTTACATCAGGTGTAGCATTAACACAAAAAGCAGCTCAGAGTGAGAAGGTGGTGGACTATACATGAATATCACAGTCCTACTACTCAGCATACATTTTTTACTCACATTACTAGGCGCAAGGGCAACAATGCTAACCCAGGTAGAGTACTGTGGACAAGATACAAGGATGCAATGTGTAGTTCTGAAGAGTAATCTCTTAGAAATGGTCAGTAGGTAACCATGACACTAATTCCTGAAGAGGACAAATAAGGCTTGAAGAGTAACAGTGAATAGGTCATTTACTAACTGGAGATAACTTATTTTAGCCATTCATTTATCTGGCCTAAATACTTTCTACTCAATATATAGGCTACTAAGATGACAGTTTGATTATAAATATATGCTTGTTCTTCATCTTGGGCATTTGCATAATGTTTTTAATATATGCTTGTGACTATTTTTGAATTTAGTGGCAATTGATTGTCAGTTGTATGTTGTCAAGGGGATTATGTTTGTTGAATAACCAGCTATCAATTGCTTCTAATATTTTTGAGAACCTGTTTTGCACAGTGATGACAAGGTAATAATGAATGTATGAAAAAGGAAAAACAGGGTATATTTATAACATGAAAGAAGTAGCATTATCTGGCAATGAAAAAAAGCTGGAGAAAGAACATACCTGAGCAACATGTCTCTGAGTCTTCAACACGTGTTCGGGAGACAAAACTCTTCAGAATGACACAGTAGAAACATAATAATCCTGGTGAGATGAATAAAATGACTTTATATTCACTTTTGTGAGGACGACGGTGAACGTGTCCACTTTTAACCGACCATTATAGGGAGTGCATGTGCTTTCACTCTTTCTATCTCTCGCTCTCTCTCTCGCTCACTCTCTCTCTTTCTGTGTTTCTCTCTCTGCCAATCTCTAGCTCTCTGCTCTGCTACATAGACAGTCCCCAGCATAAAAGGGGTGTCTCTGCCTCCGATGTAAGCAACTTTCCTGTAAAGCAACCACACCACCGTTTTTAGCATGCTTCTATCATTAATAAAACACTTGCACTCTGACAAAAAAATCCCCTTTTCCCCACAAGAGAAAACTACAGACCAAGGACACGACATAACCCCAAACAACCCCTTGTTACCTTTTAAAACAAAGGCAAATTAGTCTTAGCTAGGATGAATAGATGTTTCATCTACATGTTGTCTACATTCTTTGACTAATTAACCATTATTACTCATAGACATGACACAACATGATGCACAAATCCTTATACAAATCTAGCTGATCGCGAGTCAGCGAGTCCGCTTCGTACAAAATGCCTATAAGAAAGCTTCCCTCAGAAGTCCTCTGAAAGGAGAGGTTTGTGGAGTGTGATCTGGAGCACCTGGAGTTAAACCACCCTGGTATTGATTGCTGTTAGAGAGGGCCCTGTGCAAGTGGGGGACGGGGGTGAGTTGCAGACAGGCTGGATTGAGACTTAGTTTAGTAGGGATGGAATGTACACCTCCACCAGGTAAGAAAGGCTACATTGTTCTTATATCTGGCAGAGCAACCACTGAGGGAGAGAGAGGAGCAAGGGGAGAATGGAGAGGAGCGTGACTTACAAAACTCTCCCCACCACTGCCCCAATCTAACACATTCTGTATGCATAAAGACAAGCCTAACCTGTCTAATGAGTAACACTAGCACTGTAGACATTTTACTAGACTTATCTATACACATCTAGGAATTGGTCATTGGTAATAAGCCAATTTAAGTCTTGTGAATTATTTGATGAGCTTGGTGGAGTAGTTTTACTTCTGTGCAGTAATGTACATATAGCAGTCGTCCAAAGGGCTGCTGTGGTATTCTCATGTTCCAAATCTGGATGCATAGTAACGACATGCAACATTAATGTTTTTCCAAAAAAACTACATGAAAGGGGAATTCTACAAAATCGATTTATACAGGTGGGGTTCATATTTCCAAAACGTTGAATAAAGAAACAAGAAACCAGTCATATTTGTAAATCACAAGGAACATACACTGAGTGTACAAAATATTATGAACACCTGCTCTTTCCATGACATAGACTGCAGGTGAATCCAGGTGAAAGCTATGATCCCTTATTGATGTCACTTCTTAAGTCGACTTCAATTAGTGTGTAGATGAAGGGGAGGAGACAAGTTAAAGAAGGATGTTTAAGGCTTGAGACAATTGAGACATGGATTGTGTATGTGTGCCATTCAGAGGGTGAATAGGCAAGACAAAAGATTGAAGTGCCTTTGAACGAGGGTATGGAAGTAGGTGCCAGGCGCAATGGTTTGAATATGTTAAGAACTGCAACACTGCTGGGTTTTTCACACTCAACAGTTTCCCATGTGTATCAAGAATGGGACACCACCCAAAGGACATCCAGCAACATTGACACAACTGTGGGAAGCACTGATGTCAACATGGCCTTGTGGAATGCTTTCGACGCCATGTAGAGTCCATGCCCCAACGAAGTGAGGCTGTTCTGAGGGCAACTCAAAATTATGAAGGTGTTCCTAATGTTTTGTACACTCAGTGTACTTCTAATAGTACACATAAAAGAACATGGCAGAAGTTTTAAAAAGTCATATTATAAAGTAAGATCCCAGCTCCAAGCCACAGATTATGATGATGTTTTGTGTCATTGTTCTAAAAAAATTGAACAAGTAGGTGGCTGACAGAGTCAAGAGAGGTGGGTGTCTACCAGGAATCAGAGAGAGAAGGGACTTCCCAACTTCTCAGCTTCCTAGCACCCAGCCCCCTACTCACCCACCTCCTAAGGATGCCAAAGACTAGGCTGTTATTACCCAGACCACAATGGTTTTCACCCTAATTGCAGTTCCTCTCTCAACGCCCCCTCTATGTGGTGGTGTTTGTTTGCAGCAATTGGTCTTTGACATCTTGGGTAAGTACTTTTCAATTTGTTCTGCTTTAAAGTGTCTCTTGATTTTGGTAAGATTTCTTGTCCATTCCCATGATTTGTATAACATCTCTGAGTATAATCGCCCAAACTCACTATTTATTTATTCCTTTGTCCCTGTCCCCTTGGCCCCCCGAGACACGGCCTGTTCACCCCGCTATCATCCAGAAGGCGAGGTCAGTACAGGTGCATCAAAGCTGGGACAGAGACTGAAAAACAGATTATATCTCAAGGCCATCAGACTGTTAAATAGTCACCACTAGCCAGCCTCCACGCAGTAGCCTGCCCAGAACTTAGCCACTGTCACTAGTCGGCTACCGCCCGGTTACACAACCATGCACCTTAAAGGCTGCTGCCATATGTACATGGTCATAGAACACTGGTCACTTTAATAGTGTATACATACTGTTTAACTGACTTCATATTTATATACTGTATTTTAGTCAAGGCCAACCTATTCAACTATTGCTGTACATATACTATTCTTCAGATATACTACATATTCTATCCATATACTGTCCATAATGTCTATACATCCCATCACATACATAAATACTGTACATATATACACTACCGTTCAAAAGTTTGGGGTCACTTAGAAATGTCCTTGTTTTTGAAAGAAAAGCACATTTTTGTCCATTAAAATAACATCAAATTGATCAGAAATACAGTGTAGACATTGTTAATGTTGTAAATGACTATTGTAGCTGGAAATGGCAGATTTTTAGTGGAATATCTACATAGGCGTACAGCGGCCCATTATCAGCAACCATCACTCCTGTGTTCCAATGGCATGTTCTGTTAGCTAATCCAAGTTTATAATTTAAAAGGCTAATTGATCATTAGAAAACCCTTTTGCAATTATGTTAGTACAGCTGAAAACTGTCATGCTGATTAAGGAAGCAATAAAACTGGCCTTCTTTAGACGAGTTGAGTATCTGGAGCATCAGCATTTGTGGGTTCGATTACAGGTTCAAAATGGCCAGTAACAAAGAACTTTCTTCTGAAATTTGTCAGTCTATTCTTGTTCTGAGAAATGAAGGCTATTCCATGCGAGAAATTGCCAAGAAACTGAAGATCTCGTACTACTCCCTTCACAGAACAGTGCAAACTGGCTCTAACCCGATTAGAAAGAGGAGTGGGAGGCCCCGGTGCACAACTGAGCAAGAGTACAAGTACATTAAAGTGTCTAGTTTGAGAAACAGACGCCTCACAAGTCCTCAACTGGCAGCTTCATTAAATAGTACCCTTCTCATTCAAGGGTTTTTCTTTATTTTTACTATTTTCTACATTGTAGAATAATAGTGAAGACATCAAAACCATGAAATAACACATATGGAATCATAACCAAAAAGTGTTAAACAAATCAAAATATATTTTATATTTGAGATTCTTCAAAGTAGCCACCCTTTGCCTTGATGACAGCTTTGCACACTCTTGGCATTCTCTCAACCAGCTTCATGAGGTAGTCACCTGAAATGCATTTCAATTAACACGTGTGCCTTTTTAAAAGTTAATTTGTGGAATTTCTTTCCTTCTTAATGCGTTTGAGCCAATCAGTTGTGTTGTGACAAGGTAGGAGGGGTATTTGGTAAAAGACCAAGTCCATATTATGGCAAGAACAGTTCAAATAAGCAAAGAGAAACAACTGTCCATCATTACTTCAAGACATGAATTTCAGTCAATGCGGAAAATTCTAAGAACTTTGAAAGTTTCTTCAAGTGCAGTCGCAAAAACCATCAAGAGCTATGATGAAACTGGCTCTCATGAGGACCGCCACAGGAAAAGAAGACCCAGAGTTACCTCTGCTGCAGAGGATAAGTTCATTAGAGTTAACTGCACCTCAGATTGCAGCCCAAATAAATGCTTCACAGAGTTCAAGTAACAGACACATCTCAACATCAACTGTTCAGAGGAGACTGTGTGAATCAGGCCTTCATGGTCGAATTGCTGCAAAGAAACCACTACTAAAGGACACCAATAAGAAGAGGAGGTGCATGTTCTACTCATTCTACTCCATGATTAATAATGTGTTTTTCCCTTCTTCCTCTAAATAGGTATTTGTTTTATTATTGTCACCATTGTGTCATTAGAGAGGAAGAGGTGCGGTATTGGAGGTCATGCTTTAACAATCCAAAAACATGCTGTATATGATTCGAGTGGAAAAAATACCTCAGCACTGAACAACATGAGAATGTTGTTTCTCCTGGTTGTGGTCTGAAGAAGGGGAAAAATGAGCCAGTAGCTGCTTGGAAAAGAGAGGAAAAGAGACATGACATGGAAAGTAGAAATAGTACTAGTAGTAGTACTTTATTGATACCATGGAGGGGAATGTCATGCATCACCACAAGTATATCAGCAATACATCATGTTCAGAGACAGGACATGGGCCAATAGCAATGATGATACTATTCAACATAAACCCCAGCCCAATTCCTAAGTAAATATCAATGTGTGTTCACATTGCATGGCAAATGCAAGTTAGTGGACAGTAAACATCGCCCAGCATTGTGCAACGGACGGTGCAAGGCAGGGAGGTTGGAGGGACAATGCGATAGCATGGGCTGCTCCCCTCTCCCCATCTCATGCTTAAAACCACAGCAGTTAGCAGCTCCCTTCATAAGCACCCAACGCTGCTTTTATCAGCACCGAGCAGAGCTTCCGCCACCCAGCATCCTCCCTTCCCTCCTCTGTCTCCCCTCTCTCACTCTGTTTCTGCATCCATGAATGGATGCAGACACACACACACACAAACACAAACACTTCCAATTACTTCGCACCCCACTATGACCATACACATTCCTGTTGTACTTCCTGCTGATAAATAATGTAATCTCATTATTGTTTGAAGTACAAAGTCAATAGCTTTTCAAAATGTGAGGTTTGAAAAGGTGACGGTGTATTGTGAAATATCACAAGTAGCCTAATCTGTACATCTTATCATTGGTCATATTGAGACATTACCAATGAATGCAATGATACTGCAGGTTAATGTTCCTCATTTGTTGTTTGTCAGGGGTAATGATTGGTCAATGGCAAACATTTTACTCAACCGCAACAGACCGTCATCAGGTGTACTGTAATGATGACTGTAATAGAACTACCCGAGAAAGTGGATATTTCTTATACCAGTACATGCTTTTTGGAGATCCTGTTGTTTAATTTAGTCATCATATTGATTAAGGTGTTCATTTTAAGTGGCTTGAGTACTTTAGTAGGAGGCATAATGCAAAAGTGTTGCCTTTAGACTTTACACTGTCAACGTCTTACGGTTTTCCATCAGTTACATGAAAAGCTGTTCTCCTGTATCTCTCACTACAACAGAGTTTATTTGAAAAGCTAGTAGCTATGTTTATGGAGGCCCTCTCCCCTCTCTATGACCTGTCTTTCACATTCAATACTATTGAATTGAAAGGAAAACCCATTTGCCCATCTTGTATAGAGGTAAATCACAGATAGAACAACGAGACAGATATTTCACTGGATGTTTAATTGTGAAGCATCCACTTGGCGTTTCCACTCACTACAAAATATGGTAGTGAGAGGAAGCCCACTGGCAGGCAGTGGGAGAAGATGGAACTAGATGGATTTTAGCCGACATTCTGCAAATTTTCTCATCAATGAAACATTTGATCTCAATACAGTGTTCTGTTCCCAAAACTTAGAATTTGTTATGAACAGAGTTGACTAAAGTTTGTAGACTTTACCCTTTGCAAAGTTTTTTTTTAAATTGCGTTGTTTAGAAGGAGTGCAAAGGCAATCCTTCTAAAGGCACTCCCTGAGTTATTGAACACGTGCACTTCACATAGTAGGCGTTCCCTAACGGAAATATGCAGGTCATGCTAAAATGCGCCAATAGGATCTTGCTAGCTGGTGCTTGGCTCTGCCCCACTCCTTGCTTGTTCTACACACTATGACTAATTTGTTCCCATTGGAAACGACAGGCTGTGGTCTATCTTGATTTAGTTCTACAAATCTTTGGATAAATTATTAATACATTTTTTGATTAGGCATGTAAAGTAGCAACAGTCACTGTTGTCATGGTTATATTGAGAATAGTCTATACAGTAAAATCACAGGCAATTCAAGTACAAGATCAGAGGATTCGGTTAAAACCTAAATGTTCTTATACTTCTAAACTACAAACAATATGGCATGCCAACATTCCTCTAAGAAGCATCAACCTTTTAACTGAACAGTTCAAGGCTGCATATTGTGTTTCCTCTCAGACATCAAGGGTCATTTCGAAATCTTTAGTGGTAAAATTGTGAAAAACCATTGCAACATTGCAAAATGTGTCGGTTAACCACAGGACTGTTGCAAGTGTATTTTTTTGTAATCATATGCTATCATTTAATTCAGGCTATATAATCTATAATATGAATTTACATTTAAGTTTGGAAGCATACATTCTAGGACCTAAATAATAACTTTAATGGCAATGTGCCTTTCCCCAGAAAACAATATTACAATCACAATACTGCCTGCAATAACAGACATAATTGATGTCTTAACCAAAATAGAGGTTGACACGTAAACACTGATGTCATGCTGAATGGATTGGGAATAAAAAAGGGAAAATCCCATCAGCATCAACATCCATGGGTTTCCAGATTGATACTTCCCAGAAGAAACAACCAGGATAATTAGGTTGGTTTATTGTGGGAGGATCTTTAAAAAAAACGTTTCATACGACATGTCCGAATATACTCAGACACACATTGGAATCAAAGGGGAAATCAGAGGATCTATGGCCAGAGAGGAACACAGTTGGCCTACCTCCATTACCGTAGGCCTTTATATCATGGTTATATAAAAGTTACATAATGCTGCAATGTAAAATCTAATGTTTGCAGGGGTGTAGTTGAAGAACATGCCCTCAAAGAGCTTGTCCTTTGGTCAAAGAAATCTAACTGACTTGAGACTTTTATAATACCCCAATTGTGGCTATGTGGTATACCACCACCATTCTGCTTGCTGGAAATGTTACTACCTAACTGCACAGTCCCTCCCTGACTTTGTCTTGATTTGGTACAGTCAGCTCCTACAACCACAAACTTTGGCCCCTGAATCTGATACCTAAACACAATTAAAGCCTGCATAATTAATTATATGAGCAGGTAACCCAATTGTTTAATTTACAGTAACAGAAACATTACATTCAAAGTATATTCTCTCAAGTATTGCACCTAATTAGAATGACCTGGACCGGTGATTGACTTGATTGAAATAGGTGTCTGTACTCATTTTGGTTGCGGTACTGTTTATATTTAGGTGCAGGAGCTTCACAATGCTTTTTAGCTAATATTCTATGCGGTTACAGGAGCTCTAGCAGTAGCAAATTTGAGGTGCTGGTACTCAGCTCCGGTGAGCTCCTGCCCAAGTCAAGCAATAGTCTGGACCAATTATGTACAGTGCATTCGGAAAGTATTCAGACACCTTGACTTTTTCCACATTTTGTTACGTTACGGCCTTATTCTAAAATTGATTAAAAAAAACATTTTCATCAATCTACACATAATACCCCATAATGACGAAACAAAAACAGGTTTTTATCATTTTTTGCAAATGTATTAAAAGTAAAACACTGAGATACTTTATTTACATAAGTATACAAACCCTTTGATATGAGCCTCGAAATTGAGCTCAGGTGCATCCTGTTTTCAATCATCATCCTTGAGATGTTTCTACAACTTGATTGGAGTCCACCTGTGGTAAAATCAATTGATTGCACATGATTTGGAAAGGAACACATCTTTCTATATAAGGTCCCACAGTTCAAATCAAATCAAAGCAAATTGTATTTGTCACATGCGCCGAATACAACAGGTGTAGACCTTACATGGAAATGCTTACTTACAAGCCCTTAACCAACAATGATTTAAGAAAAAAATAGAAAAGAAAAGTAACAAATAATTAAACAGCATCAGTAAAATAACAAGCGAGGCTATATACAGCGGGTACCGGTAGAGAGTCAATGTGCGGGGGCACCGGTTAGTTGAGATAATATGTACATGTGGTTAGTGTTAAAGTGACTATACATAGATTATAAACAGAGAGTAGCAGCAGCATAAAACAGGGGTCTGGGTAGCCCTTTGATTAGCTGTTTAGGAGTCTTATGACTTGGGGGTAGAAGCTGTTAAGAAGCCTTTTGGACCTAGACTTGGCGCTCTGGTACCGCTTGCCGTGCGGTAGCAGAGAGAACAGTCTATGACTAGGGTGGCTGGAGTCTTTGACAATTTTTAGGGCTTTCCTCTGACACCGCCTGATATAGAGGTTCTGGATGGCAGTAAGCTTGGCCCCAGTGATGTACTGGCCCGTACGCACTACCCTCTATAGTGCCTTGCTTTCAGAGGCCGAGCAGTTGCCATACCAGGCAGTGATGGGACCAGTCAGGATGCTCTCGATGGTGCAGCTGTAGAACCTTTTGAGGATCCGAGGAACCATGCCAGATATTTTCAGTCTCTTGAGGGGGAATAGGCTTTGTCGTACCCTCTTCACGACTGTCTTAGTGTGTTTGGACCATGATAGTTTGTTGGTGATGTGGACACCAAGGAACTTGAAGCTCTCAACCTGTTCCACAACAGCCCCGTCGATGAAAATGGGGGCATGCTCGGTCCTCCTTTTCCTGTGGTCCACAATCATCTCCTTTGTCTTGATCACGTTGAGGGAGAGGTTGTTGTCCTGTCACCACACTACCAGGTCTCTGACCTTCTCCCTATAGGCTGTCTCATCGTTGTCAGTGATCAGGCCTACCACTGCTGTTTCATCTGCAAACTTGATGATGGTGTTGGATTCGTGCATGGCCATGCAGTCATGAGTGAACAGGGAGTACAGGAGGGGACTGAGTATGCATCCCTGAGGGGCCCCCGTGTTGAGGATCAGCGTGGCGGATGTGTTGTTCCCTACCCTTACCACCTGGGGGCGGCCCGTCAGGAAGTCCAGGTTCCAGTTGCAGAGGGAGGTGTTTAGTCCCTGGGTCCTTAGTTTAGTGATGAGCCTTGAGGGCACTATGGTGTTGAACACTGAGCTGTAGTCAATGAACAGCATTCTCACATAGGTGTTCCTTTTGTCCAGGTGGGAAAGGGCAGTGTTGAGTGCAATAGAGATTGCTTCATCTGTGGATCTGTTGGGTCGGTATGCAAATTGGAGTGGGTCTAGGGTTTCTGGGATTATGTTGTTGATGTGACACATAACCAGCCTTTCAAAGCACTTCATGGCTACAGACGTGAGTGCTACGGGTCGGTAGTCATTTAGGCAGGTTACCTTAGTGTTCTTGGGCACAGGGACTATGGTGGTCTGCTTGAAAAATGTTGGTATTACAGACTCAGTCAGGGACAGGTTGAAAATGTCAGTGAAGACACTTGCCAGTTGGTCAGCACATGCTCGGAGTATACGTCCTGGTAATCCATCTGGCCCTGCCTCTTGTGAATGTTGACCTGTTTAAAGGTCTTACTCACATCGGCTACGGAGAGCATGATCATGCAGTCATCTGGAACAGCTGGTGCTCTCATGCATGTTTCAGTGTTATTTGCCTCGAATCGAGCATAGAAGTAATTTAGCTTGTCTGGTAGGTTCGTGTCACTGGGCAGCTCGTGGCTTTGCTTCCGTTTGTTGACAGTGCATGTCATAGTAAAAACCGAGCCATGAGGTCGAAGGAATTGTTCGTAGAGCCCCAAGACAGGATTGTGTTGAGGCACAGGTCTGGGGAAGGGTAACAAAAAAAAATCTGCAGCATTGAAGGTCCCCAAGAACACAGTGGCCTCCATCATTCTTAAATGGAAGAAGTTTGGAACCACCAAGACTCTTCCTAGAGCATGCCGCCCGGCCAAACTGAGCAATCGGGGAGAAGGGCCTTGTTCAGGGAGGTGACCAAGAACCCAATGGTCACTCTGATAGAGCTCCAGAGTTCCTCTGTGGAGATGGGAGAACCTTCCAGGGAGACAACCATCTCTGCAGTACTCCACCAATCAGGCCTCTATGGTAGAGTGGCTAGATGGAAGCCATTCCTCAATAAAAGGCACATGACAGCCTGCTTGGAGTGTGCCAAAAGGCACCTAAAGGACTGTCAGACCATGAGAAACAATATTCTCTGGTCTGATGGAACAAAGATTCAACTATTTGGCCTGAATGCCAAACGTCACGTCTGGAGGAAACTGGCACCATCCCTACGGTGAAGCATGGTGGTGGCAGGATCATGCTGTGGTGATGTTCTTCAGCTGCAGGGAATGGGAGACTAGTCCGGATTGAGGGAAAGATGAACGGAGCAAAGAACAGAGAGATCCTTGATGAAAACCTCCTTCAGAGTGCTCAGGACCTCAGACTGGGGCGAAGGTTCACCTTCCAACAGGACAACAACCCTAAGCACAGAGCCAAGACAACGCAGGATTGGCTTCAGGACAAGTCTCTGAATGTCCTTGAGAGGCCCAGCCAGAGCCCAGACATCTCTGGAGAGACCTGAAAATAGCTGTGCAGCAACGCTCCCCATACAACCTGACAGAGCTTGAGAGGATCTGCAGAGAGGAATGGGAGAAACTCCCCAAATACAGTTGTGCCAAGCTTGTAGCGTCATACCCAAGATGACCCGAGGCTGTAATCACTGCCAAAGGTGCTTCAACAAAGTACTGAGTAAAGGGTCTGAATACTTATGTAAATGTAATATTTCCGTTTTTAATTTTTAATACATTTGCAACAATTTCTAAAAACCTATTTTTACTTTGTCATTATGGGGTATTGTGTGTAGATTGATGAGGAAAAAAATGATTTAATCAATTTTAGAATAAGGCTGTAATGTAACAAAATGTGAAAAAAGTCAAGGGGTCTGAATACTTTCTGAATGCACTTTATATAAACCCTTGATTGCCGATGCTATGTATTGGCCATTGAGAGGCTTTGAAGCCACCGGTTGGCCATATTGGCACTCCCCAGTAGGCGCAGTCTTCCATAGGAATGAATGGAGATCTACAGATTTCAATTAAACGTTTCAAGGACAGAATTACATGTATTTGAAGCTGCAATATCTAACATGTGAGCTACCCAACCAAATTCACATAGAAATGTGAGTTGTAGATCTATCATTCTCATTGAAAGCAAGTCTAAAGGCTGGTTTACAGTCCATCTATTTACATGTCTGTAGTCAATTCTCGTAGTGACATCATGAACATTCTATTGCCATCCGACATCAAACTTGGTGTTGTTGTTCTGAAAAACTATAAACACAAAGCAACAGCCTCTGCTTGATATCAGCAGCCCGGTGCTCCAAATAGCACATACGTTCTCTATTTTAACACCAATAAATCCATCCATTAAAAAATGAATTCAGTAAATTTCAACCTATCAAGCCAGGCAACTAAAAGCAATTTTCTAAACAATGTTTTGGTTTGTTGCTAGCTAGTTAGCTGCCTGGCTAGCCAGTTCAAATAATGTCCAGAGTATATCTGACAATGTCTTAACTTTAGCTTTCATTATTACAGGAAAAGAAACCCACAACAACATAATTATTTACAATGTAATGGCGATCTTAGAACTCATGCATCATCTTGTCACTGGAGGATTTGGTCTGGTTGGTGTGGCAGTCCGGTAACAGTCGCAGACATTTAAACTTTTTTCAAGTCTGTGCAACAAGGAAACTGACAGTCTCCACGACGGTCTACAGACATTCCACCGGAATATAAATTAAATGTCGTTTTGACCTACTACACTTGTAGCAATCTAATTGTCTACAGACGTGTCAGTAATGCAAGTATAAACTGGCCTTAGGAAGCAGTAAATTTGTTCTGTGTGGGCTATTTCTATGTTTCCCCCTTCAGTTTAGTTTTTGCATCTTTTATTTTCGGTTTTATAATTTTCACAGTGGTTTAGATGGTAAAATCATTCTCTACACCATACTTGCTTGTTTTATCACATAAACTGAAATTCGGAAAACTATTTAAAAAATTGCAACCAGGAAATTGCGGAGCGATTTCTGCATAGTGCACTTTTAAGTATTTTTGTTGTTGTAGTGGGGACAGTAACATTAGTAATCTCAAAAATGCTTCCAAAATACTTTTTACCCAACTGTAGGGGAGTGCCAAGATGGAGGCACTGTGGCTTCAACACAGCACCCCTAATGTGTCATCTAGTGTGTATATAAATTGTTGGTATGGGCTTGTTGACTTGTACCAACGATTTTTATAACTAAGCCATTGTTCTGTCTGTGCTTGAACTCTGTCCTCAGAACAGAGTGGGCGGTGTCATAGCAGAGCGTTTTGATTGATGCGGATTATCATCCAATGGAAGACGACATAAACGTTTAGGCAGCTAACTAGGAAGTTTTCTGGCTAGCAACTTAGCAAATAAGATGGATACGGTAATGCTGGTAACGTTATATATTTTTTAAATCATTCTTTATGTTATATTTCCTGATTCGATTTTTGTTGGGAGTCTAGCAACCTTTGCAAAAGAGAGATTAGTGTGCTTGCTGCCTGCTGAGAATTGGGAAGGAGCTGTTAGTTAGTTAGCTAGCAATAGACGCTAACGTTACCTGGCGAACTCACCATCCGCTGTTTTAGAAAACTAACTTGCTAGCTAGTTACAACAGCAAATCTCTGGTTACAATGTGTAGTTACTAGGAATAGCTATCAGCGTAGTAATGACACGTTTCCGTTTGAATGTCATTTTCTTTAGTTAGGTAGCTTGCTAGTTTGCTAACGTTAGCTAGCTAGCTGCTGTGTATTGATGATGTGTAACTTATCTGCTAGGCAGTCATGTCTGTGTATATTCACAACAGGAACCGTCATTATACACCGTGAAAGCAGTCCTCATTTTGGATAATGATGGAGAACGACTCTATGCTAAAGTAAGACTTTGATACGTGTATTACATAAAGGTGTGTTAGTGCTTGGCTGGAACAAAAGCCTGCATACACCCAGTAGCTCAGGGCCAGAGTTGGTGATCCCTGCTATGTAACTCATTCTATCAGTATGTAATACACAGCTGCATTATTAGCATACCATATGAAATGTACAAACAACAATTAGTTGTGGTTTCACGCCTCTTTTTATTAATGCTTTATTTACAGTATTATGATGACACCTACCCTTCAGTAAAGGAACAGAAAGCTTTTGAGAAGAACATCTTCAGCAAGACACACCGGACTGACAGTATGAAATGCATTTTAATACACACATGTTCATACACATATTTTCGGGTCAGTGAATAGTGTTGTGGTCTTTTGTCCACTAACTGGTCTTTGAGCAATCATATCTTTTCACATCAGATCATTTTCAGAGCTGATCTAAAGACCAATTCGGATTTTTTTTAATCAGAATTGGCCTCCATGTCTAAATGCAGCCTTTGTCATGTTTCTATGCATACTCAGGTGAGATCGCTTTGCTAGAGGGCCTCACAGTTGTCTACAAGAGCAACATTGATCTCTTCTTCTATGTCGTTGGAAGCTCACATGAAAATGAGGTAATCATATTGGAAGGCCGTGGTTGGAAAATAATGAATCAATTGTATGTTTAATTTCAGTGCAGTGCACCCTGCCATGCTCTAAATTACCTTTTTGTTGATTCTGTGTTTTGTTCCCCTCCAACAGTTGATGCTAATGGCTGTTCTAAACTGTCTGTTTGACTCACTGAGCCAAATGTTGAGGTGAGACCTAAAGCTGTTCTGAATTGTTTGTTTGACTCACTGAGACAAATGTTGAGGTGAGAGTGAAATCTTACACATCTTTTGCTATCTTTCATCAAAAGGCAAACCTTGAATAATTATCTGTTGTCTTCCTCTGTAGAAAGAATGTTGAGAGGAGAGCTCTACTTGAGAATATGGAAGGTCTCTTTCTCGCTGTGGATGAAATTGTGGATGGGGGGTGAGTTCCATGTCTTATAATTTCTCCATTTTAGATTAGATATTGACTCTAAATGAATTACCACTGCTTATTTTCAACCGTCCAAACCAATAAGCATGGTTGTATGATCTTGGTGAACCACAGTCATAAGACAGCTGTGGTCTGGTCCAGTGTGGCCGTCTCTTTGCACATTGTGAGAGTGATAACAAGCTTCTCTCTCTGCTGTCTCCTAAAGAGTGATTCTGGAAAGTGATCCACAGCAAGTGGTCCACCGCGTGGCACTAAGGGTAAGGGTCCCTTTCCTCTTCAGAAAACACTCTTCACTCAACCCAGTGGACTCTAATGTTCTGAGTGTGGTTTCCTAACCCCACTATGTAATCTCTCCTACAGGGGGAAGATGTTCCCTACTCAGAGCAGACTGTCACCCAGGTGAGTACAACAACCCTAGTTACCTCATTCATCTCAGCATACTACATTGTTCAGTGTGGATCATGCGCCATTGCATTATTCACTCTCTACTCTCCTGAGACTTAGGATGTGTCCAAATAGCACCCTAGTCCCTATGTAGTGCACTACTTTTCACCAGGACCCAGCCTTACAAGATTAAGAGCTGGGCCCACTGTGCTAGCCTGGGAATCCAGACTGAATCAACCTATATTTTACCTCACTTGTTTCACTTAACTAATTTAGTGAAAACAAAACTGAAATAGAGCTGAATTAAGTCTGGGTTTCCAGGCTACTGATGTCCCCCTCTCATATACTTCAACATCACTCTCTCCAATCCTACTGCTTCCACTCTTCCTTATGCATGGAAAGCCCACGATTGCTAATGATCGTCAGGTGTGTGTGGCCTATGAGCTGAGGTCCTCTCCAGTCCTGATTATCTTCTCATTTAATTCTCATCTGTCCTCCCATCCCTTCTCTCTTTCTCTCACTCCTCCTTCTCTCTCCCTCCCTGTCTAATGATTACTGGCTGGCCATTTTCCTTCAACAAATTAATCATGCATTAATTCCTGCATATTTTGCTTTACTGGCATTACTCATCTTTCTCTCCAGCCTTTGTCAAAGTTTGAGGTAAATGTGTAAATCATATGGTCTCCCTTCATTTACTTCAAGACCCAGTGCAGTCAAAATTCAGGTTTCCTGTGTTTTGTCATATTTGTATAACAGCTAATGAAACTAACACTGTAAAAATGTTAGCAGTGTTATTTCCTGATAGTTTTTACAACCAGCAACTATCTACACTGGACCTTCTCATCAGCGGGTTTTGCATGGGTGGAATTATGGCCTGCCTGGTGACATCACCAGGCGGTATAAATTAATAGACCAATAACAGACTCTCAAACGTCTTACAATAACACCTAGAGTTTTCTGCTTACATATCCCTCCCATTAGGCCCCTCCCATTAGGCCCCTCACTCAGACCACTCCAAGACAGTCCGATTTAAAATTCTTGCTTGAATTGAAAAAATATATTTTTGCTAAAAAGCTATTTGTTTCCTTTTGACCATTTTAATCAAAAACTATTACAGTAAGATACTTAATTGTTACCCAGAAATGATTTGTTATTGAGATAAAAATGTCTGCTTTGGGCAGTTGGTCTGTCTATCAATCGAGGTGGTATTCATTTACATTCATTGTTTCGAAAGGGAAAGTCTCATTTTTGAAATGCAAAAAAAGTTCAAATGGATGTCATAAACACAGACTGGAGGCTCATTATACAAACGTGTGTTTGTATGTTTACTTGTTTGTATGATCTATTTTATAAGGCCAGTTTTCTTCTACAGGTGCTACAGTCTGCCAAGGAACAGATCAAATGGTCTCTGCTACGATAGAACCTGTCAACTCCCCTCATCTAACACTGTACCACCATTACACATGCCTCCTCTCTCTGTGATGTCATCTCTTCCCCTCTACTCACTCCACACCATTCCTCCAATCAGGACTGAGGAGAGGCTGATCAGTCATCCAATCAGACACTCCCAGGGCCAGGGATATCTTTGAGTATTGTCTGTCTGAATTGATCATGTGTCGTTACTGTAAAAGAGTATTCTTGTATCTGGCTATGAAGCTAGCTGTGAGAGGGATATTGGATGGTAGTGTGTCAATACATTCCTGCTGCCTGGTTTGCATTTTCTTACCATGTAAGTTGACAGCTTTATGTCCCTCATCTCTGATAACATTCCATGTGTTAACTATAGTACAGACCATAGAAATAATTCCTTCCTATTTCTATGGTACAGACATGGTCAGATCAGGCATCCTTGTTGTTAGTCACATTGTTCCTTCAGAATACTGGATAAATTCAAGCATTTAAATCTTTTGAATAAAAACTTTTAGACACTGAAGCTGCGACTATTATGATATTTTGTGGTTGTTTGTGCCTTCCCTGTAGCTCAGTTGGTAGAGCATGGTGTTTGCAACGCCAGGGTTGTGGGTTCGATTCCCACGGGGGGCCAGCAAAAAAATGTATGAAATGTATGCATTCACTACTGTAAGTCGCTCTGGATAAGAGCGTCTGCTAAATGACTAAAATGTAAATGTAAAATGTAATTTGACCTTTTTGTTCTTGTCACACTTTGAAATATGTTAATGTCAGGGTTTATTGAATGGAAGCTCAGGTAGCCACTATTATATATACACTGTAGATTATGTAGAATTTCAGTCCACTTGAACCATGTACTGTTTCCTCAGTTGCAGAGTTCCCATGTCACACCATGGTACTCGAACTCTGCTAGCCAGACAGGGAGCGACTCACAGCTAAAGCAAGGGCTCCATCTGCTGGGTGTATGCACCAAAACACATTCCTGAGGTAAACACTACATGTAAGTGACTTTATTGAGACCATTTCAGTTGTGTTTAGATGCTGTGAAATTGTGAAGGTGTTTATAAATAGGTCACATCTAATTAGTTTTTCCCCTTGATAATCATCCTGCACTTGTGATCCATTTCAAACTGAGCAATCGAGATGAATTGTGTGTTTCAGCTAACCTTTTTTTCTTCTTGATCGTTCCCCCCCTGCCTCACAAAAACACACAAGCTCATCTTAATGCAAATGAAAGATGCCCTCCAGAGAATGTAGATCATGTAGATACTGAACCTGGCAGTGATGTCTATTACAAAAATATCCCCGTTCTTGATAATGTCTGCATTTCACTACCAATGGGTCATGTTCATTAGGGCACACAACTGAAAACTTTGTACAACATTTCTCAACGAGAGAGAGAATGTTAGTCCCTCCCTGTTCAGTCTGTTTTTTTTCGATTTGGTGCCAGATAAATGTGTCCCTGGTGTAGCTACACACCTTGTCAAACTGACGTCTTTAAGGTGTCTGATACAAACTGAAATGCGCATCATAATGTGTAACTGGTCTACCATCCATGACCATGCCTAATGTGGACTGTTTTGGAGTGAGCGGTCCTCCTTGTCCAGACCTTGGCTCTATTTTCAGCATTACTCATGTGTTCCTGAGGCAACACAAACAGATGGCAGTACATTTCTGCTTCAGATGTCTGGTTTGTATGAGCATCAGTATATCAGTTAGTGTCCATGATATAACCACATCAGTGGAGGATGGTGGGAGGAGCTACAGGAGGACGGGCTCATTGTATTGGCTGCATTGAAATTGATGGAACGGAGTCAAATGTGGTTAACTTATGTTTGATGTGGTTGATACCGTTCCATTGATTCCATGCCAGCCATTACAATGAGCCCGTCCTCCTATAGCTCCTACCACCAGCCTCCTCTGAATCCAATAAAAGTCATATCTCCTTGATAGATTTTCCCTTGGTGTCTTGACTGTAGTCATTCACAAAGCCAGTTGTAAGTTGACAACCCCAGCTTGTCTCTAGGACCATGCATTACTACTGCTATCAAACACAGTGAGTAAATGGGGTTTTTCACCTAAAGCCCCCCTTTGGGCCTCTTCTCTGATCCCTCTATCCTTCCTCTAATCTCTTTAATGATGATTTGGCAGAGAGGGATGAAGGGAAGAGCAAGATAAAAGAGAAAGGGGGTGTTCAGTTATTGAGCTGCTTCTGTCCTGGAGCCTGATCAGAGGAGCCTGATCACACCCACACACACACTTGTGATGCTAGTCAAAGGAAAGGGAGCTAGACTCTAATCCCCTTCTCTTTGCATGGAATAATTGTATCATTCTCCCTTGAGCCCCCAAATGTTAATTTCACCAATTGAGAAATGCACTCATGTGTGATGGGTGTGATTGCTTGAGAATAGCTGTAGGTCCTGCAGCCTGTCTATAAGATGCAGTAACAGCAGAGTGGATGCTTGTATTGGTGTCTGCCAGGGACACAGAGCGAGAGGAAGAAGTTAATGAAACATTACTCATCTGGCAGATCCATTGTCTTGGTTGGCCTCCAGTCAGGTCCACTGTAAAAGCCTACAATTTGTGTTGCTAGGTGGACAAGTCAACCGCTCTTTACTCTCTTAAATGGATGCAGAGATGCCACTGAATTGCATTTGTGTGTTATTATATTTTAAGCATTTTGAAATTATTAGGATATGGTGTTAGATCTATTCATTCAATTATCAAACCAGTCAGATTTAAAAATTCTGCCTATTCCCTATTCTATATGTCACGACCCAAACACGTGTGATTTCGGGGGAGGGGAGATGTGAAAGGCTCCATTGTTTCAATAGCGTTCAGTCTGGTTGATCCAGGTTAGAATGTGAAGGTTAAAGAGGACAAGGTTAGACAGCACAGCAGATCTAGACAGCAGCAATGCAGTAATTGATTAGATTAGATCCACCTCACTGTGTCCTCATCCAGCAGGGCAGGGAGGGACTGGAGAGGGTTCAAATGGATCACACACGCGTTGGTGCCTCCTGGGTCATCCCATCACTTAGTTTTCATCTAGATATTCAATATGTTTCAGTCATATTTTGTGTGTGTGTCCTGCCATCCCTTCACTCATTTTCCATCTAGGTATTCCTTCAGCAGGGCAGGCGGTACCTTGGGGCAGTCAACGACCCCCTTTCATCTGCTAATTACACTTACACTGTCGTAAAAAGACGGAGGTCATTTATATTAATTATACAGGAATGAGTATGATAGTCTGTAACGCCATGGCTTGACACGCTGTACAACAGTCAGGAGCATGTAATGGGCTTGAGCCTTGTAATTGATCGATGTTGTGTACGATAAAAGAGACTGTGAGTCAGTAAATGATCATTATTTACATGGTGTGTGGCTGGTGACTGAGCTATATACTTCTCAGTGGCCTGCACTAGTCAAAGACACAAGGCCAATGCTCCAATACACTACACAGGGGTGTCAAACATACGCGGGTGATTTGAGTAAAAAATAAAAACTAGTTTTGACGGCGAGGAAATACGATCAATTTCCAATGTGGCGCTCCGGACCTCATTGAAGACTGAATGCGGCCCCCAGCGTAATATGAGTTTGACACCCCTGCTCTACCCTATCAAACATTTCAAAAAAATAGGACATTAATTATGCCTGTGTTGAAGTCTTAGACTATAATGTGTAAGACTCAGATACATTACACACACCGTACCTTAGTATACAGTGGCGGTTCTAGACCATTTCAACTTGGGGGGCCAAGCTGGGGCCAGTTGTACTGTTACAGGGGCCAGTTACATTAGACGTTATTGTTGTCATATCGTTTTCTTCACTGCATTGCAGGCATTAGCAGGCAAAAGACCATGTTCATAATCATCATCGTTGCCACTGTCTAATAACGGATGTAAAAAAAAAAACGATAGCAAACATTTGTTATGTAAAAATCATTTCATACTCCACATTTAGGGGGGCCACAAGGGGGTCCAAAATTGTTGTCACAGGGGCACTGCCCCCCCCCCCCAGAACCGCTAGTGGTACTTTACCCCAATGTATCTGTATTGCACCAGGAAAACATTTTGTATTCTATGTATTCCCATAGAATAGAAAATCATTGCTGCTCTGCTCCGTAGAGAAGCCAGCCAAAAACAACAGCAGTGCCAGAGAACACACCACTGCACATTCTCTCTGTCCCGGTCTCCTCAGCCAGAACTCAACATACAATGTATGTTTTTGCAACAACAACAAAAATGATTGTGCTACTATCAATTACATAAGATGCTGATCAATCCCTGATGTGAAAGTTTAATTCTGTGTTGATGTATGTCACCAGGAGCCTAGCTGGTCTGTTAGCTACTGTTCATCATTCCAGTGGGAAAGTTACATGTTTGTTAGGATACCGCTTTTCCCCATCATTGAATAACAGTGCTTTTCCCCATCATTGAATAACAGTGCTTTTCCCCATCATTGAATAACAGTGCTTTTCCCCATCATTGAATAACAGTGCTTTTCCCCATCATTGAATAACAGTGCTTTTCCCCATCATTGAATAACAGTGCTTTTCCCCCCATCATTGAATAACAGTGCTTTTCCCCATCATTGAATAACAGTGCTTTTCCCCCCATCATTGAATAACAGTGCTTTTCCCCATCATTGAATAACAGTGCTTTTCCCCCCATCATTGAATAACAGTGCTTTTCCCCCATCATTGAATAACAGTGCTTTTCCCCATCATTGAATAACAGTGCTTTTCCCCCATCATTGAATAACAGTGCTTTTCCCCCATCATTGAATAACAGTGCTTTTCCCCCATCATTCAATAACAGTGCTTTTCCCCCCATCATTGAATAACAGTGCTTTTCCCCCCATCATTGAATAACAGTGCTTTTCCCCCATCATTGAATAACAGTGCTTTTCCCCCTTCATTGAATAACAGTGCTTTTCCCCCATCATTGAATAACAGTGCTTTTCCCCCCATCATTGAATAACAGTGCTTTTCCCCCCATCATTGAATAACAGTGCTTTTCCCCCATCATTGAATAACAGTGCTTTTCCCCCATCATTGAATAACAGTGCTTTTCCCCCATCATTGAATAACAGTGCTTTTCCCCCATCATTGAATAACAGTGCTTTTCCCCCCATCATTGAATAACAGTGCTTTTCCCCCATCATTGAATAACAGTGCTTTTCCCCCCATCATTGAATAACAGTGCTTTTCCCCCATCATTGAATAACAGTGCTTTTCCCCCCATCATTGAATAACAGTGCTTTTCCCCATCATTGAATAACAGTGCTTTTCCCCATCATTGAATAACAGTGCTTTTCCCCCATCATTGAATAACAGTGCTTTTCCCCATCATTGAATAACAGTGCTTTTCCCCCCATCATTGAATAACAGTGAATTTTCCCCCATCATTGAATAACAGTGCTTTTCCCCCCATCATTGAATAACAGTGCTTTAACCCCATCATTGAATAACAGTGCTTTTTCCCTCATCATTGAATAAGTGCTTTCCCCCATCATTTAATAACAGTGCTTTTGCATGAACATATTTATCCATCTATCATATTTAATTTGCTTCTCAAACTATGTCAAATACATTTTCCAACACGTTTAAAGGTTAATGACATGCATTATCAAGGGTGTAGTAAATTGACAAAATACTCCACCTCTTTGCACTACTTTTCCCCTATGCCTTTTGCAGTCATCTCTCTCTGTCTCTCTCTCAATTCAAAGGGGTTATCTTGGCATGGGAAACATACATTATGTTTACATTGCCAAAGGAAGTGAAATAAACAAAAGTGAGAAGAAACATATTTAACAATATTAGCAACAAAAAACTATTAGAAATGAAATGTTAACATTGCTCTAAAAAGATAAAGACATCTCAGGTGTTATTTGATCAGCTATGGACAGTGTTTTAGTTATTGTAGTATGAATAATAGGGGAAGACAAACATTATTGGTGGAATTTACAATGTTGTTTGTAAGGCCACAAACCTTGCTGCTCTGATTGCACACTAAGGTATTTCACAGTTTGTAGAAAAGAAATGTGGTAGTTTATCAATGTTGGATTTGTTTTCCAAAAATAGTTTTGGTTGATTCTTTCCAGTGTGTCAAATAGTTATATTTTTGCTTTCTCATACTTCGGTTGGGTCTGTGTTGCTGGCCTGGGGCTCTTTGGGCAACCTGGTCTCAGAGCATATGTTTACATTGCCAAAGCAAGTGAAATAGATAATAAACAAAAGTGAAATAAGCAATAAAAAAGGACAGTAAACATTACACTCACAAAAGTTCCAAAGGAATAGAGACATTTCAAATGTCATAGTTTGGCTATAAACAGTGTTGTAACAATGTGCAAATAGTTAAAGTACAAAAGGGAAAATAAATAAACATATAGGTTGTATTTACAATGGTGATTGTTCTTCACTGGTTGCCCTTTTCTTGTGGCAACAGGTCACAAATCTTGCTGCTGTGATGGCACACTGTGATATTTCACCCAATAGACATGGGAGTTTATCAAAATTGGATTTGTTTTCGAATTCTTTGTGGGTCTGTGTAATTTGAGGGAAATATGTGTCTCTAATATGGTCATACATTTGGCAGGAAGTTAGGAAGTGCAGCTCAGTTTCCACCTCATTTTGTGGGCAGTGTGCACATAGCCTGTCTTCTCTTGAGAGCCAGGTCTCTCTCTCTCTCCTCTCTCTCTGTTTGTGTGATTTAGAAGCAGAATGAAATCCCTTCACATCCAGGCCTCTGCCCTGCTGTGCTGTAGTACCCAGACAACAACTGCTCTTCATTTGGACCGGCTGTCTGCAGAGACCGGTAGGAGGGATCACATCTGGTCAGCCAGCTCCCTCTCAGCACATAGACCCATACCCTGAGCCTCAGACCCGGGTAGTGTCCGCCTCAGCCCAGCCTGCCTTCAGCCAGTTAGTCCCTTTGTCTGCCCCAATGTCTCCAGCTGGTCCCACTGTCAGCCAACTGGTATCAACACAGAGTTTGCCTGGAGTAGGCTAGTGATGCAGGAGTAGGCTAGTGATGCAGGAGTAGAATACAGATGCAGTGAAACTGATTTTCAATGTAGGCATCAGGCTTTATGGATGTTTATCCTGGTTGATCCAAGTCCAGTACCATCCCTCAGGGGGACGTGTTTAGTGTTGTTTTACTCACTAATTCCTCAGCCTGCCCTCTTTAAGCTCCTTTAGTTTTACCGTGGTATATTATGGATGTGGCTTTGAACATGGCGTGGCCTAAGAATTACAGAGGGAGAAAACAAGCGTTTTATTCTGTGGCATACCTCTGTAGCCTTCAGTTCACTCCCTTTCTCCCTCCCCTCCTCCCTCTGTCATCTATTCTTTCTTTCTTTCTCTCTCTCTCACTTTCCCCCCTCCCTCCTTCCCCATGGATTGCCCAAGCACACCACAACACTGTTAACAGACATACCCCTGACAGATTTTCCGCCACCGTCTTTCCATTGGCCGCCAGAGTGACAGGTGTGATTTAGTGCCGCATCCTGATTGGCCCAGGCGTGACAGGGGAATTTATGACTGTGCTGTGATTCGATGCCAGCTGCCTTTGAAGTGAGTTACAGCTCTGTCGCTTATAGGACACAGAAACGGTGTCAGGTTTCAGTCATAAAATCCTATCCCTGAAGGGAGGTGGTGCTGCCTGCTGGATAACACTGCTGGGCTGACTGATGTCATTAGAGGAGAGGAGGAGAGACCCACTACTACTAGAGAGTCACAGAGAGAGGAGGAGAGACCCACTACTAGAGAGTCACACAGAGAGAGAGAGGAGGAGAGACCCACTACTAGAGAGTCACACAGAGAGAGAGAGGAGGAGACACCCACTACTAGAGAGTCACACAGAGAGAGAGAGGAGGAGAGACCCACTACGAGAGTCACACAGAGAGAGAGGAGGAGAGACCTACTACTAGAGAATCACACAGAGAGAGAGAGGAGGAGAGACCCACTACTAGAGAGTCACACAGAGAGAGAGAGGAGGAGAGACCCACTACTAGAGAGTCACAGAGAGAGAGAGAGGAGGAGAGACCTACTACTAGAGAGTCACACAGAGAGAGAGAGGAGGAGAGACCTACTACTAGAGAGTCACACAGAGAGAGAGAGGAGGAGAGACCCACTACTAGAGAGTCACACAGAGAGATAGAGGAGGAGAGACCCACTACTAGAGAGTCACACAGAGAAAGAGAGGAGAGACCCACTACTAGAGAGAGTCACACACAGAGAGAGGAGGAGGAGAGACCCACTACGAGAGTCACAGAGAGAGAGAGAGGAGGAGAGACCCACTACTAGAGAGTCACACAGAGAGAGAGGAGAGACCCACTACTAGAGAGTCACACAGAGAGAGAGAGGAGGAGAGACCCACTACTAGAGAGTCACACAGAGAGAGAGAGGAGGAGACACCCACTACTAGAGAGTCACACAGAGAGAGAGAGGAGGAGAGACCCACTACTAGAGAGTCACACAGAGAGAGAGGAGGAGAGACCTACTACTAGAGAATCACACAGAGAGAGAGAGGAGGAGAGACCCACTACTAGAGAGTCACACAGAGAGAGAGAGGAGGAGAGACCCACTACTAGAGAGTCACAGAGAGAGAGAGAGGAGGAGAGACCTACTACTAGAGAGTCACACAGAGAGAGAGAGGAGGAGAGACCTACTACTAGAGAGTCACACAGAGAGAGAGAGGAGGAGAGACCCACTACTAGAGAGTCACACAGAGAAAGAGAGGAGAGACCCACTACTAGAGAGAGTCACACACAGAGAGAGGAGGAGGAGAGACCCACTACGAGAGTCACAGAGAGAGAGAGAGGAGGAGAGACCCACTACTAGAGAGTCACACAGAGAGAGAGGAGATACCCACTACTAGAGAGTCACACAGAGAAAGAGAGGAGGAGAGACCCACTACTAGAGAGAGTCACACAGAGAGAGGAGGAGGAGAGACCCACTACTAGAGAGTCACACAGAGAGAGAGAGGAGGAGAGACCCACTACTAGAGAGTCACACAGAGAGAGAGAGGAGTAGAGACCCACTACTAGAGAGTCACACAGAGAAAGAGAGGAGAGACCCACTACTAGAGAGAGTCACACACAGAGAGAGGAGGAGGAGAGACCCACTACTAGAGAGAGTCACACAGAGAGAGAGAGGAGGAGAGACCCACTACTAGAGAGTCACACAGAGAGAGAGAGGAGGAGAGACCCACTACTAGAGAGTCACACAGAGAGAGAGAGGAGGAGAGACCCACTACTAGAGTCACACACAGAGAGAGGAGAGACCCACTACTAGAGAGTCACACAGAGAGAGGAGGAGAGACCCTCTACTAGAGAGTCACACAGAGAAAGAGAGGAGGAGAGACCCACTACTAGAGAGTCACACAGAGGAGGAGAGACCCACTACTAGAGAGTCACACAGAGAAAGAGAGGAGGAGAGACCCACTACTACTAGCGTCACACAGAAAGAGAGCAGGAGAGACCCACTACTAGAGAGTCACACAGAGAGAGAGAGGAGGAGAGACCTACTACTAGAGAGTCACACAGAGAGAGAGAGGAGGAGAGACCCACTACTAGAGAGTCACACAGAGAGATAGAGGAGGAGAGACCCACTACTAGAGAGTCACAGAGAGAGAGAGAGAGGAGGAGAGACCCACTACTAGAGAGTCACACAGAGAGAGAGGAGAGACCCACTACTAGAGAGTCACACAGAGAAAGAGAGGAGGAGAGACCCACTACTAGAGAGAGTCACACACAGAGAGAGGAGGAGAGACCCACTACGAGAGTCACACAGAGAGAGAGAGGAGGAGAGACCCACTACGAGAGTCACACAGAGAGAGAGGAGGAGAGACCCACTACTAGAGAGTCACACAGAGAGAGAGGAGGAGGAGAGACCCACTACTAGAGTCACACAGAGAGATAGAGGAGGAGAGACCCACTACTAGAGAGTCACACAGAGAAAGAGAGGAGAGACCCACTACTAGAGAGAGTCACACACAGAGAGAGGAGGAGGAGAGACCCACTACTAGAGAGTCACACAGAGAGAGAGAGAGAGGAGGAGAGACCCACTACTAGAGAGTCACACAGAGAGAGAGAGGAGGAGAGCCCCACTACTAGAGAGTCACACAGAGAGATAGAGGAGGAGAGACCCACTACTAGAGAGTCACACACAGAGAGGGAGAGAGAGGAGGAGAGACCCACTACTAGAGAGTTACACAGAGAAAGAGAGGAGGAGAGACCCACTACTAGAGAGAGTCACACACAGAGAGAGGAGGAGGAGAGACCCACTACGAGAGTCACACAGAGAGAGAGAGGAGTAGAGACCCACTACTAGAGAGTCACACAGAGAAAGAGAGGAGAGACCCACTACTAGAGAGAGTCACACACAGAGAGAGGAGGAGGAGAGACCCACTACGAGAGTCACACAGAGAGAGAGAGGAGGAGAGACCCACTACTAGAGAGTCACACAGAGAGAGAGAGGAGGAGAGACCCACTACTAGAGAGTCACACAGAGAGAGAGAGGAGGAGAGACCCACTACTAGAGTCACACACAGAGAGAGAGGAGAGACCCACTACTAGAGAGTCACACAGAGAGAGGAGGAGAGACCCTCTACTAGAGAGTCACACAGAGAAAGAGAGGAGGAGAGACCCACTACTAGAGAGTCACACAGAGAGAGAGGAGGAGAGACCCACTACTACTAGCGTCACACAGAAAGAGAGCAGGAGAGACCCACTACTAGAGAGTCACACAGAGAGAGAGAGGAGGAGAGACCTACTACTAGAGAGTCACACAGAGAGAGGAGGAGAGACCCACTACTAGAGAGTCACACAGAGAGATAGAGGAGGAGAGACCCACTACTAGAGAGTCACAGAGAGAGAGAGAGAGGAGGAGAGACCCACTACTAGAGAGTCACACAGAGAGAGAGGAGAGACCCACTACTAGAGAGTCACACAGAGAAAGAGAGGAGGAGAGACCCACTACTAGAGAGAGTCACACACAGAGAGAGGAGGAGAGACCCACTACGAGAGTCACACAGAGAGAGAGAGGAGGAGAGACCCACTACGAGAGTCACACAGAGAGAGAGGAGGAGAGACCCACTACTAGAGAGTCACACAGAGAGAGAGAGAGGAGGAGAGACCCACTACTAGAGAGTCACACACAGAGAGAGGAGAGACCCACTACTAGAGAGTCACACAGAGAGGAGGAGAGACCCACTACTAGAGAGTCACACAGAGAGAGAGAGGAGGAGAGACCCACTACTACTAGCGTCACACAGAAAGAGAGCAGGAGAGACCCACTACTAGAGAGTCACACAGAGAGAGAGAGGAGGAGAGACCTACTACTAGAGAGTTACACAGAGAGAGAGAGGAGGAGAGACCCACTACTAGAGAGTCACACAGAGAGATAGAGGAGGAGAGACCCACTACTAGAGAGTCACAGAGAGAGAGAGAGAGAGGAGGAGAGACCCACTACTAGAGAGTCACACACAGAGAGAGAGGAGAGACCCACTACTAGAGAGTCACACAGAGAGAGAGAGGAGGAGAGACCTACTACTAGAGAGTCACACAGAGAGAGAGAGGAGGAGAGACCTACTACTAGAGAGTCACACAGAGAGAGAGAGGAGGAGAGACCCTCTATGAGAGTCACACAGAGAGAGAGAGGAGGAGAGACCCACTACTAGAGAGTCACACAGAGAGAGAGGAGGAGAGACCCACTATGAGAGTCACACAGAGAGAGGAGGAGAGACCCACTACTAGAGAGTCACACACAGAGAGAGGAGAGACCCACTACTAGAGAGTCACAGAGAGAGAGGAGGAGAGACCCACTATGAGAGTCACACAGAGAGAGAGGAGGAGAGACCCACTACTAGAGAGTCACACAGAGAGAGAGGAGGAGAGACCCACTATGAGAGTCACACAGAGAGAGAGAGAGGAGGAGAGACCCACTACGAGAGTCACACAGAGAGAGAGGAGGAGAGACCCACTACTAGAGAGTCACACATAGAGAGAGAGGAGGAGAGAGCCACTACTAGAGAGTCACACACAGAGGAGAGACCCACTACTAGAGAGTCACACAGAGAGAGGAGGAGAGACCCACTACTAGAGAGTCACACAGAGAAAGAGAGAGACCCACTACTAGAGAGTCACACAGAGAGAGAGAGGAGGAGAGACCCACTACTAGAGAGTCACACAGAGAGAGAGAGGAGGAGGAGAGACCCACTACTAGAGAGAGTCACACACAGAGAGAGAGGAGGAGAGACCCACTACGAGAGTCACACAGAGAGAGAGGAGGAGAGACCCACTACTAGAGAGTCACAGAGAGAGAGAGAGAGAGAGAGAGGAGGAGAGACCCACTACTAGAGAGTCACACACAGAGAGAGAGGAGAGACCCACTACTAGAGAGTCACACAGAGAGAGAGAGAGGAGGAGAGACCTACTACTAGAGAGTCACACAGAGAGAGAGGAGGAGAGACCCACTACTAGAGAGTCACACAGAGAGAGAGGAGGAGAGACCCACTATGAGAGTCACACAGAGAGAGGAGAGACCCACTACTAGAGAGTCACACACAGAGAGAGGAGAGACCCACTACTAGAGAGTCACAGAGAGAGAGGAGGAGAGACCCACTATGAGAGTCACACAGAGAGAGAGAGGAGGAGAGACCCACTACTAGAGAGTCACACAGAGAGAGAGGAGGAGAGACCCACTATGAGAGTCACACAGAGAGAGAGAGGAGGAGAGACCCACTACGAGAGTCACACAGAGAGAGAGGAGGAGAGACCCACTACTAGAGAGTCACAGAGAGAGAGAGAGAGAGAGAGAGAGGAGGAGAGACCCACTACTAGAGAGTCACACACAGAGAGAGAGGAGAGACCCACTACTAGAGAGTCACACAGAGAGAGAGAGAGGAGGAGAGACCTACTACTAGAGAGTCACACAGAGAGAGAGAGGAGGAGAGACCCACTACTAGAGAGTCACACAGAGAGAGAGGAGGAGAGACCCACTATGAGAGTCACACAGAGAGAGGAGAGACCCACTACTAGAGAGTCACACACAGAGAGAGGAGAGACCCACTACTAGAGAGTCACAGAGAGAGAGGAGGAGAGACCCACTATGAGAGTCACACAGAGAGAGAGAGGAGGAGAGACCCACTACGAGAGTCACACAGAGAGAGAGGAGGAGAGACCCACTACTAGAGAGTCACACAGAGAGAGAGAGGAGGAGAGAGCCACTACTAGAGAGTCACACACAGAGGAGAGACCCACTACTAGAGAGTCACACAGAGAGAGGAGGAGAGACCCACTACTAGAGAGTCACACAGAGAAAGAGAGAGACCCACTACTAGAGAGTCACACAGAGAGAGAGAGGAGGAGAGACCCACTACTAGAGAGTCACACAGAGAGAGAGAGGAGGAGGAGAGACCCACTACTAGAGAGAGTGACACACAGAGAGAGAGGAGGAGAGACCCACTACGAGAGTCACACAGAGAGAGAGGAGGAGAGACCCACTACTAGAGAGTCACACAGAGAGAGAGAGGAGGAGAGACCCACTACTAGAGAGTCACACACAGAGAGAGGAGAGACCCACTACTAGAGAGTCACACAGAGAGAGGAGGAGAGACCCACTACTAGAGAGTCACACACAGAGAGAGGAGAGACCCACTACTACTAGAGTCACACAGAGAGAGAGGAGGAGAGACCCACTACGAGAGTCACACAGAGAAAGAGAGGAGAGACCCACTACTAGAGAGAGTCACACACAGAGAGAGAGGAGGAGAGACCCACTACGAGAGTCACACAGAGAGAGAGGAGGAGAGACCCACTACTAGAGAGTCACACAGAGAGAGAGAGGAGGAGAGACCCACTACTAGAGAGTCACACACAGAGAGAGGAGAGACCCACTACTAGAGAGTCACACAGAGAGAGGAGGAGAGACCCACTACTAGAGAGTCACACAGAGAAAGAGAGGAGGAGAGACCCACTACTAGAGAGTCACACACAGAGAGAGAGAGGAGGAGGAGAGACCCACTACTACTAGCGTCACACAGAAAGAGAGCAGGAGAGACCCACTACTAGAGAGTCACACAGAGAGAGAGGAGGAGAGACCCACTACGAGAGTCACACAGAGAGAGAGGAGGAGAGACCCACTACTAGAGAGTCACACAGAGAGAGAGAGGAGGAGAGACCCACTACTAGAGAGTCACACACAGAGAGAGGAGAGACCCACTACTAGAGAGTCACACACAGAGAGAGGAGGAGAGACCCACTACTAGAGAGTCACACACAGAGAGAGGAGAGACCCACTACTACTAGAGTCACACAGAGAGAGAGGAGGAGAGACCCACTACGAGAGTCACACAGAGAAAGAGAGGAGAGACCCACTACTAGAGAGAGTCACACACAGAGAGAGAGGAGGAGAGACCCACTACGAGAGTCACACAGAGAGAGAGGAGGAGAGACCCACTACTAGAGAGTCACACAGAGAGAGAGAGGAGGAGAGACCCACTACTAGAGAGTCACACACAGAGAGAGGAGAGACCCACTACTAGAGAGTCACACAGAGAGAGGAGGAGAGACCCACTACTAGAGAGTCACACAGAGAAAGAGAGGAGGAGAGACCCACTACTAGAGAGTCACACACAGAGAGAGAGAGGAGGAGGAGAGACCCACTACTACTAGCGTCACACAGAAAGAGAGCAGGAGAGACCCACTACTAGAGAGTCACACAGAGAGAGAGGAGGAGAGACCCACTACTAGAGAGTCACACACAGAGAGAGGAGAGACCCACTACTAGAGAGTCACACAGAGAGAGAGGAGGAGAGACCCACTACTAGAGTCACACACAGAGAGAGGAGAGACCCACTACTAGAGAGTCACACAGAGAGAGGAGGAGAGACCCACTACTAGAGAGTCACACACAGAGAGAGGAGAGACCCACTACTACTAGAGTCACACAGAGAGAGAGAGGAGGAGAGACCCACTACTAGAGAGTCACACAGAGAGAGAGGAGGAGAGACCCACTACGAGAGTCACACAGAGAGAGAGAGGAGGAGAGACCCACTACGAGAGTCACACAGAGAGAGAGGAGGAGAGACCCACTACTAGAGAGTCACAAAGAGAGAGAGGAGGAGAGACCCACTACGAGAGTCACACAGAGAGAGAGAGGAGGAGAGACCCACTACTAGAGAGACTCACACACAGAGAGAGAGGAGGAGAGACCCACTACGAGAGTCACACAGAGAGAGAGGAGGAGAGACCCACTACTAGAGGTCACAAAGAGAGAGAGGAGGAGAGACCCACTACGAGAGTCACACAGAGAGAGAGAGGAGGAGAGACCCACTACTAGAGAGTCACACACAGAGAGAGGAGAGACCCACTACTAGAGAGTCACACAGAGAAAGAGAGGAGGAGAGACCCACTACTAGAGAGTCACACAGAGAAAGAGAGGAGGAGAGACCCACTACTAGAGAGTCACACACAGAGAGAGAGAGGAGGAGGAGAGACCCACTACTACTAGCGTCACACAGAAAGAGAGCAGGAGAGACCCACTACTAGAGAGTCACACAGAGAGAGAGGAGGAGAGACCTACTACTAGAGAGTCACACAGAGAGAGGAGGAGAGACCTACTACTAGAGAGAGTCACACAGAGAGGAGGAGAGACCCTCTACTACTAGAGAGAGTCACACAGAGAGAGAGGAGGAGAGACCCTCTACTACTGGAGAGAGTCAGATAAAAGGAGAAGTACAGGTCGCCCCAGTCACACACAACTACTCCACTATCGTCGTTGAACTGGGAGTGTGTAGCACCTTCCTCAGATCTCTATTTTCCCGCAGTAAAGATAAGTATCATAAGGATAAGTGGACACTTTGAACTGCCCCCTCAACCATCCACTTATCTTACCCCGTCCATCCCCAGCCCATACATCCTGTAATCAACGAGGCAGAATTATATTACTGATAATATATCAAAATCTATAAGACTGAAATGGCAGACTAAATCACTGTATCTATCGCATAGCTGATCAACAGAAGCAAACCGCCAAAGTCACTTTGAATCCTTGTCTATCTACCCACTGGTACAATATCTCCTATGAGCCATAAACACAGTAATCTATCTATTGCCTATCTATGTCTCCATCAGCCAGGCAGACAGTCTATCCCCTGCAGATCAGAAAGAGCCCATGGCCTGTATTCATAAAGCATCTGAGAGTAGGAGTGCTGGTCTAAGATCAGGTTCCACCCTGATCTTGTTCATTATGATCCAAAAGGCTAAACTGATCCTGGATCAGCACTTACTACTCCGAGACGCTTTATGAATATGAGCCCAGAGTGCACTTCTGTACCACTGGTGACCCGTGAATATCTCTAAGGGTAAATAGCGAGGCCGGCCCTGTCTATCAAACCCCAAGGATTCATGGATCATTCACACTGATATCAGAACCCTCCTCACTCTTTCACCTGACACTTACAGGTTAGGTCAGTCTGCTCAAGTGGAAAATTGCTGGAAAATAGAGAGAGAGAGAGAGAAACCATGGACTACCCTAATGTAATTGCATAATTCCTTGATAGATCGAAGAGCGAGACGGGCATATGAACTTGCTTAGCTAGAGGTTACATGGCAGACGCAGACTCACCGTCGTGCTGCGTTAGAGAGAAGACAGGTTCTGCACCTAAACACCATGGCTGCTCACTTCTGTGAACTCATGACTGACATTGTGACAAGAGATTAGCCTAATCATATTAATAGCGTCTAATACTTATCAAGTAAGCATTAAAAATATTTGCTATTGTCGCTATGTGTAAGTTAAAGCGCTGGTTTTAACATGCCATACTCAGTTAACATGTCATATGACCATGCATATCCATTTCAGAAATGACTCTAAGTATGCCATAGAGGTTGACTACAAACAGGGCTGAAATAGTGCTTTAATAAAACATCCACAAGACTTCAGCATGTCAGAGCAGACAGTCTCTCATACTAGGCCTGTGTCCAAAATGGCTCCCAAAAAAGTGCAATACTTTTGACCAAAGCCCATTCCCTATAAAGTGCACTACTTTTGACCAGATGGGCTCTGGTCCAAAGTAGTGCACTTTATAAGGAATAGGGTGTAATTTGGGATACACCCCCAGAAGTCACGCTCCTACAGCTGAGCCTAGAAGTTGAGCCTGGAAGAAATCTTGTTAAAATTCTCCTCTATCGATATGTGTGGTCAGTAGGTGAGAACACATTAAGGAGATTCATATTTCATATGAAGCAGATCTATTACCTCTATATCTTTCTTAAACTTTTTCTTACCTACTTCTTGGTCCTGAATCCTACGGGTTCATGCCTTTATGGCGTGTTGCTGTAACAGCTTTAGAGAGGCCCTTGGAGATTTCAGAGTGACTTAAGGCCTTTTTAGTCCAGGAGAATATGTGAAGGGCCTTTTTAGACCAGCAAAATAATGTGTTGTCATAACTGCCTTTCTTCAACATCAGATTTGCAACGGTTTGTTTGCTGACTTCAGAGTGCTGGGGTGGCACCATGGCAGTGGCACGCTACTCACTGAGGGACCCACCCATTGTGCCTAGGCTCAACATTCCTTGGAGAAGCACCAGCCCTGCCGGCCCCGACAAGCCCCAACGAGCTGCAGATTAATGGGGTGGCGTTGGGCCATGGTGTGTTAATGTATCTGTCTGTCTCGGCTAAATGCCTGTGACTCCCTCCGCCTCCTTCCGTTTGCAGAGAGAAGTGGTGGGAAGCCACCTGTGGTGTCTTGGCTTGGAAAGAAAGGTGGTCTGGGAAGGGCTGGGCTCCGGCCGTGTTGTCCATCTTATCCAGGGGAATGTGAATGACTATCGAGCCAAAACACCAACACACCTCCCCTCTCTCAGCATGAGGTGGATAGGGGACAACATGAACATTTTGTTCTAGTATGTGTCTTATGGGTTAATGCATGAATATGCAGGATTTGGTAATTAGGCCATTCGTGTGACTGTTTCTCGTTCAAATCCTTTGTCACTTATCATATGCTCTGATTGTGACAACTTCTCTTCCCGACTTGATCAGATGGGACAGAAGTGTTGAGGAACGGGAATAATATGCTTCAGCAAATTAATCTTGAGTGTTAATTGAGAGGGGAAAGTGTGTCAAAAGCAGCTGAATGTGCAGTAAACTAACAGTGTAATCTTGACGTGTCACACAGCTTTAGGGTCATTCCACCCATTCGGTACCTTTTGAGAAGTGTAACTTTGTCAATAAAAACTTTTAATTTCACCTAATTTTAACATTCTGTCATAAAGGGCACATGTTCAACTTAATAGAAAACAAGATTTCCCATCTCTAGAGGTAAACAATTTAATAATGACTATAGTAAGTGCCTATAAATGCCAAATAAAGTAACAGGGTTGACCGTAACGTAGTTGATGATTTCTTCTTAATTCATCCATAAATCCCCTTGTGACAGGGAAGCTTGTTGTGTGCAACAGGAAGTGGCAACTAAATGCAACCTTCATTTTTGTATTTTTTATTCTTAAAACATTTCTAGCCTGTCTATCTATGGGTAATAAGGTTGAAGTGCCAATCAACATTGTGTGAAAATAACTACCACAGGAGGCTGCTGAGGGGAGGACATCTCATAATAATGTCTGGAATGGAGTGAATTAAAGGGTATCAAACACATGGAAACCGTGTGTTTGTTGTGGTCGATACCATTCCATTGATTCCATTCCAGCCATTACTATGAGCCCGTCCTGGTTAAAATCTTTCTAGAAGTCAAACAGGATGCACAGATAGACTTCAGCAAGTCTATTCATATAAAAAAAAATCTGATTTATTGAATTATCAATGTGGTCTATATTATAGGGCACTTACTTTAACAGAATTTAAAAAATCTATATTGGTGCACAATTTCTACTTAAAAGGCAGTCTTTTCATGGATTGACCATTTCTTATTGGCCACATACAGAAATCTTTTAGTAAGCTTTTTTATCAAGTGATTGCCTGTGCATCATAGAGTTGATTTGCTATCTATTTTTAGTCATGAATTTACCAATGAAACCAAATGAATCCAACTATTTGGAGGCCATTTTGTTTGTCACCCTCAAGCAGCAGAAAATGCAGTCAGTCATGTAAGATGGCTGCCATATAATAAGGGTCCATTCTTGCTTTCCAGTCCCAAGAGAGCACTTCATGCTCACTGATGTCTCAGGTCCTCTGAACAGTTCTTATATGGGTTTATTATGCTTCTGCGTTATACTCTGTATTAGGATTCAGACCCTCATATATAATTAATTGCAGTGAGTTTTTGAGAATATTATGTTATTTTGGTCTTCATGATTTCTCTGTGCAGAGTTGATGGGATTTCAGAATGTATAGAAAAGCCTACTTGTAATGGAAAACTATTTGGTATCTGTTTACTAATAGGCTGTGGGTTGAGATACCTTAGAAGGACGTCATGATATATAGACCATGCTTTACGACTAGATACTCATGTATAAAACAACCGTTCTATCACACTTTTAACTGCTTAAAGCTGAAATCTAGGATTCAAGTGACAAGACAATTTCTGTATTAATATTTCATCATTTCCATTACTGGGTGGCCACCACCGGTAGCTCGAAATACCAGTGTGGCCACCACCGGTAGTTAGTAATGCCACTGTGGCCACCACCGGTAGTTAGTAATGCCACTGTGGCCACCACCGGTAGTTAGTAATGCCACTGTGGCCACCACCGGTAGTTAGTAATGCCACTGTGGCCACCACCGGTAGTTAGTAATGCCACTGTGGCCACCACCGGTAGTTAGTAATGCCACTGTGGCCACCACCGGTAGTTAGTAATACCAGTGTGGCCACCACCGGTAGTTAGTAATGCCACTGTGGCCACCACCGGTAGTTAGTAATGCCACTGTGGCCACCACCGGTAGTTAGTAATGCCACTGTGGCCACCACCGGTAGTTAGTAATGCCACTGTGGCCACCACCGGTAGTTAGTAATGCCACTGTGGCCACCACCGGTAGTTAGTAATACCACTGTGGCCACCACCGGTAGTTAGTAATGCCACTGTGGCCACATCTCCCATTCTACACCTGTGTAGAGGTCGTGTTGAATGGGAGATGGGGTGAGGAGGAACGAGGAAGTGAATCTTTAATGAGCAGTGTGCAATAAAGATTCACTTTATAGACCCTCTGGTCAAAAGTAGTGCACTATATAGGGAAAAGTTTGTCATTTGGGACAAGTGTTGAAGAGACACCACATACAGTCTGTCTGCAGAATGATTTCAACACTCTCTGCAATGATGGAGTGGTATCACCCTCTCTTCTCTCCTCTTCCCTCACTTAAGGGAGCCCAGTGTAGTACTCCAGCCTCTGGGTGCTGTAAATCAGGGCTGGAGAGGGAGCGTCAGAGCACACACTCCCTGGTCTGCAACCTCCAGTTCAGGCTGATCTCCTCCAGCTAATCGTTCCTGGAGGTTTAATTACAAAGCCTGGTCAATAAGGGGGGAGAGGGCAGGTATAGCCCCAATACAGGGGGAACAGAATAGCCCCAAAAGCTGGTATGGGGGATGGATAGGTCCAATATGAAGTGGAGAGGAATGGAAAGGAAGTGATGGCCCCAAAAAGAGAGGGGGAGAGGTAAAGAAGGGAAAGCCCCAATACAAGAGAGGGATGGCCCCAGCTCAGGATTTGTTCAGACAGTTGGTAGGCTACTCTTACTTATTGTCTCAACACCACTCTCCCACAATGTACAATGTTATTCTCACTCAACCAGCTAGGCCATCTAAGGTCGCTTCACTCTCTTTCTTCCCAAACCATCTCTGAACAAATGCAATGCTCTAATGCTATCGGTACTAGATAATATTGAGAATAGTATCAACGCCTGCCTGCTGCTGGGTAACGATCATAGACGTAATGGCCAGGGATAGAGCCCCTAGTGGTGTATAGCAGGTCTTGCAGCTTTGCAATATAGTTGGCTTCCAATTCAGTTGAACCTGTGTGACATCTCCTGGCAAGATGGGTGAAACTACATCTCCCTTAGTCATTTTAGAAAGCCAGAACAGTACCACATGTTTAAAAACTTCAAAAAGAGAAACACCTTTATTTAAGCTTGAGGCCCTAGTTTTCCATTCACTACAATATGTCTTACCAGGTCAAAATGGACTTCCATTTGCCTGTGATGGGGACTAGAATCATGACAATAACAAAGATATTATTTTTAAAACAAAACCTAATTTTACAAAAAAAAACATTTTACTGTCTTTACCAAAAACAAGATCACGTCACTTAACTTAGGGGATCACAAATGCATGCAAAACTACCAGTAATAAAAACGTGAATGAAGTAATCATAACTGCTGCACTAGACAGGCACCAGTTCTGCCTCTACTCCTAATTTAAATGACATTTAAAATATATATTAAAATAAATTTAGCAGTAGAAAACTGACTGCCATAAAACTGCTTTGACACAACTAACAGTCTGACAGTGATGCAATAGTAACTACTGGTTCTCTATAAAAAACCTTACATCTATACAGATAACTGTTGTTTCTCCTATATTTCAGGCTTCCTCACTCCAGTGTTTATAAATACAGAATGTCATCATAACCTCGTCCCAGATCTGTTTGTGCTGTATATCCCAGTCCCACGGTCGTTGATATGACAATGACTGACTCAGTGGCCTTGTGATTAGAGTGTCCGCCCTGAGATTGGAAGGTCGATCCTCAGCCGAGTCATACCAAAGACTGTGAAAATGGGACCTAGTGCGTCTCCGCTTGGCACTCAGCATTAAGGAGATAGATTAGGGGTAAGGGCCTGCGATAGACTAGCGTCCTGTCCAGGAGGTGTACTTGTATATCAAGCTGCCTCATCTGTAGCGTGAGTAATGTACCCAGATGCGCCTATGAGCTGTTCCAGCTTGCAGAAGTCAACGCTTGTGCAAGTCTACTTACTTACAGGAGTTGGAAAACCAGTACAAACTGATCTGGGACCAGGCTACCATAATGGAGCTTGAGACGCTCCAATAAAAATTTGAATGAAAAGTACCCCACTGAGTAGAGAGATACTGAATTCCAAACCTACTGCCTAGCCATGCCTGTAGATCTGAACGCATTAGACAGATGGAAGCAATAGCTATTACCATACTGGTTATATTTATCTAATGCTCGCAGAAGTGCCTAGGCTGTAGGGGTCCTTTTGGATCAGAAATGGTCATCTTCACTGAAGATGCCAGAGGTGAATAGAAACACAACATGGTATGATATTATAGAGTAAGTATTCATTCACAAACATGGGTCCCTTCTGGGTCAGAAAAGGGCAACGTTGAGAGGTCAACCATCCTGCTTCATCTGCTGCTTATGATGACCCCTTCTATAAAAAAAAAAACACCAGACATGAAATATGACAAGCTGGATCAACGTACTCAGGACATTTGATAAAAAGGAATTAAAATAACACAAGAGTTAGGAAAGACCGACTCTTCGGAGTGAATGAATATAGAATAGGCCTACATACAGTCCTGAACATTCACTGAAAAGACTATAGGTCACTAACATAGAAATAGAATACTAGAATGGACATTAGTAATTATATTTCTATGGTTACTATGCCCAAAACGGTAGCTATGAGAGGTTCTAGAGTTAAACAACATATGACCAGTGTATCAAATGTGACATATATTTAGACAGCATTGAATCAAACCCATAACAAGGACTGGATGGATGTGTGGGGGACACAACAGAGAACAAGAAATGTGCCATGAACTCCCTAATGGTCTCTACATTAAGGTTGGATCAGCTAGTTATACTGGTCTATTAGCTGACGACCATTCCCTAACAAGGTAGTCCAGGAGCTAGCGAGCTACAAGCAGTAGCAACAGAACCAACTTTGAATGAGTCTGAGTGGTTCAAGGCCACAAGGATGTGTGTTCACCATTGTCCTTAAAATAACTTCATGTCCATAGTATGACCTGGTTGGCCAATGAACACTGAGGCTGCTTGTGGAACAAGAAGAGTGTCCTAGGTTACTGATCAGTATTCTGCCCTACCAAGCAAAAAGGCAGTAACTGCTCGTTTGGTCAAAAATGTGTTAATGTCATTTTTTGCTACATTAAATGCATGCTTAATCATGTGGACAAGTATCCTGCCTCTACTGTATTGTGTTTTGGAGAAAATGGGGGTCATGTTAGCAGTTACTTCATAAAGTTCCTGTGAAACAAAGGTAAACAAAAGCCATATTAATCAGTTCCACGCTATGAGCAGTTACTGCCTTTTTGCTTGGTAGGGCAGAATTGCCCAATGGTGAGTTTCCACAAACACTCAATGGTAAAAAATCAAAGCCAGGGGAGCATATTGGTTTGACCAGGCCAACCTTACATTGAGTGTCCATGGATCATTCACAGTCAAAAAAATACTAGTCCAATTGAGGCTACAACATATCAGTTTGTGAATTCATTATTGCCATAGTAATATGACAGCTTGCCCAAACCTCTCCCACTCTAGGTCTTGTACCATGTACGTAACAATACAAAAATTTGAATAAAATGAGTAGAAAATTATTCACTATCCCATCAACAGGATATGAGTTCAGTGGTGAGAACAGCATAAGGTTTGGTGTCTTTCTCTTGTGTCTTAGCCAGGTTTATCTGGGCTGAGGGACGACACAGTACTGGTCTGCTCCAGTATGTGGCATCATTGAGCGGAGGACTGCTGACTGTGTGTTAGGTGGGGGGGGGTTCTCCGAGGGGTCAGAGGTTAGACAGCCAGACGGCTGTTCTGCTGCTGTAGGGGGCTCCAAGTGGCCTGGTGCCCAGGTGCATCCTGGGAGTAGGCTCCTCCTCTGCTCTCGCAGGAGAATGACTGGTTCTCCTCCTTGGGAAGGCTGGTCCTCGCTCCACACAGACGCCGGTGACGTAGCAGACGGTCCGTCCGTGAGAAGTTCTGAAACGAGGGTAGAGGGAGAGCAAACTCATAACCACAAATGACAGGAGTCTGTAATGTACCTACCTATTGACTCCAAACCCTGGATCATGTTCAACAGGAAAACATTGTGGAGTGCTGCAGATAGAAATGTGATGAAAAGAGCCGACATTATTCCTTATTTTACGAATCAACACTATTTTTATTTGTCAAGTGCCGAATATAAGGGTGTGAACTTAACTGTGAAATTCTTGCTTACGAGCCCTTCCCAACGATGGAGAGTTAAAATAGTAATAAGAGGAATGAAATACACAAGAACGGAGCTATTTACAGGGAGTACCAGATCAATGTGCAGGTGTACACGGTATCTGAGATACAGTAGATACAGTGCATTCGGAAAGTATTCAGACCCCTTGACTTTTTCAAATTTTGTTACGTTAGACTTATTGTAAAAATAGGTTAAATACATTTTTTCCTCATTAATCTACACACAATAACAAAGCAGAAAAAGGTTTCTCACATTTTTTGCAAATTTATAAAATTTCAAAAACAGGAATACCTTATTTACATAAGTATTCAGACCCTTTGCTAGGAGACTCGAAATTGAGCTCAGGTGCATCCTGTTTCCATTAATCATCGTTGAGATGTTTCTACAAATTGATTGGAGTCCACCTGTGGAAATTCAATTGATTGGACATGATTTGGAAAGGCACACACCTGTCTACATAAGGTCCCACAGTTGACAGTGCATGTCAGAGCAAAAACATAGCCATGAGGTCAAAGAAATTGTCCGTAGAGCTCCGAAACAGGACTGTGTCGAGGCACAGATCTGGGGGGGTACCAAAACATTTCTGCAGCATTGAAGGTCCCCAAGAACACAGTGGCCTCCATAATTCTTAAATGGAAGAAGTTAGAAACCACCAAGACTCTTCCTAAAGCTGGCAGCCCGGCCAAACTGAGCAATCAGGGCAGAAGGGCCTTGGTAAGGGAGGTGACCAAGAACCCGATGGTGACCCGGACAGAGCTCCAGAGTTCCTCTGTGAAGATGGGAGAACCTTCCAGAAGGACAACCATCTCTGCAGCACTCCACCAATCAGGCCTTTATGGTAGTGGCCAGACGGAAGCCACTCCTCAGTAAAAGGCACATGACAGCCCGCTTGATGTTTGCCAAAAGGCACCTAAAGGACTCTCAGACCATGAGAAACAAGATTCTCTGGTCTGGTGAAACCAAGATTGAACTCTTTGGCCTGAAAGCCAAGCATCACGTCTGGAGGAAACCTGGCACCAATCTTACGGTGAAGCATGGTGGTGGCAGAATCATGCATTGTGGATTTTTTTCAGTGGCAGGGACTGGGAGACTATTCAGGATCAAGGCAAAGATGAACAGAGGAAAGTACAAAGAAATCCTTGATGAAAACCTGCTCACTGGGGTGAAGGTTCACCTTCCAACAGGACAACCACCCTAAGCACACAGCCAAGACAATGCAGGAGTGGCTTCGGGACAAGTCTCTGAATGTCCTTGAGTGGCCCAGCTAGAGCCCGGACTTGAACATCTCTGGAGAGTCCTGGATATAGCTATGCAGCGACAATCCCCATCCAACCTGACAGAGCTTGAGAGAATCTGTAGAGAAGAATGGAGAAATTCCCCAAACACAGGTGTGCCAAGCTTGTAGCATCATACCCAAGACAACTCGAGGCTGTAATCGCTGCCAAAGAAGCTTTACTGAGTAAAAGGTCTGAATACTTAAGTAAATGTGACATTTACCTTTTTTTATTTTGAATAAATTAGCAACAATTTCTAAATACCTGTTTTTGCTTTGTCATTATGGGGTATTGTGTGTAGATTGAGGGGGAAAAACAACTTAATCCATTTTAGAATAAGGCTGTAATGTTACAAAATGTGGAAAAGTCAAGGGGTCTGAATACTTTCAGGAATGCACTGTATGTACGTACAGTGCATTCCTGAAAGTATTCAGACCCCTTGACTTTTCCACATTTTGTAACATTACAGCCTTATTCTAAAATGGATTAAGTTGAAGGCAGTTAGCCTTGTGGTTAGAGCGTTGGACTAGTAACCGGAAGGTTGCAAGATCGAATCCCCGAGCTGACAAGGTAAAAATCTGTTGTTCTGCCCCTGAACAAGGCAGTTAGCCCACTGTTCCTAGGCCGTCAATGAGAATAAGAATTTGTTCTTAACTGACCTGCCTAGTTAAATAAAGGTAAAATAAAATGTAAAAAATGTACATGAAGGCAGGGTAAGTGACTAGGCACCAGGATAGATAATATTAAGAGTAAAATAAAGAACAGAGTAGTAGCAGCAAATGATGAGTGTAAAAGTGTGTGTGTGTATGTAGTGAATGTGTGTGGGTTTTGTGTGAGTGTGTATATAGTGGGTATAGTCTTGTGAGTGTATGTAGAGTCAGTGCATTATAGTCCGGGTAAACACTAATAAACTATTTAGCAGTCTTATGGCTTGAGGGTCGAAGTTGCCTCGGAGCCTGTTGGTCCGAGAGCTGATGCTCTGGTAGGGAGCTAGGCCCCACCTTCTGTAGCGCTTTGCGGTTGAGAGTGGTGCATTTGCCATACCAAGCGGTGATGCAGCCAGTCAAGATGCACTTGATGGTGCAGCTGTAAACCGTTGAGGATCCAAGGGCCCATGCCAAATCTTTTCAGCCCCCTGAGGGGCAAGAGGCGCTGTCGTATCCTCTTCACGATGGTGCAGGTGTGTGTGGACCATGTTAAGTCCTTAGTGATGTGGACACCAAGGAAAATAAAGTTCTTGACCCGCTCCACTAGAGCCCTGCCAATGTGGATGGAGGCGTGCTCTCCCCGCTTTAGTCCACGATCAGCTCCTTGGTCTTACTGACGTGGAGGGAGAGGTTGTTGTCATGGTGCCACACTGCCAACTCTCTGACCTCCTCCTTCTGTGATCAGGCCTACCACCGTCAGCAAACTTGATGATGGTGTTGGAGTCGTGAGCAGCCACGCAATCGTGGGTGAACAAGGAGTACAGGAGGGGACTAAGCACACACCCTAGAGGGGCCCCTAAGTTGAGGGTCAGCGTGGCGGATGTGTTGTTGCCTACCCTCACCACCTGGAGGCAGCCCATCAGGAAGTCTAAGACCCAGTTACAGAGGGAGATGTTCATTCCCAGCTGGGAGAGGGCAGTGTGAAGTGCAATTGAGATTGCTTCATCAGTGGATCTGTTTTGCGTCATCTGTGTTTCTGTTGGGGAGGTATGCAAATTGGAGTGGCTTCAGGGTGTCTGGAATGATGGTGCTAATTGTGTCATGACCAGCCTTTCAAAGCACTTCATATTTACAGATGTGAGTGCTACTGGGAGGTAGTCATTTAGTCAGGTTACCTTGGAGTTTTTGTGAACAAGGTCAATGGTGGTCAGCTTAAAACATGTTGGAATTACACTTCAGAAAGGTATGTTGGTTCTACATAACATATTTCTATTTGAACGTTCCAAAACATTGTATCCTGTCCTGCTGATACCAGGTGTGTGTGTGTGTTAGGAATGGGGTAGTGTGTGTACCAGGTGTGTGTGTGTGTTAGGAATGGGGTAGTGTGTGTACCAGGTGTGTGTGTGTGTTAGGAATGGGGTAGTGTGTGTACCAGGTGTGTGTGTGTGTGTTAGGAATGGGGTAGTGTGTGTACCAGGTGTGTGTGTGTGTTAGGAATGGGGTAGTGTGTGTACCAGGTGTGTGTGTGTGTTAGGAATGGGGTAGTGTGTGTACCAGGTGTGTGTGTGTGTTAGGAATGGGGTAGTGTGTGTACCAGGTGTGTGTGTGTGTTAGGAATGGGGTAGTGTGTGTACCAGGTGTGTGTGTGTGTTAGGAATGGGGTAGTGTGTGTACCAGGTGTGTGTGTGTGTTAGGAATGGGGTAGTGTGTGTACCAGGTGTGTGTGTGTGTTAGGAATGGGGTAGTGTGTGTACCAGGTGTGTGTGTGTGTTAGGAAAGGGGTAGTGTGTGTACCAGGTGTGTGTGTGTGTTAGGAATGGGGTAGTGTGTGTACCAGGTGTGTGTGTGTGTTAGGAATGGGGTAGTGTGTGTACCAGGTGTGTGTGTGTGTTAGGAATGGGGTAGTGTGTGTACCAGGTGTGTGTGTGTGTTAGGAATGGGGTAGTGTGTGTACCAGGTGTGTGTGTGTGTTAGGAATGGGGTAGTGTGTGTACCAGGTGTGTGTGTGTGTTAGGAATGGGGTAGTGTGTGTACCAGGTGTGTGTGTGTGTTAGGAATGGGGTAGTGTGTGTACCAGGTGTGTGTGTGTGTTAGGAATGGGGTAGTGTGTGTACCAGGTGTGTGTGTGTGTTAGGAATGGGGTAGTGTGTGTACCAGGTGTGTGTGTGTGTTAGGAATGGGGTAGTGTGTGTACCAGGTGTGTGTGTGTGTTAGGAATGGGGTAGTGTGTGTACCAGGTGTGTGTGTGTGTTAGGAATGGGGTAGTGTGTGTACCAGGTGTGTGTGTGTGTTAGGAATGGGGTAGTGTGTGTACCAGGTGTGTGTGTGTGTTAGGAATGGGGTAGTGTGTGTACCAGGTGTGTGTGTGTGTGTTAGGAATGGGGTAGTGTGTGTACCAGGTGTGTGTGTGTGTTAGGAATGGGGTAGTGTGTGTACCAGGTGTGTGTGTGTGTTAGGAATGGGGTAGTGTGTGTACCAGGTGTGTGTGTGTGTTAGGAATGGGGTAGTGTGTGTACCAGGTGTGTGTGTGTTAGGAATGGGGTAGTGTGTGTACCAGGTGTGTGTGTGGTTAGGAATGGGGTAGTGTGTGTACCAGGTGTGTGTGTGTTAGGAATGGGGTAGTGTGTGTACCAGGTATGTGTGTGTTAGGAATGGGGTAGTGTGTGTACCAGGTGTGTGTGTTAGGAATGGGGTAGTGTGTGTACCAGGTGTGTGTGTGTTAGGAATGGGGTAGTGTGTGTACCAGGTGTGTGTTCGGAATGGGGTAGTGTGTGTACCAGGTGTGTGTTCGGAATGGGGTAGTGTGTGTACCAGGTATGTGTGTTAGGAATGGGGTAGTGTGTGCCCCAGGTGTGTGTGTGTGTGTATTAGGAATGGGGTAGTGTGTGTGTACCAGGTGTGTGTGTGTTAGGAATGGGGTAGTGTGTGCGTGTGTATTAGGAATGGGGTAGTGTGTGCCCCAGGTGTGTGTGTGTGTGTGTGTGTGTGTGTGTATTAGGAATGGGGTAGAGTGTGTACCAGGTGTGTGTTCGGAATGGGGTAGTGTGTGTACCAGGTATGTGTGTTAGGAATGGGGTAGTGTGTGTACCAGGTATGTGTGTTAGGAATGGGGTAGTGTGTGTACCAGGTGTGTGTGTTAGGAATGGGGTAGTGTGTGTACCAGGTGCGTGTGTGTTAGGAATGGGGTAGTGTGTGTACCAGGTGCGTGTGTATTAGGAATGGGGTAGTGTGCGCCCCAGGTGTGTGTGTGTGTGTGTATTAGGAATGGGGTAGAGTGTGTACCAGGTATGTGTGTTAGGAATGGGGTAGTGTGTGTACCAGGTATGTGTGTTAGGAATGGGGTAGTGTGTGTACCAGGTATGTGTGTTAGGAATGGGGTAGTGTGTGTACCAGGTATGTGTGTTAGGAATGGGGTAGTGTGTGTACCAGGTGTGTGTGTTAGGAATGGGGTAGTGTGTGTACCAGGTGTGTGTGTGTGTTAGGAATGGGGTAGTGTGTGTACCAGGTGTGTGTGTGTTAGGAATGGGGTAGTGTGTGTACCAGGTGTGTGTGTGTTAGTAATGGGGTAGTGTGTGTACCAGGTGTGTGTGTGTTAGGAATGGGGTAGTGTGTGTACCAGGTGTGTGTGTGTTAGGAATGGGGTAGTGTGTGTACCAGGTGTGTGTGTGTTAGGAATGGGGTAGTGTGTGTACCAGGTGTGTGTGTTAGGAATGGGGTAGTGTGTGTACCAGGTGTGTGTGTGTGAGGAATGGGGTAGTGTGTGCCCCAGGTGTGTGTGTGTGTGTATTAGGAATGGGGTAGAGTGTGTACCAGGTGTGTGTTCGGAATGGGGTAGTGTGTGTACCAGGTATGTGTGTTAGGAATGGGGTAGTGTGTGTACCAGGTGTGTGTGTTAGGAATGGGGTAGTGTGTGTACCAGGTGTGTGTGTTAGGAATGGGGTAGTGTGTGTACCAGGTGTGTGTGTGTTAGGAATGGGGTAGTGTGTGTACCAGGTGTGTGTGTGTTAGGAATGGGGTAGTGTGTGCGTGTGTATTAGGAATGGGGTAGTGTGCGCCCCAGGTGTGTGTGTGTGTGTGTATTAGGAATGGGGTAGAGTGTGTACCAGGTATGTGTGTTAGGAATGGGGTAGTGTGTGTACCAGGTATGTGTGTTAGGAATGGGGTAGTGTGTGTACCAGGTGTGTGTGTGTGTGTTAGGAATGGGGTAGTGTGTGTACCAGGTGTGTGTGTGTGTTAGGAATGGGGTAGTGTGTGTACCAGGTGTGTGTGTGTGTTAGGAATGGGGTAGTGTGTGTACCAGGTGTGTGTGTGTGTTAGGAATGGGGTAGTGTGTGTACCAGGTGTGTGTGTGTTAGGAATGGGGTAGTGTGTGTACCAGGTGTGTGTGTGTTAGGAATGGGGTAGTGTGTGTACCAGGTGTGTGTGTTAGGAATGGGGTAGTGTGTGTACCAGGTGTGTGTGTTAGGAATGGGGTAGTGTGTGTACCAGGTGTGTGTGTTAGGAATGGGGTAGTGCGTGTACCAGGTGTGTGTGTTAGGAATGGGGTAGTGCGTGTACCAGGTGTGTGTTCGGAATGGGGTAGTGTGTGTACCAGGTGTGTGTGTTAGGAATGGGGTAGTGTGTGTACCAGGTGTGTGTGTTAGGAATGGGGTAGTGTGTGTACCAGGTGTGTGTGTTAGGAATGGGGTAGTGTGTGTACCAGGTGTGTGTGTTAGGAATGGGGTAGTGTGTGTACCAGGTGTGTGTGTGTTAGGAATGGGGTAGTGTGTGTACCAGGTGTGTGTGTGTGTTAGGAATGGGGTAGTGTGTGTACCAGGTGTGTGTGTTAGGAATGGGGTAGTGTGTGTACCAGGTGTGTGTGTTAGGAATGGGGTAGTGTATGTACTAGGTGTGTGTGTTAGGAATGGGGTAGTGTGTGTACCAGGTGTGTGTGTTAGGAATGGGGTAGTGTGTGTACCAGGTGTGTGTTCGGAATGGGGTAGTGCGTGTACCAGGTGTGTGTTCGGAATGGGGTAGTGCGTGTACCAGGTGTGTGTTCGGAATGGGGTAGTGTGTGTACCAGGTATGTGTGTGTGTGTCTATTAGGAATGGGGTAGTGTGTGCCCCAAGTGTGTGTGTGTTAGGAATGGGGTAGTGTGTGCGTGTGTATTAGGAATGGGGTAGTGTGTGCCCTAGGTGTGTGTGTGTATTAGGAATGGGGTAATGTGTGTACCAGGTGTGTGTGTGTGTGTGTCTATTAGGAATGGGGTAGTGTGTGCCCCAAGTGTGTGTGTGTTAGGAATGGGGTAGTGTGTGCGTGTGTATTAGGAATGGGGTAGTGTGTGCCCCAGGTGTGTGCGTGTGTATTAGGAATGGGGTAGAGTGTGTACCAGGTGTGTGTGTTAGGAATAGGGTAGTGTGTGTGTGTTAGGAATGGGGTAGTGTGTGTGTGTACCAGGTGTGTGTGTTAGGAATAGGGTAGTGCGTGTGTACCAGGTGTGTGTGTACAGTGTGCAGTGCAGATCTCTCTTACTTGATTGCAGCGATCACACTGGTAGGGCTTCTCTCCACTGTGAACCCTCTTGTGTCTGTCCAGATGATATCGCTGAATAAACCGCATGTCACACACGTCACATGCAAACGGCTTCTCCCCTAAACAACACAAAAACACTGTTCAAAACATAGTGGTATGGATGACTTTGATGGATTTTTTACTTAAAACTATAAAACATTGTTTTTTGGTTGTGAGTGAGAGTCGTGCATATTTCTCTACTAAGTGATTGTTTTTCTGATGAATGTTATAACTGTTGCCACATTTGCTGAGTATTCCTGAGCAAGGAAGGGGAAAGTGATATCAACCTGTATGAGTGAGGATGTGCCTCTTCAGGTGGTAGCTACTGCGGAACGCTCCATAGCAGTGCTCACAGATGAAGTTCTTCTGTACTAGTGAATCATGATCATCATCCCCGTTAATATCCATCTCCACCTGCTGAGAAACCCAATGAGTGTTCAGAAGAGTACAACTTCTCATGTCTACACAAACTTCTGTCCTATAAGTGTATCCAACATTGTACATTCCATTTCCCCATCGCACACACTACTTACCTCCACTTTCTCTCTCAGTTTGTTGGGCGTTCCTGATTTTCTGTGCTTCTTCTTTGTCGATTGCATATTCTGGCTGGCCTGCATATCTTTCTCATCCAGCAGCCTGGGCGTGTGAAATGAGTGTCCATCTTTTCTGATTAACTATCGAGGAGAAAGAGGGGGGGAAAGAGGGGGGTTGTTGGTAATTCATGTTTATAACATACTCACCAAAATAGAGCTACGGCTTAGATATGGATTACATGTTTTAGATTGCTGATAGATTTACAATAATTACATAAACATCATTTCTGATTAATTGCCAAATGTAAACAACAACAGTGTTGTTCTCCATGCCAATGAACACAGAAGCACTTGTGTGTATACTACGTCCTATGGGCCTAAAACGTTAGTGTGTCTCTGTTTCTCACCAGGGGTGGGCAGCTGACTCCCGAGGGCAGGACCATGTGGCTGTGGTGGGCCTGGTGGTTGTTGTGGTGGCCGTGGTGAGCCTCGTGAGACTGCTGCTGGTGGCTTTCAGGGTTGCTGTGGTCTCTCTGACCCTGGCCTTGCTGTGACGTCAACTTCTTCTGACTGCCAGACATGTTGTTGGCCTGCATCAGGGCGATGCTGGACAGCACCGTCTCACAGCCCAGCAACCCAGCCTACAGGAACAACACAAAACAG